>NW_006295062.1:175434-176221 GCF_000327345.1 Myotis davidii
CTGGTGGGGCGGCTGCGGAGTCCGCCTGCAGTCACGCCCCCAACCCGCTCCCGCCGGCAGAACAGGGCTGGCGGGGCGGCTGCGGCGTCCACCCACACTCACGCCCCCAACCCCAGAGAGCGGGTTGGGGCGTGAGTGCAGGCGGACACCCCCGACCCGCATTCCCACTGGCAGACCGGGGCTTGCAGGGCAGTTGGCATCCGCCTGCAGTCACGCCCCCAACCCGCTCTCCCAGCACTCCGGGGAGCTAGGGGTCCCTTGCCCAGGCCTAAAGCCTTGGTCAAAGACGTTAGGCCTGGGCAGGGGTGGAGCCTGCAATCCGGGGAGTTGGGGTCCCCTGCACAGACCTAACGCCTTGGCCAGAGGTGTTAGGCCTGGGCAGGGGCAGAACCAGCCATTGCAGGGAGCAGGGGTGGAGACAGTGAGGCCAGAGGCATTAGGCCTGGCCAGGGGCAGAGCCTGCAATCGCAGGGAGCTGGGGGTCCCCTGCCCAGGACTAATGCTTCGGCCAGAGGCGTTAGGCCTGGGCAGGGGCGGAACCAGCCATCGTGGTGCGGAGTCAGCGATCCTGGGCAGCTGGGGGTCCCCTGCCCGGGCCTAATGCCTTGGCCAGAGGCATTAGGTCTAGGCCGGGGCAGAGCAGGAGATCCCGGGAAGCTGGGGGTCTCCTGCCCAGGACTAAGGCCTCCACCAGAGGCCTTAGGTCTGGGCAGGGATGGTGCCAGAGATCATGGGTAGCAGGTGCAGAGCCAGGGATAGTGGGAGCTGGGGGTCCCCTGCCCAGGCC
>NW_006295062.1:177210-180749 GCF_000327345.1 Myotis davidii
AACATGTTTTATGTTTTCTTCTTCTTTGTTCTTTTTTTTGAAAGTGGATGCCTCCCTGCCCTAAGTTTATAGGAGACTAGTAACACCTTTTTTTTCTTTCAGATTGAAGATCTGCTTCACCATGATTTTCTATACCTATCTCGTCCTTAAAAGGCTAATATGCAAATTGACCAAACCACAGAATGATTGGTCACTATGATGCACACTGACCACCAGGGGGCAGATGCTCAATGCAGAAGCTGCCCCCTGGTGATCAGTGCACTCCCACAAGGGGAGCGCTGCACAGCCGGCTCACAGCTGGCAAGCGCAGCAGCGATGGTGGGAGCCTCTCCCGCCTCCGCTGCAGGCGGGCTTTAAAGAGTGAGGAGTCCTGGATTGCCTGAGCCCCGGACTGCGAGAGGGATGTCTGATTGCCGGCTTAGGCGCGATCCTCAGGCAGACATCCCCTGAGGAGTCCTGGACTACGAGAGGGCACAGGCTGGGCTGAGGGATCCCCCTCCTCCAGTGCATGAAGGCTGTGCACCAGGCCTCTAGTAATTAATAAATAATAATACAAGAATAAATTCTGTGTTTTGTGTACTCACAACTGTAAACTTACTTTTGCCCCCACCCTGTATATCCTATCTTCACTGCCAGGTGTTTATTTACAAGTTAAATTTATCAAAATATTTTAGTACTTTTGCCCCCATTTACTTTAATGAACTGTGCCCCTTTCCTCTCTTGCGTCACTGCCGGAAAAAAGAAAAAGCCAAAAGTAAGGTGGTGTCTCTCTAAAACACCACCAAGGTATTCTGGTTCGAATCTTTGTACCCACCACCTGGGACTATTCTTTTACTCAACAATGCCTGTTAAATCTTCCTCTACTAAGCATCTCACATTAATCCTCCCCTCCCTTTTATTTATACTTCATGCCAGGACTATTGCAACTGCCTCTCAATCTTTCTTCTCTGGTAATTTGTCTTGTTCATTCATTCCTAAAGCACAGCTTTCACATCATTATCTCTTTAGCTCACCCCCCAGCCCTGATCATTAGTGCATCATACACTGTCTATAAGATAAACTCCAAATGTCTTAGTTTGGCATCCAGATTTTTGGCTGAAACCTATCTATTCATCTTCATCCTTCACCTCCCCCCACAACAATCCTGATATGGTTATGGCCAAACTCCTTCTCTCAATATTCTCTGATCACAGACAAATCATCAACAAATTCTAACTCCTATTTGATGCCAAACCCGGCAAATACAGCCTGAAATGCCCATTTCTCTGCATTTGTATTTTATTTGTAATCTGTCATTCATACAATTAAGTAACAGCCTCTTTTAAGTGACATGCCTGGTGTTAATGAACATGCCTATCTTTCCAAAGAGACTATTATATTAGCGGTTTCAGGAAAGGAAATAATATTCACCCATTTTTACTCCTCTGTTCTGAAACAGCATCTGGCTTCAAAAACACACTTTTTATAGAATGACATGCTCAATCATTACATACAGTGCATGACCTAAGCCATTCATGTATGAGCAAAATGTTTTAAGAGTCATGACACTGATGATGGAAAATCAAGTTTATTTTGAAGTACAAACTGCCAAGAGAGGGAGTATACTTATTAACATATGCGTATAGTTGAACAAGGAATTATTAAAGTGGCTGTTAATCCCTTGAAATGGGGGTGGAGGTGACAACTATGCACTAGTACTCATTTTTTTTTCTTTCCCTGAGATACAGGCAAGGCAAGTGGCAGCTGCAGGTATTATGCTGATCTGAGCTGTTAAAGTCTCTCCAGGTTGCTCTTGCATGCAGTTGGAGTGCACTAGTACTCATTTAACTTAACTCTCAAATGACCCTGGTCCAGCCTATCCAAGATCTTGAAGATTAGCATTCACCAGCTATTAGTGGACATGTATAAATAAGGTAATATTTATTATTCACACCTCCTCTTCCTTGGCAACAGATCTGTGATGGGTGAAACACAGCTATAAGTGGAGAAACTCCAATAGAAGAGAAGGTAAAGAGCAGTTATGGTTCACAAAGGGAGAGTAGGGGGAAATGGGATGATACATACAAGAATTTTCTTCAAACTCCTGGGATGTAAGACAGGTAGCCTTCATTTGTTCAGTCATCATTTATCATAAAAACACTTCTAAGAGGAGGACAGAACATCATGGGAGGATCATCCCTGCTTCACTGCTACCTAAGGAGCACCCCCATGGAAGATGCATGGTCCATGCTTCCCAGCCACTCACCCCCAGAACACACGAGTGTACTTTTGCAATATAACCTGCGAAATAACTTTTTGGCACAAGACACTGAATGGATAATGCCAATAAGACTTCAAATTCATTTCAGAGATTAACACGAAATAGAAAAGAGCATGAAAGACTGCCCTCTGAAGCCATAGAAAGCCACCAGATTGGTTAATACATCCAATTGTTAAAAAAAAAAAAAAACCCAAACAAAACTAAAATTCTGGTAAAGATGAATGACTGTGAGCTCCTAAACTAGGCACCTTAAATTTCCAGTTGCCTTGTATTGTCGTTCATGTAAGCTGGAGGGCAGGGCCAAGTCCAGCTATCACATATCCTCCATACCATAAACGGTTAAAAAAAACGGATGTTAGTGAATTAATAGGACTAGTTACAGCTTAATCGCACAGAGTCTAGGCACTAGTCTTTGAACTAAATGATAATAACTTGATTTCATAGTCACCCTGCCTGCCTCCTAATTGCCAAGAACTGTCCTAGTCTCTTGGAAAAGTGACAAATAAGACCTAGCAGTTAGAGCAGGGTTAAACAAAGTTTATTTTAGAAAAATCCCCACATTGGGACATTGAATCAGAAGAATTTAAGATAGAACCAGGGAGATAAGACAGGAGCCTACAGCCAAAGGCCAGGCAAAAACCTGATGACATCCTGGAATAAAGAAGTGGCAAAAAAAAGAAATGTCAAATAAAATATCACAATTCCTGGCTCCATCAAAGCAACTCACGTGTAAGGTTTTCCCTGACGCAAGGGCTCTGACATTAATTACACTTGTTAGGATTCCCTAAGGTAACAACAAAACGGACTTGCACCCTGGGGACTCCCACTGACGGCCAAGTCCATCCCTTCATCCCTATATGCCCAGCTTGTATGCGCGATGAGTGAGTCCCTGTGACACGGAAGGACCTGGGGGTGGGGGGACAGAGAAGCAAGAAGGGGGGCAGCCGCGAGCGAAGGAACTGCTCCCGCTCGTGTCCAGACATCAGTTCCCTGCCCAAGGCGGAGGGACAGGGGGCGGCGTGGGCTCCGTTTCTCCCGAGAACGTGACCAACTAGCTTTCGAGTAAATCCCCTGCGAGAGAAGGCAGATGTGAGCCACCTGCTAAGTGAGATTTGCACCGCGAGGGAAATGCACTTCCCCTTCACCCCCAGCCAACGTGGAAATCCGGAAACCACTGGTCATCCTGCCCCGAACCCAGTGGGCGCTCAGTGCAAACCCCTCCAGAGGGAAAGGCACCGTTACCGCCCGGAGACGCGGCTCGGTTCCCGCGAAGCCGGGT
>NW_006295062.1:181576-182392 GCF_000327345.1 Myotis davidii
AGCCCTCTCACCTGCGGCCCAGGAGGAACCGAGGCGAACACCTTTCCGCGCGCCTGCTGCCCCCTAACGCCGGAGCCAGCGCATCGTGCTCCCCAAGAAAACTCGTCCGGAATAATGTGCCCCCACCCTACTCCCCACTATCCCCAGCTTCTGGCCTTCCTTAGGGAAGGTCTTCTCGAACATGCGACTCCGGTGTTGAGGTCATTTTAGCTGCCGGATCACTTACATGGTGCACCCCGTGTCCATCCCAGAGGATGGCAGCTTCGTGAGCGAGTTGTCTTCCCGGCCACAAGCCACTGCACCTGCTCCGTAATGGCTTCTCCGGCGTTTTCTCCTCCTTGCCGCCCCCCCCCCTTCCTCTTCTTAGTGATGAAAAAAGCGATGGCATCTGAAAACCTTGTAAAAATTGATTTTAGGGAGCCGGGGGGGCATCATCGATGTGAGAGAGAAACATCGACTGGCTGCCTCCCTTGTGCCCCCGACCGACCGGAATTGAACCCGTGGCCTTTTGTTGTGCAGGAGGAGCTCCAAGCAACTGAGCCACCGGTCACGGCTGCATGTGAAAACTTTGGATGCTTCCCTGTGTGCTTTTGGGGAGGGGCAGGAGTGTGAGTCTCTGAGCTTGAGATCAAAAGGTGTGTGTGTGTGTGTGTGTGTGTGTGTGCGCGCACTTCCTGTCTGCTTTCCAAGTGGTTATTCGGTAAATGTTTGTCCTTGAAGAAATTCATGCCTTTTGTGCTCCTGGAGTTTATCCTGAAGGACAGAGATGTCTCTGGAACCTTAGGCCATCGCCCCCCCCACCCCCCCGTCCTTCTT
>NW_006295062.1:182417-192477 GCF_000327345.1 Myotis davidii
GTTAGAAACATAGATGAGAAACAGCTGCCTCCTGCACACCCCCTACTGGGGATGTGCCCGCAACCCAGGTACATGCCCTTGATGGGAATCGAACCTGGGACCCTTCACTCTGCAGGCTGCAGGCCTACGCTCTATCCACTGAGCCAAACCAGTTAGGGCAGCCATTTCCTTCTTAAATTTAGTTAGCAACTATTGCTGACAAAACTTTGTGCCACCAGCGTGGCCGGCGAGCTCAGTGGGTTAGAGCAGGGGTGGGCAAACTTTTTGACTCGAGGGCCACAATGGGTTCTTAAACTGGACCAGAGGGCCGGAACAAAAGCATGGATGGAGTGTTTGTCACTGTGAACTAATATAAATTCAAAGTAAACATCATTTCATAAAAGGGTACGGTCTTTTTTTTTTTTTTTTTTAGTTTTATTCATTTCAAACGGGACGGATCCGGCCTGCGGGCCGTAGTTTGCCCACGGCTGGGTTAGAGTGTCCTCCTGACAACAGGTTTCTGGTTGGATCCTCAGTCAGGGCAATACAAGAATCATCCAGTGAATGCATAAATAAGTGGAACAAGAGATCGATACCTCGCTCCCTCTCTAAAATCAATCCCCCCTCCCCCGAAACTGTGTGCCACCTCTGCCAGTCACCAAGGATTAAGAAAAATTGAATATGCAGATTAAGGTGTTGAGATGGGAACTCTGTTTTGTTAGTTTTAGTGTGTTAAAAAAATGAGCGCTAGCCAGTATGCTCAGTGGTTGGAGCGTTGGCCCGGGTTTGATTCGGTGCAGGGCCCATACCTCTGCTGCAGACTTGATCTCTGGCCCTGGTTGGAGCTTGTGCAAGAGGCAACCAATTGATGTTTCTCTCTGTCTCTCCCCCTCTCTTATATACTCTCTTAAAAAAGAATCGATGGAAAAAGTATCCTCAGGTGAGGATTAACAGCAACAAAATGATGAAATAGAAATGACCTCTTGCTCTCACCCACTGTGAAGCCAATGAAACTCAATTTCTAAGGCATCCACTCTCAATAACAACCAAATGTGTTATTTTTGTAATATTAAAATTGTCCTGCCTTGAGATGGTATTGAATGAGGGAGAATGGAGGGTGATAATTTGTAGCCACTGTTGGATGACCAGACAGGTATTGATGCCTAGGGACAGGTAGCAAAATCTCACATAGCAAGCAAGCCTAAATAGCTGTATATAAAGCAGCCCAAGGAATACGCTTAAAGAATAATAGGACTCGGTAGGCTACGCAAGAGTCCCATATTGTAAATGCCTCTGTAATGTTTCAAAAAAACACGAGCAGCTATCTTTCCCATAAGAAACTGCCCCCTTTAACTTTCTGTGTGAGGTCACAGTAGCAGACTCGAGTGGACAACATGTTTTGTTTTCCTAAGATCCCAGCAAAACAACTCAAGAATGCTTAGGCAGCCCACCCCACACAACCTTGGAGACAATGTGAGGACTCTCTTAGATAAATGCATCTCTCTCCCTCTCTCCTGGCTCAGGGTATCCATACACACATGTCGTCTCCCTGGTGAGATATTTGGGGATTAGGGATCCCCTGTCCCTCCTCTGAACATCCAGCACAGAGGTATGTGTTGTTCTTCTAAGTGCAAGATTCTCAGGAACCTCACTAACACTTTCCTTCCTGGGTGAAAGGGTGCCAGAGCAAAGAGCTTCCTGTTAGGATCACCTTTATCCTGGAGGAAATTTACTATAGTCTCAACTATTCTCTCCTCATGTTTCTCTTGGTCCTTTCATTCTGGGCTCTTGCTGTGACCAGAAGGGGAACCATGAGGTCTTGAAGCAGACAGGGACTTTAGGAGGCATGTAGTACAATTATGGGTGTTTGGAAAAGTGGACTGACATAGTTTAGGTCACATATTATGTTAATGGCAGTGCTGGGACTAGAGCCCCTCATTTCTCATGTCCTTTTATTCATTTATCATTCACCCACCCATTCATCCAACAGGTATTCTGAGTTCCTTCTATGTCATTGGCTCTCAAGCTTGGCTGTATGTTGGAGTCACCTGGGGAGCTTTAAAAGCTACCATTGCCTGAGTTCCACCCGCAGAGATTCTGATTTAATTGATCTGGGGAGGAACATAAATATTTGCTTTTTTTTGAAATATATTGTTTTATACATAAGACAATATATATTGTTTATATGTAAACCAATACGGGGGACATATACCCTGGGCAACGCAGTAGTGATCAGTAACCTCATTACCATAATGTTTATTTATAGAGCACAGTGGCACACAAAAATTTAAAATTCATAAACAGAGTCCTTATGTTAAGAGTTCTTCCTGAAAATTCTTAATTGTATGCCAATTCATTCTTAAGTAGTAAAAGTTTATGACACACTTTTTATTGAGGGGGAGTGACTATTAAACCTTCACAGGTGATTCCCCGGAACAGCCAGTTTGAGAACCACACCTCTCTGAGCTGGAGATACTGCAGTCACCAAACCAGACAAGTAATTACTGACACAAATTAAACATGTAAATTAATAAGATAATGTGGGGTAGAAATAAGTGCTCTGCAGGAAACAAAAACAAGAACAACAGTGTAACGTGATAGGGCATAGCTGAAATCAGAGGCTCCTTTAGGTGAAAGATTCTCAGGATGGAGGGGAGACCTAAATCCCAAGAAGGTGCCACGGGAGCGTCTCGGGGGAAAGCACTCCAAGCAGAAGGATGTCTGGATGTCTTCCCTCTGCCCCTCCAAATCCACGCTCATCCCTCTCGCCCTGCCTGCTGCTATATAAGGCTGGCCAGGAAGGACCTCGTCAGCAGGGTGTGGAGCGTGGGCATCTAGGATGTGAAGATCCGGGTGTGGATCCTGGGGTGGAGAGATCTAGGTTATGGGGCCTGGAGAGGAGAATCTCAATTGTGATTCGGTTAAATGTATCAAAAACCTAAAAGCTATCCCTGGATATGATAATTCCACTTTTAGGATTTATGTACAAAGATCTTCATCACAATGTTATCTAGGGGAGAAAAACCTGGAAACTATGTAAATAGCGCATAAAATGGAAATGGTTAAATACATTATAGTATGTTACTGGCGTAACATCATGCTGCCAGTAAAAATATTCACTGCAGCAGGCCATGAAAGAAAAGGATGAGAGATGAGGCTATCTGAATATTAGCAATGTTTGCCTGTCAAAAAGTCATTTAAAACATTTAAAAGGCAGACTGGAAAAATATTCATTATCTGTGACAAGAGTTATTACAAATGAGGAAAAAAATAATAGAAAAATGAGTAAAAGACTTGAATAGAGAATACCTAAAAGAAATTGTCACTAAATATTTTTTAAAAGCAAATTCTCAGCCTGACATTAAAAAGTTAAAATTAGATACCTTTTTATATGGAAGAAGTAATGTTTTAAGAACATTGAACTAACACTATAGCACTCTGGGTCATTAAGTTTTTGCAAGGGTTCTGGAGGGCAAACTGGCAAAGTTAATTTTTCAGCAAATATTCATTGAGGGCCCATTGTGTGCCAGGCACTGAGAAGGGTTCTCATTGGGGGAGGGGGAATGACGCAGCACCCCAGGGGCATTTGGAGTTTCAGAGTGACTGGGAGGTATTACCAACCTCTAGCATCCAACATTTGTTATGGATATCAAGTGTCCTACATTGACTTTGAGTCATAAGAATTGCTCTGGCAAGAGGAATGTGGGAAGATATGATGTCATACCAGTTTGGGGCAGAGATGCTAAGAGCCTTTTATTCTGTGTTTCCTTCACTCTCTTAGGTTCTTTCCATCCATCACAAGAACATACCCACGCAACCACTACACCCTTGCCAAGGCCCTTGAATGAGAACCAGATGTGAGAGAAAAGACCCAGACCCAGCCAAGCCAGACTGATGAGTGGGATATCAGTGTTTACTGTGATCACTGAGATTTGGAGAGTGTTTGCTAAGCACTGTCATTACAGCAGAACCTAACTAATACACAGAACAAGAAAGAATTGTTCCTCCAAATGCTTTACTCCTCTGCCTGAAAAGGGACAAAATGGAGCTGTGGGACGAATGTGCACAGTTGACACCAAAAATTGTATGACTGTATGTTGAAAGGTGGGCCTGGGGGCTGGAGTGCAGAGAGCAGAGGTGGAGGGGCTGGGTCCAGGCAGGACCTTGGGGACCAGGGAAGGGGCTTGCATTTCACCTAAGCACAGTGAGAGCAATCAGGGCTTAAAGACGTTGTTTGGCAAACATGCTGTGCCACCACTGGAGTAAGTCAGCCCCTGGTCTGTAGAAATGGGTTTGAGTTCCAAATGTCCGCAGTGACAAGATCGCTCACGTGCAGCTCCCACTGCCGCTCGCATTACGGGGACTTGGTAAATAGCAACAATTGGAATCCAACCCTTCCGCTGTCTGAAAATGGAGGGAAAGGAAGCAATGACTCAAGTAATGCACTTTGAAATAATCTACATTTATATAACATTACCCTAGGAATTACAGTTTCATCAAGTGTCCGTGTGAAACTGAATGAGAGAAAATCCAAAATTACTTTAGAACAGAGACTGAAACATGATCCATAGGAGAAACTTCTTAAATAGCAACGAAGACACATTATACTTTCAGTTCAAAATTAAATGATGAAATTAATTTACTAATAAGATTCATACATTTGTAGATTGTTTTTTAAAATCTTCCCATTTCCTAGTAAAAACAAAAATTACTGCCAGGTTTCTGGATTATTTTATCAGACATGTTAACATCAACAAAAATACTCTACCAACAAGTAGAATAACATGGAAGTCATCCTATCTAATAAAAGAGAAACATGGTAATTAGCATATGCCTGCTACCCTTCCCATTGGCTAATCAGGGTGATATGCAAATTAACTGCCATCCAAGATGGCGGCCGGCAGCCAGGCAGCTTGAAGCTAACAGGAGGCTTGCTTGCTTCAGTGACAGAGGACTCCAACGTCTGCCTTGCTGGCCTCTGAGCTTGCAGTTTGAAACATAGTTACAAATATAGAAGCTAAACAAAACCCCAGAAACCTGCTTTCAGTGAGCCGGGATCTCAGAGCTGGAGTTGATACAGTGTTTCGATTATAGTACCCAAACAAACCAGATACCTGCTTTCAGCAGCAGAGGCCTCAGAGCTGCAGTCAGAGCTAAAGCTGGCCCAGAATAAAAGAAAAAAAGAAAGAAAAAAAGGAGCAGTTGGGAGCTTCAGTCATCCGTCAGCTTGAAAACAGCCCTCAGCCCTTCACCCAGACTGGCCAGGCACCCCCGTGGGGACCCCCACCCTGATCCAGGACACCCTTCAGGGCAAACCAGCTGGCCCCCACCCGTGCACCAGGCCTCTATCCTATATAGTAAAAGGGTAATATGCCTCCCAGCACCGGGATCAGCGGAGCCGAGAGGCCTCCCGGCACCGGGATCAGCGTGACAGGGGGCAGCGCCCAAACCCCCTGATCGCCCTGCGGCTCTGTGTGTGACAGGGTGCGGTGCCCCAACCTCCCCATCAACCCTGCCTTGAGTGTGACAGGGGGCGGTGCCCCAACCCCCCAATCGGCCCTCCCCTGAGCGTGACTGAGGGTGGCATTGCAACCTCCTAATCCGCCCTGCTCTGTGCATGACAGGGGGTGGCACCCCAACTCCCCAATCGGCCCTGCTCTGAACCCGACCAGGGGCTGCACCTAGGGATTGTGCCTGCTCTCTGCCTCCCCGGAGCAGGCCTAAGCCAGCAGGTTGTTATCTCCCGAGGGGTCCCAGACCGTGAGAGGGCACAGGCCAGGCTGAGGGACCCCTCCTCCCCCCCAAGTGCACAAATTTTTGTGCACCGGGCCTCTAGTCTATATATATAAAAGGCTAACATGCAAAGTGTCCACTCGGGAGTTCGACTAGGAGACCTGGAGTTTGATTAGTTGCTATGATGTATGCTGACCACCAGGGGGCAGTGCGGAATGAAGGCCCCAGCCAGCAACCGGCAGCTGGCAGCCACTAGGGAACCTACCCATGCACGAATTTCGTGCACTGGGCCTCTAGTTAATTTATAAGATTGTCATTTAAATAATTTAAAATTATAAGCATCACCCTAAAAATTATAATCTTAAAAGTATCTAGTTGAATCATTGCATCATCTTTTAAGAGCAGTAAAAAGCAAGAGAAAAATAAATCATAACTACATTAGTAGAGAGAGAGAGAAAATGATCTTGTTGTAGTTCTGGATCTTCAGAAGTGGACTCAATGCAAAGTGCAATCAACTTGAAAGGTGAATCTCCTCTGTTTTCAGGTTGTGTGGACCAAGGTTTGAATCCATTGCTTGGTGTAGCCACACTTCTTGTTGCCAGTGGAAGATGTGATGGGCCAGCAAAGACCCTCAGTGGAGAGACCTTGTGGGGAGGTTCTTCCTCACTTTCCAGAATGGGAGGAAGGACAGAGGGTCCTCTTCTCAAGAACTACACATGTGGACAAGGAGATGTGCAAGAGATTGTTCATGGCAAGCATTGTTAGAAAAATACTAAGAAAAATAGTATTACCTAAATAGTCATCACAAGAATAGACATATAATTTGTGATATTGTTATACAGTGAATTAATGTACAGTGGGGAAAATGAACTAGAGTTACATGTTTGAATATGAATAAATATGAAAAAATGTAAAGTTGAGTTTTTAAGAAAAACAAGTTTTATAATGATTTGCTAAGTTTTCATTCAATGCTTATGGATCCATAAATGTGTAGTCTGAAAGTGTGCCTGGGAATTATTCTCAAGATTCTGGTTTCTCTGGGGAGGAAACAGGAAGGAGGACCCAAGAGTAGCAACTCTATCTATACTGTTTTATTTCTTGGGGAAAGACAATCTAAGGCAATTATGCTATAATGCTAATATTTGATAAAGGTGGATGATTCATAGATGAGTAATTATATTTTTATTTTTGCATACTTTAATTATTTTATAATAAAGATATGTTGAAAATGAGATAAACAAACCAACCATTAAAATGAATTAGAGGCAAGAAAGAAGGAGCAGAGGAATTTGACTATGAATCAAAGAAAGAAGATGGCTGGGAACAGCATGATTGATGGAGAATGTTTTCATTTGGCTTTTTTTGAAGATGGCAAAGACTTAAATATTTTTTTAAAAATTAATTTACTAGCACAGTATAGAAGCCAGTTGAGGGACAAAAAAACCCCTAACAAAACAGATTGAAAATACAGACTTGAACCTTAGAGTGTGGCTCTTACAAATCTCCCTCAAAAAACAAAAGAAAACAAAACATGCCCTACCAGTGTGACTCAGTGGTTGAGCGTGGACCTAAGTCATGGTTGATTCCCAGTCTGGGCACATGCCCGGATTGCAGACCTGATCCCCAGTAGGGTGCATGCAGGAGGCAGCTGATCGATAATTCTCTCACATCATTGATGTTTCTATCTCTCCCTTTCTCTCTGAAATCAATACACACACACACACACACATATATACACATATATATATGTAACAAAATATGTTTTTTCCCTATAGCTCCTCAAGAAAGGACAAGGGCTGTGTGTGTTTTATCTGCATGCTCAGTGCCTGCCTTGCACAAGTGCGCCACGGATGGATGGGTGCATAGATGGCTGGATGGATGATGGCTGGATGGGTAAAGGGGTGAAAAGTGTAAAATGCGGTAGTATTCAAACACTGTGCATTAGAGTGGCCACAAGGTGGCAGATGTGACAGTCAATGATTATCTTCAGAGAAGTTCAAATGGTAGCTACAAGTTCTAAGTTCTTTCCTAAGTAGGCTTATGTGAGGGGACTATGCTCAGTATTAAGTGGAAACGGTGACTATCTTGTCATCTATTGGTTTTGCATTTTGAATATCACTAGGTCAACTTAGTCTTTCCTGGAAAAGGAGCTCTTGGTGCCAAAAAAAAAAGTTTCATTGACTGAACATGTATGTCCATCCTGAAATCCAAATAAAATAATGGAAAACTATGATTCTACCAGGACAAAGAGAATGGAAGAAAAAACACAGAAGTGCTATTATAACGAATTTGTTAAATTGGTTACATTTGTTATGGTATAAGCAGGAAGCCACCTGGTTTTCTTCCTATCGATCTTTAAAGTTGCTTTTTAAAGATTTTCTTTCTTCCACACGTGGATGATATCTTGTGCAGATTCTAAGTCTCTTCTGGGCACTTTTGTATATTAGAATAACCTCCTTTTTAGATATTAAGAAGTTCAATCTAATCTAGTCTTTAATATTTTATCTATTTCATACCTTCTCCCTTTCCTTGCTTTGGTCTGACCTTGAATTTTGCAAAATGGAAATAAGGGTTCATGGTCTATTTTTTTTCTCTCTCACCCCACTTCTTCCTAATTTACTAATTAATGCTTTTCCCCCACCCCCAGTGTCATGCCAAGGGAAACTGGAATTAAAGAAGAGGAAAATGGTATTTGAGTGGCTGTTGGGCCTAGCGTCGAGGCCTCTATGTGGCACGTGTGCCAAAACTGTCCCTTTCTGGTGGAGGTGCTTGTGAAATGTATTTTTTTGCGCACTGTCTTGTGGGACTTCTGGGCTTGCACTGTTCTCCCCACACTAACTTCGGGGAGCGCCATGCAGCTGATGTCTCCTTAATTCTCTTTCCAACTACTCCTGATACAAGCTCATTCTGCTAATGTAGAACTCTTGGGTGGAGTCATTTCAAACTCACTTATACTTCGCTGCTTTCCCAGAGTTGTTGAAAAGACTCATGAATCTCTGGCAATGTAACGGTGGAAGTTCAGACCATTTCCACTCTAGTCCCTTCTTTGTTCTACACAGGCATCTCCAGACAGCCCCAGGTGATTAGAAGACACTAATCTCTCTGCCCCTCCACATTTTGTCCAGGTTGCAGCATATCAGGCCCACAGGCTTCTGCAATTTAGCAGAAGCAGCCTGGGGGCTGAGTTGTTGGTCTCCACTCATGGCAGTGAATCCTGGATCTTTTTTTGTGTGTGAGAGTGTGTGTATGATTTCTTTTTAAAAAAAAATTCTTTATTGATTAAGTTATTACATATGTGTCCTTATCCCCACATTACCTCTCTATTCCCCCTACTCAATGCCCTCATCCCCCTGTTGTCTGTGTCCATTGGTTAGGCCTATATGCTTGCATATAAGTCCTTTGGTTGATCTCTTCCCCTTACCCGCACCCTTCCCTACCTTCCTTCTGAGGTTTGACGGTTTGATCGATATTTCTCTGTTTCTGGATCTGTTTTTGTTCATCATATTCCACAAGTGAGTGAGATCATATGATATTTATCTTTCTCTGACTGGCTGATTTCACATAATGCTCTCCAGTTCCATCCATGCTGTTAAATCTCTACATTTTTATTTCACCAGTTAAAGAAATTATCGGTCATTATTTGTTTATATTTCCAAGCCTATTTCCCTGACACTTCATCCTCTGAAATGGAAATTACAGGAATTTCAGGCATTTAAATATTTCTCCATAGGTACAGGCTCTGCTCAAATATTTGCAATAGATTTTAATCACTTATCTGCAACTGTCAATTTTCTGTTGATCTATAGTTAAGGTTACTGTCTTCTCTGTCATCCCCATTCTGTTCACCGTTTGTTGTTTGTTGTTGATAGTCATTCTGACAGGTGTGAGATTGGTACCGCATTGTGGTTTTGATTTGCATCTCTCTAATGATTAGTGACTTTGAACGTGTTTTCATATGTCTCTTGGCCTTTCTTTTGTCTTCTTTCGAAAAGTATCTATTTAGGTCCTTTGCCCATTTCTTGCTTGGGTTGTTTATCTTTCTTTTGTTAAGTTTTATGAGTTCCCTGTAAATGTTGGAGATTAAACCCTTATCGGAGATAACATTGGCAAATATGTTCTCCCATGCAGTGGGCTTTCTTGTTGTTTTGTTGAATCCTGGATCTTGGGTGTGTCTTGAAACCTCTCCTTGTTTGGCCCAAGTGATGGGGAGTAGCATCCACTTTATTTATTCATTTTTAAAAAATATATTTTTATTGATTTCAGAGAGAAAGAGAGAGGGAAGAGATAGACACATCAACAGTGAGAGGAAACCATTGATTGGCTGCCTCCTACACAGCACCCACTGGGG
>NW_006295062.1:194688-200175 GCF_000327345.1 Myotis davidii
AGAAGCTATGGGGGGAAAAAAGAGATACAGCTGTAATAATCTGAACAATAAAGATTTAATAAATATGTATATATATATTTATTGATTTCAGAGAGGAAGGGAGTGGGGGGGAGAGAGATGGAACATTAATGATGAGAGAGAATCATTGATAGACTGCCCCCTGCACTCCCTACACTGGCGATCGAGCCCGCAACCCAGTCATGTGCCCTGACCTCCTGATTTATAGGTCAACACTCAACCACTGAGCCATGCCACCAGGCAAGTAACATCCATTTTAAATGTTCACACTCTCATGTGTAACTCTTAAAAAAACCCCACAGACTGAAGAGTCTCTTGCCTTTTTATTTCTTTGTTTATTTGTGTATTTATTTATCTTTATGTATGGGCTAGAGATGGGAGGTGGGCTAAGGCTCAGGACTTGTCTTATTGTCTCATAGTGAGTCTTGTGTGAATGGTCTAGCATCTTCCTTTGAAATATGGGATTACATTTCATTCTGGGCTTTGAGCCTCAGCCAAAACTCCAAATTTATTTTTAAAACCTCATTTAACAGCCTTGTATACTTTAATTATATAATTATAGTTATTTACTAATTATAATTAACTGGAGGCCTGGTGCATGAAATTTCATGCACTGAGGGAAGGAGGGGGGGTCTCTCAGCCTGGCCTGCACCCTCTCGCAGTCTGGGACTCCTTGCTCCTTACTATCTGCCTGCAGGGGAGACAGGAGAGGCTCTCACCACTGCCACTGTGCTTGCCAGCCGTGAGCCTGGCTTCTGGCTGAGTGGCGCTCTCCCTGTGGGAGCGCACTGACTACCAGGGGGCAGCTCCTGTGTTGATCGTCTGCCCCCTGGTTGTCATTGTGCATCATAGCGACAGGTCGTTCTACTGTTCAGTCGATTTCCTATTGGGGTTTTATTATATAGGATAATAATTAGAATTTAAAAATAAAGTTATTGGGGATTTAAAAATGATAAAAATCCAATAGCAGAATTGGATGATAGAGCCAAAGAAATATCCAGGAGGTCAGACATCCAATAGAAGACAACAGGGGAGGGGTTTTCCAAGAAATAATAAAGGGGTGTCCAAATTGAAAGGACCCTCTAAATACCAAGCATAATGAATGGGAAAATGAGCCACACCAAAGCACATTACCATGGCATTTTAGAACACGAGAGATAAGGGACGATGCTAAGATTTTACAGAGAAAGATCAGGTCACATAACAAAGAAATGAGAATCAGAATGGCATTTCTCAAGAGTAATATCAGAAGCTAGAACACAGTGGATCATGCATTCAAAACTCTAAAGAAAAAGTATTTTTAACCCAGAATTCTATCAACCAGGAGATAGTATTAAAATATATTTAAATATGCAAAATGTACTTTCTAGTTGTCTATATACAACATTCATTCTTTCTTGTTTTCTTTCTAGCAGAACTGTTTGGCTGAAAAAATGTGCTCAGTTAAATGCTCCATTTCCCAGCCTGCCATGCTGATTACCATAGACATGTGACCCAATTCTGAGAATAAAATGTAAGTGGATGTTTTCTAGGAAAAATCCTTCAAAATTGGTAAGACACAGCATACACATTGTTTGCCCTTTTCCGTTGTGTTCCTGCCTGGAGAAGTGACATGAAGCTGGAGTTGTAGCAGCATTTCCCCACATTTATTTACAACGTCTTGTTACCTGTACACATTATTCTGAATTCCATGACTTCCCACTTTCTAGTTGTGTTATCTAACTGCAATTTTCCCCTAAGTGAAGACAATATGTTCCCCCTTTGATCAAAGCTATTGATTTAATGTGTCTTGTTGGTGTCTGTTTTCCCAGCACCCAGTGGAGTAGGTTTTGAATAAGTAAATGAGCCAAAGAGTGAAGAAACATCCTCCCCCTCTATCTCCTTCCAAGACACACTCACCCTTCTTTAAGACTTTAGCATCTAATTCATACTTTATTTTCATCACCATCTCTTGCTCACAACTCCCATACCACCAACACCCATAGATCCTTCCAACCTCTGACCCCAATATGCCTTGACTTCCCATGGGATGAACTAAATGATTCACAAGTTCTGTTCCTTTTTGCATCCTTATTTCCTTATCCTACAATGTTTTATTGCCTCTCACCAGAAAAATTACAATCCCGTGCACTACCACCAGATTTATCACATCTGAGCAGCACAGTTTCTGACTTAAAAACCAGCTTATTAAAAACTAGAAGCCTGGTGCACAAAATTTGTGCATGGCGGGGGGGGGCTTGGTTCCCTCAGCCCAGCCTGCACCCTCTCCTATCCGGGACCCCTTGGGGGATGTCTGACTGCTGGTTTAGGCCTGAACCTGGCAGTCGGACATCCCTCTCACAATCCTGGACTGCTGGCTCCTAATCACTCACCTGCCTACCTGCCTGGTCTCCCCTAACTGCCCCCCCCTGCCCCGGTGCTGGCCTGATCGCCCGACACTGCCTCTGCAGGCTGGCATGATCCCCCCTACCTGCCCCTCCCACCCCGCCAGCCTGGTCACCCCTAACTGCCCCCCCCTGCCAGCCTGGTCGCCCCACACAGCCTGCTGTTCATTCATTTGGCCGTCCCTTACTAACTCCCCTGCCAGCCTGGTCAAAGGCAGCCCTCTTGTGAGGGCATGAGGATTAATTTGCATATTAGCTCTTTATTATATAGGATAGTCTGTGGACTTTAAATTTCTCCCTCACAATCTAGTCTCAACACATCTTCCTCTCTTAACCTCTCACAGCCACTCTAGATTTCTCACTTCTTCTGAAATCCGCCTGGATTTTTTTCTAGTTCTTTGTAATTGCTTATATTATTCTTGGCTGCCTAGAATTGTGCTTAAATTGCCTCCAGCCCACAGCCCTTGCTTTCAGCCAGTTGAAAATGTCCTAGAAGCAGTTCTAACGCCACTTTATCCTATGAAGCATTCCCCAGTGATTCAAGCAGAGTTGATCCCTGGAACCTCTATGACTATAAAAACATTTTGCTATTATGTCTATTGTAGCATTTATTAAGACAGTGAATAGTTACTTGACCATGTTCACTCATTGAGGATGCTCCCTTTCTCTAATACTCACAGTCTTAGCACACAGTGCCTGGCATGTAGTATATACTAAAAATTGTTAGATGAACTGAATTGAGATTCAAGGAGCTTTTCCTGACTGCGATTTAAGTCTGGTGACATATGGAAATAGGCAAGGGCAATGCATATCTACTCTCTTAGGAACACTGCCTCATAATTATTTTTAAAGTTTTCTATTTTATCAAAGAGCCTTAGAAACTGCTCCTTTTCAAAGCTCTATCAAAGTATTATTTTTCTAATTAATTATTGCAGAGGGATAACTATTGCATAAATCAATTTTCAACTTAGTTTGATCTTGATCACTAATGAAATAAATTGAAGATCTGTAGCCCCAAAGAGAATGTTTTCAGATGAATAATATATTTTATTTGTCACCAGTCCTCAGGCTCAATTTATAGTGAAATTAACTGAAAGTGGATTGAAAATAATTGTCAGCTCATTGTCAGTCTGCATTTCTAAGGCCCTGAATAGATAGAATGACGAAAGGTAATTTCGTTTTTCTTCGTAATTGCTTCTGAATAATGCCAGAGTTTTGAAAGAGAGCATGAGGCTGTGCATTTTGAAAATTGCAAAGAAAATGCAAAGCTTGGGTTGAATACCAAAAATTCTCAATATGTCAGATATAACAGAATTAACATTTCTAGGGTTCTTTGCAGTCTGTTCCACTAAAACTGTCTACAACAGATAACATGATTTTAGACTTGAGATATGAAAAACACTATTTTACATGTCAACACAGAGTTAGGATGGGGATCTGAGTTCAATTACTTTTATGGGAATTTCTGAAAGGGGTTAGAATCCAATAAAGTTCTTTTCTTTATAAATTAAAAAAATTGTCAATTATTTATATTACTATCATGTGTTCAGCATAGTGGTTAGACATTTATATAACTTATGAGGTGATCCCCCAATAAGTCTGGTACCTACCTGACATCATACATAGTTATTACAATATTATTGACTATGTTCCCTATGCTGTACTTTACATACTCATGACTATTTTGTATCTGCCAATTTATACTTCTTAAACCCTTCACCTTTTTCACTCAGCCCCCAAACCTGCTTTCCATCTGGCAACCATCAGTTTGTTCTATGTATCTCTGAGTCTGTTTTGTTTTTTCATTTATTTTGTTTTTTTAGATTCCACATATAAGTGAAATCATATGGTGCTTATTTGTCTTTCTCTGACTTATTTCACTTAGCATAATACCTTCTGGGTCCATCCATGTTGTCACATATGGTAAGATCTTATTCTTTTCGATGACTTAGTAATGTTCCATTATAGATGTACCACTTCCATTTGTCTATCAGTGGACACTTAGGTTTCTTCCATATCTTGGCTATTGTAAATAATGCTGCCATGATCATAAGGATGCATATATCTTTTCAAATTAGTGTTCTGGATTTCTTTGGATAACTACCCAGAAGTGGAATTTATGGTACTTATCTACACTAATAAAAGAGAAAGATGCAAATTGACCATACCTTCACAATGCCCACCAGCCAATCAGGAGTGAGTATGCAAATCAACCCAACAAAGATGGCAGGTTAATTTGCATATGCAGGTGCAGAGCGGCCGGGGCAGGGACGGGACCTTGCATCTTCGCCATGGTGATGATGCAGGTGTTCCGTGCCGCCCCAGGTGCTCTGGGCCTCTGGGCAGTGTGGGAAGGCAGAAATGGGCTCTGGGCCAGAGTGAAGATGAAAAGGAGGCTCTGGCTGGAGCCAAGGAGGTGCCAGCAGCCAGGGGAAGGAAGGCCTATTCTTGCACGAATCTTTGTGCATTGGGCCTCTAGTATTTTTAATATTTTAGGAACCTCCATCCTGTTTTCTGGAGTGGCTGCCCTAATTCACAATCCCACCAACAGTGCATGAGGGTTCCTTCCCTTTTCTCCACATCTTTGCCAACACTTGTTTGTTGATTTAATCATGACAACCGTTTTGCATTTGTCTGATGATTAGTGACCTTGAGCATCTTTTCATGTATATATTGGCCTTCTATATGTCCTCTTTGGAGAAATGTCTATTCACTATGCCTATTTTTCATTAGATTATTATTATTATTATTGTTATTATTTTTGGTGTTAAGTTATATGAGCTCTTTATGTATTTTGGATATTAACCCCTTATTAGATTTATTATTTGTGACTATGTTCTCCCATTCGGTGGGTTATATTTTCATTTTGTTAATGGTTTCCTTCTCTGTGAAAAACTTTTTAGTTTGATATACCATATTTGCCGGCGTATAAGACGACTGGGCGTATAAGACGACCCCCTAACATTTCCACTCAAAATACAGAGTTTGTTATATACTCGCCGTATAAGACTACCCCCTCTTCCGCACACCTTCCACACACCAAATAAAAGGTAAAACAATATCAGATTTGATTTTAACATTTTAA
>NW_006295062.1:200600-215170 GCF_000327345.1 Myotis davidii
GGGCTGTGTGCGATTTTGCGAGTGTGGTAAAATCGCATAACAGCAAAATCGCATAACAGCCGAGCATACACCCAGCAGCGCTGCTGATGCCTGAATGGTATGTGGAATGAAGTGGGCGGGCATCGGGAGGCCACTATGGCACGGGGCAAGCACTATGGGCAGTCTATCTGAAGTGTACCTGGCGTATAAGACGACCCCCCACTTGGAGGCATATTTTTCAGGGCCAAAAAATCGTCTTATACGCCGGCAAATACGGTATTTCTTTTTTCTTTTTTCCTTTGCCCAAGGAGACGTACTCCCAAAAGTATTACTAAAAGTGATGTCAAAGAGTTTACTATCTATGTTTTCTTTAGGGAATTTTATGGTTTTGGTCTTAAATTTAAATCTATAATCCATTTGGAGTTTATTCTTCTATATGATAAACAAAATGGTCTATTTTTATTTTTTTGTATGTATCTGTCCAGTTTTCTCAACACCAACACCATTTATTGAAGAAACTGTCTTTACCCCATTGGATATTCTTGCCTCCTTTGTCATAGATTAATTGATCATATAGGTGTGGATTTATTTCTGGGCTCTCTATTCTGTTTCATTACTCTATGTATCTGTTTTTATGCTATTTTGATTAACTATAGCCTTGTAGTATAATTTGATGTCAGGTAGTATGATACCTCTAACTTTGTTCTTCTCCAGATTGCTTTAGGTATTTGTTTTTTTTGCGTGGTTCTATATAAATTTTTGGATTATCTTTTCTAGTTTTGTGAAATATACCATTGGTATTTTGACAGGAATTGCATTGACTCTATAGATTGCTTTGGGCAGTATGGACATTTTAACGATGTTAATTCTTCCTTTCCATGAGCACAATATATACTTCCATTTATTTGTGTTTTTTTTAATCACTTTCTTCAATTTCTTATGTTTACCTCCTTGGTTAAATTTATCACTATTTTTAATGTTTTAAATCACATATAAATGGGATTTTAAAAATTTCTCTTCTGATTTTTTTATTGGTGTATAAAAATCAATGGATTTCTAAATATTTATTTTATATCCTGTTACTTTACTGAATTCATTAGTTTTAGTAGTTTTTTGGTGGAATCTTTAGGGTTCTCTACACACAGTATCATGTCATCTGCAAATAATGACAGTTTTATATGTTCCTTTCCAAATTGGATTCCTTTTATGTCTTTTTCTGATTGCTGTGGCTAGGACTTCCAATACTATGTTGAATAAAAGTGGTGAAAGTAGACATCCTTGTCTTGTTCTTGATCTTAAGGAAAACACTTTTATCTGTGGGTTTGTCATATATGGTCTTTATTATGTCAAGGTATATTCCCTCTATTCCCACTTTGCTGAATGTTTGCGTCATAAATAAATGTTAGATTTTGTCAACTGCTTTCTCTGCACCTATTTATATTATCATATGATTTTTATCCCTCATGTTGTCTAGTTTTGTCATCAGGGTAAGCTGGCCTTATAAAATGAGCTTAGGAGCCTTTCCTTTTCTTGAATTTCTTCGGGATAGTTTGAGAAGGATAGGTGTTAATTCTTTGAATATTTGGTAAAAATCATCTGTGAAACCATCTGGTCCAGGACTGTTGTTTGTTGAGAGTTGGGTGTTTTTTTTTTTTTTTTATTACTGTCTCAATTTCATTAGTAGTTATTAGTCTGTTCAGGTTTTCTGTTTCTTCTTGATTTAGTTTTGACAGCTGTATACTTCCAGGAATTTATCTAATTGTTTGTACTATTTTCTTATGATTCTTTGTGTTTCTGTGGTATCAGTTGTCACTCCTCCACTCTCACTTTATATTTTATTTATTTGGATCCTCTCTCTCTTGAGGTTTAAGGTTTATCTTGAGGTTTAAGTTTTATCAATTTTGTTTATCTTTTCAAAGAACCAACTCTTGGTTTTATTGATTTTTTTGTATTTTTTTTAGACTTTATTTTCTTTATTTCCACTCTGATCTTTATTATTTCCTTCCTTGTACTCATTTAGTGCTTTGTTTTTCTTTTACTAGTTCCTTTAGGTGTAAGGTTAGGTTATTTATTTGAAATTTCTTTTTCTTGAGGTAGGCCTGTATTGCTATGAATTTCTCTTTTAGAACTGCTTTGGCTGTGTCCCATAGATTTTGGGTAGTAGGTTTCCATTTTCATTTGTCTGCAGCTATCTTTTTATTTCTTCCTTAATCTCATTGTTAACCCATTTATTGTATAATAGCATCTTAAATAACCTCCACGTGTTTGTCTGTTTTTCAGCTTTTTTTCTTGAAGTTGATTTCTAGTTTCATACCATTGTGATCAAAGAAGATGCTTGATATAATTTCAACCTTCTTAAATTTATTGAGTCTTGTTTTGTGGCCTAACATGAGGCTTCTCCTGGAAAATGTTTCATGTGTGATTGAAAATAATGTATATTTTGCTGCTTTGAGGTGAAATGTTCTAAAAATATCAATTAAATGCTGCATATTGTTTCTACCTCTTTGAAAACTATAATGCACATTAACATAAGAAAAACCTTGAGAAGTCCTGCAGTAGAAAAACTCTAACTTTGACTAAGTATTTCACCAAGGTATTTGATTATAAATACCATTTGATACCTTGTGAAGTACTGTTGTTCCCGAGGAAGCCTGTCTGAACAGATGACTAGATGACTATGCTGGCTGGTTATGCAAAAGTGTCTTGATCTTTATACTTAGACATAGTCCATCCCCTGGGTTATATCTGGGGGAGGAGTACACGCATGATCCTGTGTGATGTTAGAAATTGACACAGTAGCCATGCTGTTTGGGGCAGAATGGGCAAGAAAAGTGAGGATCCCTAATGCAAATTGGGAAATAAAATATCGCTACAGAGAGACCCCTCTGCTGTCAACTCATCCAGCAGAAAAGCTGGACAGCCACTCTTTTCTAAGTAATGTATAATGTGTCTCCTTCTTGAAGGCCGCCCTGTAGGTCCCAGCCCAAGCCCACCTCCTCATGCTTATCTCACACTGCTCCCTCTGTTGCTTTTTGTGACCCAACCTTTTAACATTCTTTCAGATATTCCAGTGATCAAGCTTTTCTCACCTCAGCACCTCCTACAGGCTCTTCTCTGTGACCCCTTCTTTGCCACTTCTGACATTTTTGGGGATGTCCTGTAGTTCACAGATCGGATCAGGTCCTCTTGTGGAACACTGTAGTTTCCCTTGGTAGCATTTATTACAAATGATTAATTATATGTGGGGATATGTGTTAACATTTATTGGGATATAGAATACACCCAGTAGAGTACCTGATCCTGAAGAATGTTTACATGTATGTAAATCCAAGGAACCACTACCCAGATCAAGCTCTAGAATGTTTCCAACATCTTAGAAAGCTGTGACCCTTCCCATGTAAATGATTCTCTTTTCTAACTTTTATCATCATAAGCTAAAAGTTATGTTTTTAAAAAAATATATGTATTTTTTATTGATATCAGAGAGGAAAGGAGAGGGAGAGAGAGAGAGATAGAATCATCAATGATGAGAGAGAATCATTGACCGGCTGCCTCCTGCACAACCCACACTGGGGACTGAGCCAAGAAGTGGGCATGTGCCCTGGCCAGGAATCAAAACATGACCTCCTGGTTCATAGGTCGATGCTCAACCACTGATCCATGCCAGCTGGACACCAGAAGCTAGTTTTCTTGTTTTTGGCCTTATAGATGCTTCTTCATTTTGACTATGGGAATGACCCAGATTACTGTATGTAGCAGTATTTTATTTTGATTGTTGTAGCATTTCACTGTATGAATGCACTACAATTTATTTATTCTGAATATGTTTTCCTCTCTTCCTGTCTATACTATATGGTAAACTTCAGTGAAGCTGCAGAGAATATGTCTGTGTTATTGACTGGAATGTCCTTGGGCCTTGTAAGGAGACTGGCAAAGAGAAGGAACCATACTTTGTGTTGAAAAATGGACTTTTTTTGTGTTATTGTTGTTGGTGTTAATTCTTTTTATTAGGATCAAGACCTGAAACGTCACCCAAGAAACTCCTGCTTTGAGCCTCCACTGACTTCCTAACTGCCAGGTCAGTACTCTTCAATCCCCACCTTTTGGACCTCTCTTCACAACACTCTCACTATGGCTTCAATGACCATGTTTCTACGACGGTTCAAAAATCTCTATCTTCATTGGTGTTAGGTCAGGCTCACTTGTTGCAAGTAACTAAACCCTGATTTAAGTTTGATTAAGATTAAAAGGAGGAATAATCAGCTCATTTGTGTAACTGAGGATTCAACCAAGGTGCCGAAAAGCTGTATTTTCTTAGGGGTTCTCTCTACATCTCTCAACTCTACTTCCCTCCACATTGACCTTGTTCTCAGGCAATCCCTCTCTACATGGTAACAAGTTGGCCATGGGATGCTCCAATGATTTCACGCTCCCCAGTGCCTCAAGATTCCAGAGGAGGAGGTGAAGTCCCCACAACTGAGGTAAGGTCCTAGCAGAGCCTGCCTAAGGCCCTCTGTGGCCCCTGATAGGGAGGGTGGGAGTCCACCTCACCTGCACCACAGGGAGTGAGCAGGATTGCTATGGCACAGGAAAGGAAGAGTGAGCAGCTACAGGCTCGGTGGGCTGGGAAGGGGTGGTGAAGGGAAGGAATGCTGCGTTCCTGTTAACAGTTTGATTGAGGAGGTGCAGACCCAGGGCACCAGGGCTTTTATCCTGGCTCTTTAGGCTGCTTCTCCCTTGCCTGCAAAAAGAGGAGGTGGGACTCATAAGGCCTTCTGTCTGCCACGGTCTTTATTTTAATTCTGTAGATAATGGACAGATAAAGTAGAACCTTTGGCAGTGTCTCTGGGCACAGAGGGTCAGGAGAACCTGCTGTTTAAGCACATGAGCTCTGGATTCAGATCGCCTGTGTTCAGTGCATGTCCTTCTCGGAACTGCTTCATGGTGTGTGGCCTGTGCAGTCTCGAGGGGTCCCGTGCACAGAGAGCTGCACACGTGACTGAATGCTATGCTGTCTCCGTCTTGAAATTCTTAATGGTTTTATCTTTGAATTTATGTTTTATAAGTGCAGTCTGACAAGATGTTAGACCATGTGAATAGAGAAGATGAGCTCAGTATGGGTGCCCACTGTGCCTGTCACCTCATTCCCTTAGCGTTCGCAATGCCTCCTGAGCACAGAGTTCTGGTGAGCCCACGACACATGGGAGTCAGTGAGACTCAAAGTGCATACAAGGTAAGCATGTTATGTCTGTGATTGACTTTCCA
Organism: Myotis davidii; assembly: GCF_000327345.1. Lineage (NCBI taxonomy): Eukaryota > Metazoa > Chordata > Mammalia > Chiroptera > Vespertilionidae > Myotis > Myotis davidii. The sequence continues at coordinate 205,845 of NW_006295062.1, forward strand.
TTTGAACCAGGATTTCTTTTAAATGCAGAAAGAAGGCAGGGGCATACTTCTTATGCATCAGGGGCATAAGAAACACAAAGGACAGGGAACTCCACAAAGTCCTCTCTCATATCATTTCTCCGTATTAGCCAACCCCTTACACTGCAAACAATGACATAGAAGAAAAGAATTTTATAATTCCTTTTCCTTTCAGTTCTTGACTCATCAGCAAGTCAAAGGTAGAGAGTGTTGCTAGAATGTGCATATATCAAGTGAAATAAAAACAATTGAGCTAGTTTTGTGCAGCATTTCCACTGTTCTGGTAAGAGCAAAATACATTTCTATAAGCTGCAAAAGAACAAACTGTGTAATTTTGGCTCTTTTGTATAAGAATTAAATGCTCTTATATTTGCATTTAAAACTGACATCGTACAATATAAAAATGAATGGTAAATGTCATACTAGTAACTTAAAATAATTATTTTTTGCTTAAACAGATATTAAATAAGAAATAAGAAAATCATAAGTTCAGAGACAGATGTAGTACCTTTAATGGCACTTTTTTTTTTTTTGCCTTTGGAACAGGAGACCCTATATTTCCATTTTGCACTAGACCCTGTATATTAAGTAGACAAGTTTGCATCAGCAAATTACTTTACCTCTAAGGGCTATGGTTTTCTTAGTTGTAAATGGGCACAAAAATGGCCTGCATCATTGGATGGTCTCAAGGATGAACAGTGCTTGGCACTCAGCAATCACTCAACAAACATGAGCTTTTATCATAAAGATGAGTTAATATAAAGTAAATCAATAGGTGACCTGGTGATCAAACTTAAATTTCCCTCAATTATGACTTATTGTAAACCAAATTAGTTAGCTAGTTTCCTATCTTGTATTTTCCTATGGAGGTTTAATATGAATATTTCACTGTAATTTGTTCATGGACTCACTTAATTGACCACTAGATGATATCAATGAAATTAATCATCAGAAGAGTTTAGACAGGACAAGTAAAGTCAATAAAAAGATTTTAGGGAGAGAAATTTGTGGATCAAACTTTTCCAAATTCAAATAAAAGCTGAGCAGTATGGATTAAGCTATTGTTCCTGTGAATAAAGAACCCAGAAAAGGTTTTTTTCCACTTCCTAACAACAGATGGCGATGTCGCTAAGCAAATGGACAACACTGTTCCTTGTTAGAGAATTCCGTGATCAAGTGTGAGGAAGCAAAGCTATAAACAACATATGGAAAACAATGAATATTTTAATTAGGTGGTAATAACGGAATATTGAATCTCTGCCTTCCACCTAACTCACAACAGTGTTATGACAGCTAATTAATAAGTGATTGCAAAAGGAATGATTAATTATTTACAGTAATAATTAGAATAGCTTACATGCTTGTAATCATAAAATGGTTTTCAAAAGTGAATGGATGCAAATGCAAAGCAAGTTACTGTTCTGCTGTTGCAAGGACGTTGTGGCGCCTCTTTTAGGAAGATTTCTATTATCATTCCACATTGTCTGAATTTATTAAACAGGTACCATTTATGCATTTGTTCCATCCACTTGCGTTCCAGCCATGAAATATTAAGTCATATATGTGTATTTTTAAAAGATCTCTCGGCTTACTTAGTTGAAATTATGGACATACGGGTAAACATGAACACTTCCTCATGTGGGGAGACTCTTTGGAATGCTCTCAACCATAGAACAAACCCAAACAAAATCCTAGACCAGAGGAATAAAGCCTCCCCCTCGAGTCTCAGTTTCTCGTGTCTGATTCTCATATATAAAAACAAAACTAAAAAAGCAAGTGTATAAGCCCAAACTTCTCCTCCTCCTCCTTCTCATTCCATATTTCAAATCTTTTTGAACTGCCTCATGTCTTCAGGATATAATGAAATCCCTTGCTCTGGAAGGAAGCCATGAAGGATAGATTTCAAGACCTTTTTCTTCCCTCTGTGCTAGTAGCAGAGCTAATGCAGTTTACTTATTAGATGAGTCACCATGGATACTGATGCACTCAAGCCAAGTCTACCTGAGTGAGGGGAATTGGAGAATTGACTCAATTAACCTCATAATTTAAATAAACAAAGTCTCCGTTGTTTTTGTTTGGGTTACCTGAATTTTTCAGTTGAATGTCTAATTTTAGTACTGAATTATTAGAGGTAGCGCTTGCCTCAACTCTCTCATTAAATTTGCTGGCAGACCTCTAGGCTGCATTGCTGTGAAGCATTTTAAGAGCATGTGCCCAAAGCAAATGTATTCCTGTGCTCTCTGTTTTATCATCACAAGCATTTCTACCCAGCACTTGAGTAAAGAATGAGAATAACTCAAGTTGAGGATGAATTATTTCGGAAGGGCAGACAACATTCAGATCTGGAAAGGGTTGCTTAGAGAGACCGTATATTTTCAATCAGACAAAGACATTCATAATACCATGTTCTTCTAAACAAGATGGCTTCCAACATGTCCACGTGTTTTTCCACTGGCTCCTGTCCCAGCCACAACCTGTACTGGAACGTCCAGTAGGGATTTAATGGCTGGTCTTGGCTGCCTCTCCTAATCCTTCTTCTCAGGCCATGTCCCAACTTAGTCAATGTGAATTCCCCCGTTTTATTACCTTGAACTTAATGCTGATGGGCATTCGGGGAGGTAGAAGAGCTTCGTAAGATAAGGTATGACTGCTATCTCCAGGTAACACAGCATCATATTATTGTTACTTAGTATCCATATTCAATGTTTTAATTATTTAGCACCTTTTGTCTGAAAGCCACTGTTATTGTTCAAAGAGAACCCTGGTGGTGGTGATTGTATGGCATGAGCCCAAAAATGACTATGATCTTCGTTTCTTTTTATACTGTGTATGTTTGAAGACTGACTGGGTTTTTGCCACTGTTTTGCTCTGTGACTCAGCATTGAAGGCTCCTGTGGTTACCTCCTCTCTAATTTCTTCCCACCCTCACAGGAGATAGCTCTATGGTATGTTCAGAGGTTGAGGAGATAGCTCTATGGTATGTCTGATTGTACACTATTTTTGTGGGCCGAAGGGCTGAATGACAGATATGGACATTGGACGGACCTGGATCTGAATCTCATTTGTTTTCTTCAATGATGTGTTCCTTGTGAATATACCTTAGTTCCCTGAACTTCAATTTTTGTTTTTGTGAAACAGAGATAATAACACAGATCTTGCAGAGTAGTGATTGGAAATAACTCATGTAAAGTATCTGACATGAGGTGGGTGTTTGAAGGTGGCCATTATTAGAACTGCTCTCCGGGCAGAAGGAGCAGGTATTTTTATTCTAGTACTATTATGCTACATTCTCCTTTCTCCGCCTTCACAGGGCTTTATCCATCAGGTCTTATTTTCTGAAAAGATGTGAGCCCAACACTGTAGTGAACACAAATGGCATGTGCTGCGGTGACTCGACCTTCAATGATGTGTTCCCTTGTTAAGAAAAGGCATGAAAAATAGTAATAATAATAATACCTAGGATAGACTGAGAATTTTACTCTGTGTCAGGCTTTGTGCTAAATGCTGGATCTCATTGTATCATCATAACAACCCACTAAATAAACAGTCTTATTATCCTCCTTATACAAGCGAGGAAAGTGGGGCTCAGAGAGGTTAGGAGACTAGCCAAAGGTCAAGGTCACACAGCTAAGAGTGGTAGAACTAGGACTTAGCTTCTGGCCATCCGGACTCTAGAACCTGAGCCTTTAACCGCTCTGCCTCCATGTGCACATGGTTAGTATTAAGTGGTCCAAACAAACAGCAGTCTACTTTTGGAAAATGGAGAGATCCTGTTAGATGCAATTCACCTCCAAGGTTTTTTGAGTCTTACAAGGCTATCTTTATTTTATTTTATTTTATTTTATTATTGAAGTATAATTGACATGTAATATTACATTAGCTTCAGATGTACAACATAGTGACTTTATATATGTATACATTACAGAATGATCACCACAATACGTCTAATTATCATCTGTCACCATACAAAGTTAATGTACAGTTATTGCACATTATATCCCCATGACTTTATTTTCTATATTGAATTTTGTATCCCATCTTACTTCCCCCTTCCCCACCTGCCCGGCAACCACCAATCTGTTCTCTGTACCTATGAATCAGGTTTTGTTTAGTTTTATTTGTCTGTTTTGTTTTTTAGATTCCACATGTAAGTGAAATTATTATTATTGTTTTATATCTAAGTAGTAGTCCATTATGTGTCTGTGCGTTCTTTATGCATTTATCCATTAAGGGCCACTTAGGTTGTTTTCATATCTTGGCTATTGTATAATGTTGTAATGAACATGGGTGCCAGTGTCTTTTCAAGTTAGTGCTTTTATTTTATTCAGATAGACACCCAGAATTTCTGGATTATATGGTAGTTCTATTTTTATTTTCTGAGGCACCTCTGTTCGTTTTTTCCATAGTGTCTGCACCACTTATATTCTAATGGTAAAGTGTAACAGTCATAAGAAGGTGAATTAAAAGTTCTCTATGAAATCACATGTCCATCATTTTTCTGCTTGGGCTTATGCCAGGGACTGAATCTTCCCAAGTAATTCACTGCTGGTCAAGGTGTCCCCCTGCCTCCTGTCATCTCATTTCTCTGACATCAATCATTTGGACCTCATTGTTTAAAGAATCCAGGCATTTTTTTTTTGTGCTGAAAGGGATGCCAGGAGTCCCCTTGTCAGCTCCAGAGAGAGGGTGTGAGCTGCTCAGGACAACACAGATGGCCCAGCTAGAAACCGGGCCTCCCGACGGCCACACGGTCTCTTTCACTGTGGCACATTGGGCCCCTGCCTTTTAGGGCCTCAGGGATGGAGGTCCAGGTTTTATAGAGAAATTCTCCCAGCTCCACTTCAGGTGCGGAGTGCATGGCCTCATTTAATACACATTTCCTCCCAGGGCAGTAAGTACTTACCAAAAGACATCATTGGTCAGTCTGCATCTCCCTCATCAAATGATACTCTATTGTCTTGCTCACAAACGGGCACAATATACTGAGGCCCCCTTTCTCCTACTGAAAGTCATGTGTCCCCTCTCCCCCCTCCTCCCTCCTCCCTCCCCAAACTGGAGCAGAGTGTTCACACTCAAAATCCTGAGGGTTTGATTAGATTTTAAAGTTGGCCACACACCCTCTTCCTGCCACCCAATGTATTATGTGTTCAGCTGCAGACTCTTTGTTTTGAAATAATGTCTTTATCTAAAACAAAAATTCAGAGCCCAGTTAAACAAATGCATAAACAGGTATCCAATTCCGAGTGACTTCTTCCAAAAGGCGGCCTCCCGCCCGCTGTCAAGCGGTCCCTGCTGAGTTGTTTGATGCATTCACTGCATTTTATATTACTTAATGTGGCTTATGTATCTGCCAATAAATCTGAAACACAGGTCACAGAATATGCAGCTCAAGGAAATCCATAAAGTAGTAGAGAGAGGCTTCACCCACTGCATCCGACTGCCAAAAGCTGAGGTCATTTCCTCTTGCTGAAAATGCAGAGCTTCATAAATTATTTTTATCACCTCCAGAGCCAAGCAAACAGTTTTGCACAGATGCCAAAGGGGTTTCATTGCTTTTTTTTTTCTCCTTAAGCTGAAAACATTTTTCTCAAGTCTTCTGCAAAATGATTGTGGGTTTGTTTTCCTGGTATTATTTACATCCATGTAAATCTCGGAGCAGACACACAGTTGCATCTGGTCAGGGTCTGCAGTGAAAGAGATGCCAGAGAAGATGCTTCTGGCCGAGGCTTAATTACTCCCGTGATCGGGAGTTGACATGGCTTCCTCTACAACATTTTAAAGCAGATGTTAGGTATGCAGAGACAGTAAAAATGAGCAGGGAACATTCAGGGAAGAACTTTATAGAAAACACTACTGAATTAACTTACAGTACATTTGTTAAACATGAGCACCTCTAATAATGACATTTCATTTAACAATGCCCTTTGTCTTTTCAGTTCATCAGTTACCTATTTCGGTAATGAACTGCAGTCATACCATTCTGATTCTCTCCTAATGTAAAGGCTCAGCTCACTTCACTGCCAGTGAAGCATGATGCTATTATTCAGTTCCTGGCTTAGGAAAAAAGCTATAGAATATATCACAATTCTAATTGGCTAACAAATATTAAACCTTATGATTGTTAAGGGCACAAAGTGATTCTGTTTAGCTTTTGATGGGGTTAAGTAAAATAAAGAAAGGGAAATGGTGTGAAGGGGTGGAGGAAGGATTAGAGTGTATACTTTATGAGCAGTAACCCAAGTATCCATTGAAAAAATATGAGCACACATTATATTTAATAGCTCAAATGTTATCTTAATTCTTTATCAACAATTCATGCAGATAGCTTAATACCAAACATTTTAGGTAGGATTAACAATCTGTGAAACAGAAGGCTTAGCAAATGAGAGATGGAATTTGTTCTAACTGCAGCTGCACGAGGAGGCAAATGTAAGCTCCTGGAAGGCTGGATCGTGCACGAGACATTCTTTCTCTGCCAAGGAAATGCAAGCAGATTTGGAAAATATTATGGTTCTCGTGGCCCTGATTTATACTTCCCGTGGAAGGTAATGAAGCCTGTGTCCAAACTTATTTCTGTCCCTTTTGCAAAGCTTTGCTGGGAATGAAAGATAGGTGCCTTCCTTGTTTTCCTTTATCCACGTGGCAGAATCCCCTGAAGCAACCCCCTCCCCCTTTAAACTCACCAAAACATCTCATTAGTAAAGGCAGGATTCAGCTCACCATAATCTTTCCCCAGCTGAGGCAAAGCCGCACAATTTACAATAGATCTTTGGAAAACTGCTTTTTACTGAGTGCTACTGCATCTATAGATCTCTCTCAATTACCCACAGTAAATTTAGGCATTGTACAAGAGCAAATTTTACAGTCCATGAAGAGATGAAGTGAAATCTAGATGAAATTCATTGTGACAGATTCCCAGTTAGTGCTCTGATGTGTCTGTATTACAGAAGATAGACATTCTATTAGCATGGAAGCTCCCATAATGGACTGTGAATCATCTCAGGTAATAGAGATGCCAAGCAGAATGACTGAAAAGCACTATTGAATTCCATTAGAGCTCTTTGTTTTTAAATCAGTCATTTCTTGTGAATAACCAACTATACACTTCTTGACCCTATCACCAAGTGATAATTGTGGACTAATATTACAACACATTAATCTGAGTTACTGTGCAATTAGCGTCCCGGGCCCAGGCTGATTTGGGCTTTCCCAAATGCAAAGGCCTCCTCCTCGGGACACGGGAACTTACATTACAAATATGCAGTGTCAAAAATGGGCTCGTCCCTGATCTCATCTTTAGTTCTGTTTCAACGTCACTGGAATGGTTCCTCGGACATACTGGATACAAGGATTTTGTATTGTGACTTGTGACTTCCCGCCCTTTTCCTTTAAAGATTTCCCCTGCCCCAGATCAGACATCCAGGGGGAAATACTTATCACAAAGGTAGGTCTATAAGGAGATACTTTTAAACAAGTCAGGTTAGCAAGGGTTTTTGGTTTTGTGTTTTGTTTTGTTTTTTCCCCCTTAAATGTGTAGCTAATCACTAGGAAAAGAAAGAGCGTCACATTCTGCTGCATAAACAGCCCCACCTAATCTATCAATCAAGTATGATTGATCAGACTTAGTAATTACTGGGATAATGAGTACAGGGTTTGGTTTTGTGCAGTATTCTGTAGCCTTTGGGATGCCTGCATAATTACCACTTGTATAGTAGATCGAGTTATGTGAATTATTCTATTCAATTATAACATAAACGCGAAGCACTTAGAATAGACAGCCCGAACAGCACACATTTCTTAATTCAATGCATTTGATAAAAATGCAATAGCTTGTCATGAGGCAAGGCTGTTTTTGGCCAAAAGCTCTGAAGCTAACGTATACACATTGAAACCAGAGCAAATCTCTCCTGGTGTCTAGTGTCTCCCACCTGGTGTACAAGGCAGGAGAAAGGTTGTTTTGAACGGGGACCAAAGTATCCAAAGTGAAACAGCGTCAGTTGAGTCACTTCAATATTCTCCCGTAAATCCCCGGGGGGCAACTTTATAAAGAGACGACTTTACATTTTCTGTCTGCGATCATGTATTTTCACGTGGATGTGAAAATAGATTGTCCTCATAGTGGGAGGACCCGAGACTACCGCCTCAACGTGAGGCTCTCCTTAATGTTGTAATGACAGGTGTAAGATTAACTTTGTTAGGTGTCTAGCCACTCATGCAAACTAAATTAAATTAATGGAACAAATTTCTCTCATAATTAAGATAAAAATTCATGTCAGCTGTAACCTTGCTGTACACTAATTATATACAAATGATTTATCATCTGCTTCGCCCAGAATATTAATCCTTACCTCATTGATAACTGCAGCCAGTGTTAAGAGATGAGAGTTGATTAACTATGACAGATTGGGCAACCACAGCCCTCAGTGCCAGCACAACCGGTGAAACCAATAAGTAGCTGTCCGTGTTTAAAATGCATCCCCATGGAAACAGATGCATGCTTAATGAAGGATACTGAGATTATTTTCAATAATGACTGATATTGGAACAGTGGGCAGAACTGATCAATAACAATTAACCACTTAGTCTGCTAAAGACATGGTTAGAGAAAACAGGTTATTTACACATTAGTAGAACCTTATTCAAAGACGAGTCCTCCATAATGTCTCTATGCTATACCGTTTCTGCCTCTTCCTGCCTGGGAGGGGCTCCATGGTGGAGGGATGGTGATGTGCCACGCACTTCCTCTTGTCATCTATTTATTTATTTATATGGAATTTATTGGGGTGACATTAGTTAATAAAATTATAGGGTTCAGGTGTACAGTTCTATCATACATCATCTGTATATTGTATTGTGTGTTCACCACCCCAAGTTAAGCTGCCTTCCAACACCATTTATCCCCCCTTTACCCTCTCCTACCTCCCCTACCCCTCTTTCTTTCTGGTAATCACCATACTGTTTTCTGTGTCCATGAAATTTTTTTTCCCTTAATCACTTCACCTTTTTCAGCCAGCCCCCTAACCCCACCCACTCTGAAAACTGGCAGTCTGTTACCTGTATCTATGGGTTTGTTTCTATTTTTTTTAAAAATATATTTTATTGATTTTTTTACAGAGAGGAAGGGAGAGAGATAGAGAGTTAGAAATATCGATGAGAGAGAAACATCGATCAGCTGCCTCCTGCACATCTCCTACTGGGGATGTGCCCGCAACCCAGGTACATGCCCTTTGACTGGAATCGAACCCGGGGCCCTTCAGTCCATAGGCTGACACTCTATCCACCGAGCCAAACCGGTTTTGGCGCTCGTG
>NW_006295062.1:215194-223770 GCF_000327345.1 Myotis davidii
CTTCTTTCATCCAGTCCTTCCCTTGCCTCTCCCCGCTGACAGCTGTCAGTCTGTTCTATGTGTCCATGCCTCTGTTTCTCTTTTGCTATTTTGTATATTACTTTATTTTGCTCATTAGATTCCACATATAAGTGAAATCATATGGCACTTATCTTTTCTCTGACTGGCTTACTTCACTTAGCATTATACTAGTACTCTCCAGGTCCATCCATGGTGTCGCAAAAGGTAGATTTCCTTCTTTTTTACAGCTGAATAGTATTCTGTTGTGTAAATGTACCACAGTTTTTTTATCCACTCATCTACTCATGGACACCTAATTAAAAAATGGACAAAGGACCTGAGTAGACACTTCTCCAAAGAGGACATGCAGATGGCCAAATAGACACATGAAAAGATGCTCAATGTCACTGATCATCAGAGAAATGCAAATTAAAACCACAATGAGATATCCCCTCACACCTGTCAGACTGGCTATCATCAATAAATCAGCAAACAACAAATGTTGGCAAGGATGTGGAGAAAAGGGAGCCCTTGAGTGCTGTTGGTGGGAATGCAGATTGGTGCAGCCACTGTGGAAAGCAGTATGGAGTTCCCTTCAAAAATTAAAAATGGATCTGCCTTATGACCCAGCAATTCCTGTCGTCTCTTAGTGCCTGCTTATGAAATGAGTGATGGATGTTGCCAGGGGTTCTTTGGATGCTCTCGAGATAGCTGCCAAATGTATCGGGGAAAGTCCAAAAGCAACTGTGACCATGAAAGTAATATTGCTTTGTAGGGATTTGGTGTGGTGGAAAACTTTAGTGCCAAGGCGTAACTCAATTGTACAGACAATTCCTTTGATCTTTCATGGTATGCTCTTTTATTTAATTTCAAAGAGTCCAAGATGAGTTGTGCAGTTATTTAAGGAAACTCTCTGCTTTGGACCCCTGTCATACTGGTTGGAAAGGGTTTTAATAACATAAATTTAATCATAGATATGGCTTTCAAAGCTATTTGAAAATTTGCACTTTTATTTTGTATTAATTTGAATCACCCCAGGAGTCGAGATTTTGTAATGCTAATTACTAATATAGACTCCCAAAATCCCTGCCCTGACAGTCAGCTTGGAGAAATCCCAACTCCCTGGGCCAAAAAGTGTTAATAAAAAGTGATTAGCTACTTAGGCCAAGTCATATTATAATAATGCATTTTATTTCCCTTGAATGGGTTACGTGCATTCTCATTTCTCTGAATAAGGAAAATGGTTGAGGGTGATGGAAATCAGGCATTTTAGCTGGCATTGTTACTAAAAGAATGAAGCTTTTAAAAACAGGAGAATGCTTCTTTCTTTACACTGCTTAGATTTGAAGACTCTAGAGCTGAAAGTGCAAGTAAACAGAAACCTACTCTGCATATTTGCCAGTCTAGGTCATCTAATTGTTCTGTTTTGCAGACCTATGTGTAAACCCATGTCAGCAGCCAATCCTACTCTACCATGCTATACGTGTGTTAGAAGTGATAAGTTTAGGTAAAGAAAAGAACATAGCATTTTGTGTCCTTTGGCCCCGTGGGATGGAGATTCCTCACTGAAATCATTGGCCACAGGGTATATGTGGCTGGGACTCCATACGGATACTAATTAGTCTGGACAACACGCATGTGGCTGAACAAAAATGGGTCCTAAACACCCCAAGTCAAGCGCAGCAAACAAGAAATAGGCTGACACATTTCTATCAGGAAGGCAACCAGAATGTCAAACTCTTGAATGATACTGGGCGATCTCAGCTCTGTTTTATCATCTCAGTAAATAAATCTAGAGATGATAAACAGCCATAAATACCTGTAAAGAATGCTCCATAAAAATCAAATCTTAACTGCACCCACATATCCCTCCCCTATCACTCCCTCCTCACAAAACAAACCTTTTGCTAAATCTCTGGGTGGAAATAGAATTATATTTAACACAAAGATAGTGATGATAATATTTTTCTACCTACAAGGACTAGAGTACTGGAAGGAAATAAGACAACATTCTTAGGGTTGGGACTTGTCAGTTTATTTAACTGTCCTTAGTAGAGTATCTGTTTATCATCTTTCCAAAAACACCATGATCTGATCCCAATGCCGAGGACGTCAATCCTTACTGCAACTAAAACAGTTCTACCCCAACCCTGGCTGGAAATGCAGTGGAGGCAATTACCCTTTCCCTATTCTCTGAACAACACAATTATTGGGAAGATAATAAGATTATTCAGGCTTTTGCTTCTTAAAATTATATTGAGGAACACCAACGGAATACTGTTTCTTAGGCATTCATCTTTAAAACAAATAAGGGAAGTGAAATGAGCTAACGAGGACCATGAGACAGAGCCACAGATACATTTTCTCACTTGCCTAATGAGCAAAGTGACAGACAGTGAAACAGTTCACACTTGAGTAATTCTCTAGTCATCGGCAACTGCACAGGGCCCCTCCTCCCAAGCTTCGGAGGGGATGGAGGGGAGCGGTAATAAATAGATCCTGGCTCTGCTGGCCAGAATAAGTTATCACAAAGAGAGAGGTCTTGGGGTACGCTCCCTGAGGAAATTTAACTAGAAAAAAAAAGAGAGTCCATTAAAGGCATCTTCAGCCATACATTCAATTAGAATTAAATTAAAACAATGGGAAAGAGAATCACCTGCTCCTCACCAGGGCCTCTGCCTGAAGGGGGTGGGGCGGCTAAGAATCTGGAAGGCAATGACCCCTCCCCCCTGAGGTCTCACCCTGCTTTTCAATGGTCTCCCCTTGTCTGGGCCTCACTTTCCTGCAGGCTTGTTTCAGGGCAAAGAGGGGAAGGTGGGAGAGGGGAAGTGCGGTCTAGGCTGTGGCGGGTGGGGGTGGTTGTATGTGTGTGCGGACATGTGTGTGTAAGAGACGGTTAAAACTAATGTTCTTACTGACTATTTTCAGGGGCCTATGTGAGAGCTGGGAGGCAGGGGTCTTAAAAATCTACTTCTTTTCCTGTTTGAGGGAAAGGAACTAAAACTTGCTCTTTTATCTTTATGTTATCCCCATGCCGACATTGGAAGTGGGCTCTGTGCTATTTTAGCCATTTTACAGGCTATGCTAAGCCATTTGCTGAGGCTCACATGACCAATAAATGGAAGCACTAAGATTCAGATTTCAGTCTACCTGGCCCCAAAGCCCATGCTCTTTCCACTCAAAATCTCATCGTTCTTACCAGGAGACTGATGGAGGAGAAAGACTTGAACAAGAAGCCAGCCAGAGAAATGCGGGCAGCCAGTGGTCCTTTTAAGCCATGAAAACTGCCTAGAAAATTAGTAATTCTTTGACCCATGGGTTGAGACTTATAGTTCTTTCATTTCAATTATGTTATTTACTTTATGAAGACTGCCCCCAGTTTATGGAGAGTGAAACCGAGGTCCAGAGAGTCTGGAAACTTAGCCACAGGCCACACAGGTAGGAGGGGTGAGGTCAGACCAGACCAAGTTCCCTGGGCTCCTGACACCACACACACTCACCTGTGTGTGCGGAGAAGACGGTTTGTTATGTGCAAGGAACGCCTAAAGCTCATGCAGTGTGATAGGAACGGGGTCCTAAAAAGTGGGGTGAAGACTCTCTGTTGCTTCTCTTTTTTGAAAAAATCATTGGTAAAGAAGCAATGCTTGGCTCTCCTCTGACTGGATTAGTGTTTGGGAAAAGTGTACGCAGAGGAGTGTCACCTTGTTTGCATGAGATAGATGCCTTAAACCAAAGAGGGCTGGGCTGGTTAAAAGGAAGAGGACAAGTGATGCTTAACATGCTGGATTCAGTCAAATAAAGAAGGAATGGTTTTGATCTTATCAGAATATTGGTTATGAGCCTATTGGTGCCCACTGTTCGCTAGGTGAAATACATACATGATCTTTAATCATAATAATACACTAAGGGTGTGTGTGTGTGGGGGGGGGCACTAATATTATTCTCATTTTACAAATGAGAAACCTGAAGGTCAAAATGGCATGTTTCTTGCTCATCCCTGCCACTCTCTCCCTGGGTCCTGGCAAGCTGGTGTGACTCAAGGGCCAAAGCTCAACACGGCAGCGCCCAGGGTACCAAATATCCAATATGTTCAGGCCTCAGCCATTTGTTACGATGTCACTTATATCACACGTACATATGGCTTAAAACCTGTTTGAAATACTTAGCACATTCTGTATCTTTTTATCTTAGTGTTTTAATTACCACAGTGTCTTTGAAGCTAGTGCAGGCCGCTGGTGCTGGCACTTAAAGGAAAGCCTGTTTAACATGGGCCAGTGCCCCATCTTTTAGAGGCTCCTTACTTTATTCAAATTACTAATCATTTAGAGCGTCACTAAAAGCCGTTCTCCCTTGCTCCCCATGCATGCTTAACCTAATTAACTATAAATGAGGAAAATGCTATTCGCATTAAAAGAAAATGTTAACCTATAAATTATCCCCCTCTTGCCGGTGAGGCTACAGACTTCTTCAGAAAGCTCTGTCTCTGTGCTCCCACATCCTCCCGCACTAGAATGGACCACAGAATCTTCAGTTCATGGTGGGTCCTTTCCTCTGTATTGACTGTAATGCTATTATAATTTCGCAAATCATCCCTCTTGGTGTTTGCTTAAATACTCTCAGGAAGCCAGAGTAGTAAAGTGAAAAACCTCTAAAATGCCCCCAGGAGCCCTCTGGGATAGAAAAATCACAAGTTATATCCCAGACGTGTACCCAGTACAGGAAATCCTGAGCACCACCTGCCCCTATAAACAGATCCAGCCATAGGAAGCCAGGAATGTCTTGTAAGCCTCTCAGTTCAGACCCCAAAATATTCTACCCCTGGCTGACCCCACCCAACCCCGCCTCATGCTGCCTTCCTTCTGAGCCACTGCGTTAGACAGGTCAACACAAATGGGGAAAGGTCTTTTCAACTCTTGTTAGCAGAAATGCGCATAAACACATTAGTCTGAAAGCCCAGGTTAATTGATCCAATCAATCCCAGCTTTAGCCATTGAGAGCTGAGGGCAGGTTTCTGGCAGCACAGAGTCTGGAGCTGGAAATTGGTTATGGGGCCTCTGGCTGGGCATGCAGATCATCCCCCCGGGAAGCTCTTGGGGTAAGACCTTGAGCAGCTAATGGACCCAAGTGCCAGGGGCAAAGCAGTGAGGACAAGGGGCAGCAGTGCCCAAAGCAGAATTGCCCACTCTTCAACTTGGTTCATAGTGGTCACTGCTTTTAACCCATGTGATGTGTTAGGTTAGACAACTCTGAGGTTGTAGTAATTTGGGAAATGCAATTGGTATGAACAGTTCCTGATTCTCTCTTCCATGACACCCTTGCTCCTGTTAACCTTTGCTCTGGTTGTAGAGTTCATAACAAACCCCAGTTCATTCGTGTAGCCCTGGGGAAAATCTAATCTTTGGGGGTGTTAGCAGAAGGTCCCTGCCCCTGGCTCACTGTGGATTTATACCTCAATTCCTACCCTGGGCTCTCTGGAGGGAGTGGTGGAGGCTGTGACCAGGCCTCTGGGGGATCCTGAGTCCAAGCAGCTTTACATCCACATGTGCAGTCAATTCTTGATTATCCACACCAATGGTCTGTGACCCCGGGCTCAGGGAATCCCAAATAATTGACAGTTCAAAAGGATTTCTCTTTGATTTTAGAATAGGCTTTGATTTTTTTCTGACTGTAGATCCCCTTCTTCCACTATGCTTTTCCTGGTAGGATGTTAAGAATCATTTAAGTTCCTTTAGCCTGGCACTTGGTCTGAGCAATGGCTTGAAGTCAGCTTCGGGTTGAAAATTTGCCTACTCCATAGACAAATGATTCCCTTGCAGGCAGTTGAATTTGACAGTATCATATATTGCATAAAGAATAATCTGTCTAGGCCAGTGTTGTTCATTCATTTATTCATTCATGCATTTAACTCACATGCATTGAGCTCCTACTGTGTTCTAGGCACTGTACTATGAATTACGGATATAGAGATGAAAGATTGAGCCCCAGCTCTTGAGGGATATACATGCTAGTGGGACTTAATGGGATAATTTCTAGTATCTTCCTCTGGACCTGAATGTGCCCACTGCATATTCATTTATCACCCCCATTTCCAGCTTGGCATCTATCTAAGCTTTCATCTGAGAAGTGTCAGTATTTGAGGGGAAGAAATGTAGGTGATTTCTAGGTAGGGCAGGGTCTCCCAGAGACAGAAAGAACCCAGACCACCCCATTTTAAAGGATTTAGACACACTAAAAAATGAACAGATGGCAAAACATCTACACATATGCGGTAGATTTAAAAAGTTTACATTTTAAAAATTAATAGCTTAGCACTCTGAAAGTATAGTATCAATATAACTTTATTTGGAGAAAATGTCAAAGGTCTACATTTCAGGCCCTTTATGAATGTGAGATCTGGCTCCTCTCCCTGTTATTTCCCACTCACACTTCACCTCTGCCAAGAAAAACCCGGGTTGGCGGAGGGCAGTCTAAATAGGGCTGAGTGGAGTCATTTGAATGCTCAGAGGAACCGCTGTAAATATAAAGCAGTTGGTCCATGGCTCTGTGCCCTCTGGTCACAAGGAATAGTTCTTAGCAGGGCAGACACATCTTAAGTACTTTGACTCAAAAGGCATCAAATCAAGTTGTTTCTACAAAGTTGGCCTGTTCCCATGGCATTGGAAGATCCTGATAGAGTACTTGGCTACTAGTTATCTCTTCCCGGTGTCACCCTCTTTTGCTGCCCTCCACACACACTAATATCAACCCCCCAGTTTTCTTCTCAAAAAGCCCACTTATGACAATGCAAAAATTGAGGCTAAGGATCAGAGGTTGTCACTCACCTTACAGTTTTTATGTTTGTGAAGATAAAACAGTAAAAAGAACACTAAACCACTATCAGGTGACATTTCACCCATTTAAATTAGTTACGATGGGTGCTGTGTGATTTATTTTATCTTAACACTCATTGCTTAGGAGCAACTTTGCAGGAATTCCCTATTGGAGAAGATCAAAGAGATGCTTGTAAACTTGTTTTGCAGATAATATGCCTTCTAGGAGGCAATGGTCTCTGTGTCTTGTACTCTATCCGAATGTTCAATGTTTGTTAATATTACCACTCAGAATGATTCACTTCCACCTCCAAGATCCTGGGTCCCCCGTGGGTTCAAAAATGCAGAATAGTTTCCAAGGTGCCTGAGATGGAAAAAGCCTTGGGCTACTTTCATGGCTAATTTGTTGTATTTGGAATATCTGCCCAGTAGCCAGGCTCATGGCCTCAGCTCTGCCCAAGATCCTGTTCATACACAGTTTAGCCCTTCACTTCCTGGCAGAAATGGGTGTCTCATTTTTTTTTTCAAATTTCTTCAGAGTTTCCAGTGCTTCCTTAATAAATCCTCTCCTCTCTTGTCTCCTACATTAGTCTTTCTTTTCTATTCTCAACACCTGCTCTCTTCATTTTCCCAACAGGAGTGATTCATGTCACACAGATTAGAACTGAAATTTCCCTGGTTGCTAAAAAGACATACAGAAGTCAGCCCTTTAATATTCATATTTCCTAAAGGAGATCTTGTGGTTTAGAGACATTATCTTGGTGTGTTTGTGTGTAAGGTTTGTGGGTAAATCAGTGAGAATCATAGGTGGGAAGCCAAAGGAAGACCAACAGGAATAGAATTGTGGTTGTGGCTGAAGAAGCAGAAGTTAAGGGAAGAAAATCTCATTAATCCTGCTAGTTGGGAGGCATGAAGTTAGTACATGCTTTTATGAGGTTGAAGTCAGGGTCATTTTATAAAGAATGTGATAGTTTGCTATTCTTTGATGGAAAAAACTCATTGTTTAAATACGAGCTAACATTTAGCAAGCATTTCTTATGCCGGAAACTAGATAAGTGCTTTTTAACTGCATCTCACTCAATCTGGACAATGCTTCTATGATTAGGACCTGTAATAACACCTGTTTTGTACAGGCAGGAGGCAGAGAAGCTAAGAATTAAGCTTCGGTATGTGTGACTCGTTTGACCATCACATGCTACTTGCAGAACTCAACCTTAGGGCAGAGGGGACAGGATGACAGTCTAACATCCCTTTTCCTTAAATCTCATGATTAGAAGAAGGCAACTGGGATTAATAATGCAATCAGGGATTACATATTGCTAGGTAACAAATCATCCCAAAACTTACCATTTTATAGCATGTTGTCATTTTGTGCTCAGGAATCCAGGCAGGATGAGGTCAGTTCTGCTCAGGGTAGCTTTGACTTAGGTCACTCAGTGCTATTCAGTTGGTGGGTAGGCTGCCTGGAGGCTCCAAGACCACTTCCATTGCACGCCTGCCACTTGGCGAGGGTGGGTGGAAGGCTTTGTTTAATTAAGACTGTAATCTCAGACTAGTGGTCATGCTTCCTATATGGCTACTCAGGGATTCCTGAGAGAGTACTCCAAGATACAGAAAGTGGAAGTGTCCAATGTCTTAAGTTCTGGGCCTAGAGTTTGCACAACATCACAGAATTCTCCAGAATATTGAAAGAAAAGTTCACTCTCACTAACTCTATCCCATGCATTCCATTTGTATCCATCTCCAGGCTCCTGCCCCCTCTTTCCC
>NW_006295062.1:223811-231739 GCF_000327345.1 Myotis davidii
CACTAAAAACCTCCTCATAACCACATTCAAAGATTATTTTTTCTATCTGTATTTTACGTAGCTTTTCTGGCACAGCTGACTTTCCTCAACTTTTCTGAAATTCTCCTCTCATGGTTATTCACAGTAGCTTCTCTTCCTCTGCCTTCCTTTTATTATTTTTTAAATTTATCTTTATTGTTGAAAGTATTACAGATGTTCCCTCTTTCCCCCCCATTGACCCACTCCACCCCACTCCCATCCCCTCCCCAGGCTCTCTGCACTATTGTCTGTCCATGGACTATACATATGTGCATATACATTCCTTGGTTAATCTCTTCCCGGCCCCCTCCTTCCCTCTGAAATATGTCAGTCTGTTGCCTTCCTTTTAAATGTTGGTGGACCTCAGGGTCCAGTTCTTTGTCCTCTTGTCATTATTCTCTACCAATGGCTATCTACCAGGGACAATTGTGCTTCTCAGAGATAATTGGGAAAGCCCAGAGACAATTTTGGACATCACAAGTGGAGTGCTACTGGCATCTAGTGGGTAGAGGCCAGCGGTGTTGCTAAACATCCTACAATGCCCAGGACAGCCCCACACAACAAAGAATTAATTATCTAGTCCTGTCAGTAGTGCTGAGATTTAAAAAAATTGGTGCTGAGATTTAGAAACCGTGTTGTAGTTTTAAAGAGAGGCACTGGCAAGAGGGCGAATCTTTCTAGCTTCCCCTTTGGGAGCTATCTCTGAAAAGGAGGCTCCTTCTTGACTGACAGCATGGTAGCGGGCAAGGCTTTGTGGTTGATGCATCTAGGTTCAAACCCTAACCTCCTGGGTGGAGTTCATAATTTCCATTTTGTGGAGTTGTCTTGGTGACCAAATCAGATAATCTCTATAAAATATCAAGCACGCAGTAGGTTCATAAATGTTAGCCCTTCCCTTTAAATTACATGACAAAGCCCCCTCAAGGCTGAGCTTAGCTCCCCATTTAATACTTAGGAGCTATCTACTACATAATAAAAGTTGAGTAAATATTTGCAGGAGGAAGCATGAATAAACTAGCTTCGTCACCTCTGTAAGAGATTGGTTGCCATGAGAATTCTTTAACTAGAGGTGGTTTCCCTCCTTCTGTTCTTGTTGGAACAAAGGTTTAGAGGTGAGTTTCATAACTCTAATTGCATGTAGCCTAGCCCTATCAGTATAATAACCAGTGAGGTTTTAGGAGGCTAGGTCATTGGCTTGGCATGCAGCCCTCCAATTAAAGGTCATGTGACTGTCCATAATATAAGGCAATAAACACAGACAGCCTTACTCTCTTGTGGTCACAACAAAAGTAGTAGAGGAGAGGAATAAATTGAAAGGTCTGTGTGGTACCTCTTGGTCCTCACTATTGATACTAACGTAAAAGGAAAGGTTTGCGTGTTTGGCAGGTCTCTCTCCTTCTTCCCTTTTGGTGCCTATGGGAAGAAGGCATCAACATAACTTTTTTTCCTGAAATTCAAAGAAAGAATCACGATTGAGACTGCCCCTTGGGGATTTTCTACAACGTGAATGACTGGCCTTTAACATCTCCCTCTATGCCCTTGTCTCATTCTGATTCATTCTCCGTATGGTCACCAATGTAAGCTTGTGGAAAACCAAATCTCATATGCTCTATCTCTTCCTTCCTATTCAATTCAGGATAAAAACAAAATTTCATGACATGGCACATAAACCCCCACATGGCTAGGCTTCTTCACCCTCTAGGGTTCCTCCTTCAGACTTCAACCCCTTCCCTGACCATGTCAAAGCTCCCTCTCAGGACTGTGTCTCTCTCTTCTATGGCCATTGGCAAAGTTGTACAATTGTTTACTTGGTAATGTCCTTGTGTGATTAACATCAGTCCCTCTCTCACAAACTCTTTGCTCCATAACAGCAGGTATTGTGTTACAGATGCTGTCTGCCTATCCCCAGAGCCTGTCACATAATAGCTGCTCAGTAAATGCTTCTTAAATACATGAATAATTAAGCAAATAGATGATATCATTAGTGGACATCATTTCCCTGCTTCAGCCGAGCTCCCAAACCCACTTTTTAAACAAGATGTAGCTACTATTTCTAAACCAAAGAAGATGTGAGATAGAAATGGAACAAGTTCATTTATGATACTGTGTAATATTAATATGTAATTAAATAATAGAACAATTGTACCTATTAGTTAAATCTTAGAATTTATTGAGTGCCTGGTATTATGTTAAAATAACATAAAATGGGGGTAAAATCAGATATGGTGCCTTTCATGCACTATCCTTTTCAATAGTCCATTAATTAGGTATAATTATTTTCCCATCTTATAGATGAGAAATTGTGGGAGCTTAAGTAAATTGCTCATGATCATATGTATAGCCAGTAAGTTGTTGTTGATAGAGCAGGCATCTGAACTCAGGAGAAACTCCAAAGTTGTTAACCATTAAATTGTTTAATTTTTGAAGACAACAGATTATATGTAGCTAGTGCATCAACCTAAGAGATAATATCTCTCAGCAAATGCTGCAGATACTACTAGATCTCCCCAGCACCCACAGTGAATTGAGCATCACTGCATGCCAGACACTGTTTTAGGTGCTATCGGTACATTTTCTCTAATCTTTAAAGTGATTCTACTGGTAGGTGTTATTAGCCTCACTTTACAGGTGAGTTAACAATGACCCTGGCAGGAGAAAGAGGCAGGAAAGACGGCAAAAGTAGGTGGGATACTTGAAAACTTTCCAGTTCCTAAAGTCTTTACAATATAACTTTTAAGTTGTATTTCAAAGGCAGGAAAACCCTTTGAATTCAGGTTCAATAAACCTGGAATTTGTAACACTGAGACACTGAATCATAGACTTTTATAGCTGAAAAATACCTCAGAGACACCTAGCCTAAGCCCTTCATGGGGCTTCTGATTGAGTTTAAAATTAGATAAATCTTAGGTAGCTCAAAACTTTTATTTTATTCATATAATGTTATGATTTATAGGCCAATCACAACTTGCCATTTTACAAGCCTACTCAATTTAAATGAATTAGTAACCACTTCAATAAATTTATAACTACACCAGTATGTAAGAAAAGTGTAATTCTTTACAAATATTTTACATTTTTAATAGTTACTAATTTAGATAGGAGGTCACCCACAGGGTTCCTCTTGTGGAGGAATGAGATATGAATGAGATTTTTATTATTCAAAAATGTCTCAGGACCTGAGGCACACACATGTTAGAGAATAAAAGCACATTCCCAAAATGATATGAAAGTCTTCCCTCACTCCTTCCCTCCTCTCTTTTCCCTGCTTCCTCCCCCTTTTTTCTTTCTTTCAATCCCAAGCCACCGCTACATTTATTGTCTTGAGCTAATAAGGATAGATCATATTTTAAATCTTTTATCCTCTGGTTATTAGTAGGATCTCAAATGGTTCTGGCTCCCCAGACCATTCCAAAGGAATAACTTTGGATAGAAAAGATGACATTATTGGTCAAATTGAAGGCTCACCTGAATTTACTTTAATGGGGGGATCCCAACTCCCCAGGGGGAAATGTCTGCAAAGATATCACTGGGAGCTCAGAGGAAAATATTATGTTCTAACCTTTTAAAAATTAATCCAACTATTAGCAGGGATCCCAACTGTATTTCATTCAAGCCATGACCTGAAAGGTAGGATGATTAAACCAAGACAAATGTAGTGTCATAAGCAAATGTCATGCCATAGATTTACCTACCAACAAGACATTGGCATGGTTTAGGTCAGAGGTTAATTAAAGACATCGAAAGGTCATTCTGTGATTAGCTGAAAGCAGAGTTTTAATAGGGCATCAGTCCGACCCATACTGACAGAAGATTTATGCCAGCCGCGATGACACGGCCACGAATCCTGCTGATAACAAGAGCCTCAATATTGGACTAAACAGAATGATGAATGGAGCACACGTATCCTCACACTTCTCATTACAAGCTCTTTCACTCCCGGTGGCACTTAGCAGCATTTATT
Organism: Myotis davidii; assembly: GCF_000327345.1. Taxonomy (NCBI): domain Eukaryota; kingdom Metazoa; phylum Chordata; class Mammalia; order Chiroptera; family Vespertilionidae; genus Myotis; species Myotis davidii. Next base: position 227,791 of record NW_006295062.1, read on the forward strand.
TACTGGGGTTTGAAGGTGTGGGACAGCAGGACAGTATATCTAATACTTTTAAATGTAGACTTGTGATATAAAAATGAAACAAGAGATAAGATTAGGTCTTTGAATAATTGCACAGCTTTTCTTCCAAGATTATATTCACTAGTACTAACATTATTTTCTCCCCTAATGTTCTAGTGTGTGAGCAGTTCAAGAAAATTAATTGTCTGAGGCAGAAGGTCAGAGGGAAAAAATTACTGATAAGCATTAAACATGCTATAAAATAGAACCTCACCACATTTTGCCTTCCAGAGCCCTCAGTATGTGAACAAAAGATCACATGAAGAAGAGGATATATACATTTCTCCTTATGCCATATTTAGGGTTGCTTAAGTGCTGTTGTGATGTGGTTTTGATTAGGTAAAGTATAGAAAGACAGGCAAAGAAATGAAATAGAAATAAAAATCAAACAAACAACTTATAACATTGCTCAGCTAAAAACAAAATGTAAGAGAAACTAAAGCCCTGATGAATAATGTTTACTTTTCCACAAAACTCCTTCAGCATGTTATATATTTATCAAACTACCAGAGTGTAAATTCCATGAATAAGTTCTATCATCTCTCAACCAGCAGCACCATGAAAATTATAACTATAAAAATTGTTATATTATAAAAGGCTACTTTCCAAAGATTCAAAAACTGCTGCTGCGATTTCATAAGAGGAAAATCAGACTCTTTCTGCTCGGGCCACCACCCAGGGCCAGACAAAGGGAAGATCACATCACATCACATCCAAGCCCAAGTCAGTCCTCACCTTTATTCAGAAACAAGTCTGAGTCAGCCTGATGGGAGTCGGGGAGCTGGAGGCCTGCTGCACCTGCTGCAGGGCGGCTCTGAGGAGTCCCCTTTCCTTTTCTCAGGCAATTGCATTTGTGGGTAGAGAACAAATTGTAAGTAAATTTGCACAAACCAGTAATTCAGCCCAACACATGCAATGGCTTGGAGCTATGAGAAATGAGACATGTGTGCGTCAACCATGTACACACCATATTAGGAACCACTTCTTGTCACTGAACAAACTACATAAGCATTTTGAGTGGCCAATTTAACCCCAGCTGAGTGTATAAAAGCTGATAATAATGAGGAGGATTTCCTTGTTGGCTTTTGAAAAGCGGCTCCTTTCATCCCTTGGAGCTTAGGATTGTCACTTGCCCTAACAAATGTTAGCCGGCAAAGTCTTCAGAACAGATAATATGGCCATATGCGAAGGGCATCTTGTCTCTTCCAGTCCTATCCACCAGAGGCTCATGTATGCAGAACCTCCAGAATTAAAACGCAGACCATTGCCCAGCAGTCCTGCCTGGGACCACAGGTCTCACTCAGACAGGCCACTCCTTCTACCAAGTGGCCATCAGGAAGATCAGCATCAGTGAACTGTATTGATCCATTTTGCCAGTCTACATCACAGAGCCCTTCAGAGGTGTGTGTGTGTGTGTGTGTGTGTGTGTGTGTGTCTTTTGTAACTGTTTTGGGGTAGTTGGAATCCGTATATGGGGTAGATGAGTTAAGTATTAACATTATGTATGTGTGTATAGAAAGAATAATATTTCCCAGGCTACCTGTAAGACTGTCCCTCTGAGCTTTATTTTATTTTCAGGAAAAGACAAAAGCCCAAAGCTAACTGAGGCAAACAGCCTTTGCCCACTTTCCATGGCAGACCACAGGGCTGAAGGGTATGAAAATAACATGATATCCTTTCCTCTCTCCTTTTTGGTATTAGGAACATCCTTATGGAAAATTTGGATAAATTGTGCTCTTTCAAATAAAATCAATTAAAAAGTTGATGATTAGCTAGTGTTTATTGATAAACTATTCTGCTGAGAGAGGTTTTTACAAAGGATTCATAAAAAGTACAAATCATAGATCCTGCCCTTAGTGGCTTAAAAGGTTCAAACTCAAAAAGACACACAACAGCAAAGTACGAGCTGCAACAGGAAGTCAGGCTGGATGATAAGTACTGAAGAAGTGGCACAGACAGGGCGTGGCACTTTTTCTGTAAAGGAAAATAGTAGCTCTGTGAGGCTCGCACGTGATATGGTCTCTGGCTCAACTACTCAGCTTTGCTCTTGTAGAAAGCAGCAGTAGACGTACACAGATAGATGAAGCATGGCCGTGTTCCAATAAAATTGTATTTACAAAAAGAGATGGCAGGCTCGATCTGGATGGAGGACCACGTTTTCCTGACCTCTGGTACAGTCATTGAGTAGTGTGGGTATCCAGAGAAATAAGGGAGTGTGACAGTGGGTGGAAAGGGAAGCTTCCGGCAGTAGCAGGAGAAAGATTCTGTAGGCGTGAGTTAGAGAGGTGATGTTCTTGGTGTACACAAAGGCTGTGTGCAATAGGAAGGCTCTGTTAGGAAAGAAAAAAAAAAAAAAAAAAAAAAAAAAAAAAAAGAAAAAGAAAAAATGGCTTCTTCATGAAAGTACCCCAAGAGGGAAGGGTGTTTCTCTTCTGACAATCAATTGCCAAGAGATTAAATGCACAAAGTAGGTCCTCAGATGTATAGTCCTAAAACCACAGAACCTGATTTAGGTCGTTCCCCTTCCACCAGGCTATTTTTCCAGCCTCTCTCGCTGCAGGATTGCCACTTCAGGCTCCAGGGCACAGTGATGTCAGCCCACAGGAAGAACGAAATTCATTGTATGAGTACTTGGGAGGGTTCCTTTGCGATGTTTACTCTCTGTTGTCAACAGCTGCACACCAAACCAAATGACCTAGGTAGCTCCGAATATCTGTCTCTGATGACAAGATCTCATAGTGTAAGCCAAACTCTAAGTCAAATGGGTGACGGTTGTTAAAGTGTATTAATCAGAATACTAGTCTGCCAGATGTTCTGTGGTACAGACTACGCTTCCTCCTAGACATCAACCAGGTACCCTGGGAAATTATAGGACATGAGAGGGCCTGTTGCAAAGAAATCTGCGTAGCTTGTATAACCATAAGTTTCCCAAACATTTAACCACAGAACCTTTTTCCACGCAGCATCTGTGAACATTTCATAGAACCCACTTTGGAGAACAATGCTTTAAGGAAACAGATGTTGATATCAATGTTGCTAACAGCTTCTAGTTGTGGCTTCAAGTTAGCATAGGGAGAGGGTGATGAGGGAGAAAGCGAGACCTTTAAAAACTCAAATGACTCCTGAGGGATATAAGTTAGGGTGCAACTGCGGCTTCTTATTTATTGTAACTATTTAAAGTCTACCTGTCGCAACCTACGTACGACGTTCCAATTGCAGGCGAGCAGGAGTACTAACATGCTGAGATGGGAGAGCAGCAGGGTATTTAAACCTGTTTTTTTCTTTTTCCATGTTGTTGATGTTAAACTTCTGGCTTTGTTCCCTTCTTCCATGTCCTTCTGGAGCCTTTATTTGACTGAAAGCATGGAAACGATTGTCATCCTGAGCTATTCTTGGCAGGCAGGACTGAGCTTAGAGGGAAAACAAACGTATGATTAGCAAGTACATAAACATCCCCATGCAGGCCTGACTCTCCTCCTCTGCAGAGCAGAGGAAGAGCTGTGCAGAGGAGCGAAGCAACCAAGAATTCTGTGGCAGTGTCTGGAGAATTCACTGGGAAATGGTGTGAAATTTGCTGCAAACAAGTCAGAATTTACAATGTAATGAAACGTAATTCTATGTTGAAGAGGCTGTAGTTGGCATTTTATAGCATTTTCTTTCTTTTTTGTTCTTTCCATGTGCTTCCCGGGCATCCTAATTTTTATACACTGTATGGCTATCTAGTTTTGTCAGTTCATTCACCTCGTAGGTATTTATTAAGGACCTACTATATAACAAGTACTAGCAAACCAATGAAGAATAGGACACGATCCCTGTCTTTGGGACGCTGACGTCAACATGGGAGAGAGTCACCGAAGCTAATAAATGCAATCAAATGCTATAAATGCTGTAT
>NW_006295062.1:231973-234665 GCF_000327345.1 Myotis davidii
AAAAGGAGAAACCCCTTCCAACTCTTGCTCCCCCCCCCCGCTTTTTTTGAAATTGGGGGCTAGGCAAGAGCGCATCCCAAGAGGATGGACTCTGCTTGTGCTCAGGCCTTGCCACTCTTTTATTCAGTTTGGGATACAGACTACCTTATCAGTAAGGATTTACATGACTATCTGGTGGGGAAGTTGCTTCAGCTGCCATTGTCTCGACTAAACAGTGAGTGCATAGCTCTGACCTTTGTCAGGGCTTCAAGGGTCACCAGCCTTCCGGGCTCCTTGTCCACACCTCTCTGCTAGTGAAGACAATAGGCGGCTTCCCACACCCCAACCCTGCACTAGAGTGTGAACAAAATCAGAACTTTAGAAATTTTCTTTCATCCCTCTGAAATGTCTACTTTGAATTTTATAATATGCATATGAATACTATTGTAGATGTTTATAATTTATAAACATTATACATATATTGGGGGTGCATGGTACCAACTGTTTTTACTTATGGGGTGCAGGATAAAAAAGCTTTGTAGACCACATGTATTTATTATTCATCCATTAAGTAATTGAAAATATCTAAGGTTTGTCTTCTTTATTCAATAAATTATTCCTCAGAGTTTTCTTAGAGATTTTTCAGTAATAATAACACAGTACTTTATGTCTCTGCTATGCCCCAGGTTCGGTACTAGGCATTTTGCATAAAGTACCTCAGTTTACTCTTATAATAGTCCCGAGACTGAGATAGCTATCCCAACATATGACTGAAAAGCTAGGAAGCATAGAAATTTAGTAATTTTCCCCAGATTAAAAAGTGGCTGAACTAGGGTTGAAGTTAGATGTAGCAAAACTTAAATCAATGTGTTGAACAATTAACAATTGCCTTTTCAATGTCAATGAAAATAAGTTACTAATGGCTCTCCTTGTTTTGTTAAAGATATTAGAAATCAAGTATTCATAGCCTTTTGCACTATAACTTTTCGATGAAAATGTGTATGCCTGTGAACAAAAGTGAACTGAGATGCTTAGTAGATTTATTCCTAAGCCTTTTATAATTGCACTAGAGGACCGGTGCACGAATTCATGCACGGGTGGGGTCTGGTGGCCCACCCCAATTGGGACCCATTGGGCCAGGCTGGTGAGGGGAAGGGGCCGTGGGCAGTTGGCAGGCCAGCCCCACCCCCCGACCAGGGTAGGGGTGGGGAGACGATTGGGGCCCAGATCAGGATGGTTGGCTTCTACAGTGAGCATCGTAGCCACGTTACTAATGGCTCTCCTTGTTTTGTTAAAGATATTAGAAATCAAGTATTCATAGCCTTTTGCACTATAACTTTTCGATGAAAATGTGTATGCCTGTGAACAAAAGTGAACTGAGATGCTTAGTAGATTTATTCCTAAGCCTTTTATAATTGCACTAGAGGACCGGTGCACGAATTCATGCACGGGTGGGGTCTGGTGGCCCCCCCCAATTGGGACCCATTGGGCCAGGCTGGTGAGGGGAAGGGGCCGTGGGCAGTTGGCAGGCCAGCCCCACCCCCCGACCAGGGTAGGGGTGGGGAGACGATTGGGGCCCAGATCAGGATGGTTGGCTTCTACAGTGAGCATCGTAGCCATTGGTCGTTCCAGTTGTTCTGCCATTCCAGTCGGTGGGCTTTTATATATATAGATTTGATTTTTGAAAATGTAGCTCTTTGATCTTGAGAGAATTATTCAGCTCTGATAATTTATTATAAATAAAAAAAATTTTTTTTAGTACTTACCATATGTCAGACACTGGAAAAACTTTCCACGTAAAAGCAAGACTCCAGTTAAGTTACTATTCAGAGTAATAATTAGTAAGTGATGGGGCCAAAATTTGAATCCAGACAGTCTGACTTTGGCTTTGGAACCCATGCTGTTAATCATTAGGCTATATTCCCTCCACATAAAAGGGTACACAATAGTTGGGACAAGAAGGGGTATTTAGTAGTAATAATGAAAAACTGGAAGGAGCCTAAATGTCCATCAACAATGCCCATCATTGTAGTATACCCCCTATGGCACATCCACGTGGAATGGAATACAATAAAGGCCATGCAGCCAATAAAAATGCTAGTTGTATTGGTTGCCTAGGGCTGCCATAACAAATTACCACACACTTGGTGGCTTCGAACAACAATAATTTATTCTTTTACTGTTCTGGAGGCCAGAGGTCCAAAATCAAGGTGTTACCAGCATTAAGGTTCTTGGGTTTCCCAAGATAGAAATTGAGAGAAAACCCCAGATAAATTTTCAGACATATTTTATTAAGTTTGCGCTTGAGCACAGGGGAGGCAGCACAGAGGAAAGGAAGGTCCTCTGAACTGGCTTGGGGGCTGGCTCTGCTTGGCTGTGTTTAGAAGCGGGAACAAAGCTATGTAGGGACAAAGTGGGCTTGCATGAAAAGGTGGGCTTGCTTGGAAGGCGGGCTTTTTGAAAAAGGCAGGCTTGCACAATGTTCCATTTGAGGGTTGGGTGACTTCCTTTTCCAACTGCAGTTGCCTGGTGACTACTTCCCACCTGTGCTGTGGGGGCGAGATGGCAGCCTGCTCGCTACCACACCTTAGGAAGCTCCCATAGCGGTCAAACCTTGATCAACTGTGCATGGAGGCCGGTAGTTAAAGCAGGCAGTTTTAGAAGGGAGACCAAATAAGCTGCCTCTGTGTTTTTGAGCAGGGAGAGGAGGGGC
>NW_006295062.1:253447-256667 GCF_000327345.1 Myotis davidii
ATTACTAATGGCTCTCCTTGTTTTATTAAAGATATTATAAATCAAGTATTCATAGCCTTTTGCACTATAATTTTTCGATGAAAATGTGTATGCCTGTGAACAAAAGTGAACTGAGATGCTTAGTAGATTTATTTCCTATCCTTTATGCTGTTAATCATTAGGCTATATTCCCTCCACATAAAAGGGTACACAATAGTTGGGACAAGAAGGGGGTATTCATAGTAATAATGAAAAACTGGAAGGAGCCTAAATGTCCATCAACAATGCCCATCATTGTAGTATACCCCCTATGGTACCTCCACGTGGAATGGAATACAATAAAGGCCATGCAGCCAATAAAAATGCTAGTTGTATTGGTTGCCTAGGGCTGCCATAACAAATTACCACACACTTGGTGGCTTCGAACAACAATAATTTATTCTTTTACTGTTCTGGAGGCCAGAGGTCCAAAATCAAGGTGTTACCAGCATTAAGGTTCTTGGGTTTCCCAAGATAGAAATTGAGAGAAAACCCCAGATAAATTTTCAGACATATTTTATTAAATTTACGCTTGAGCACAGGGGAGGCAGCACAGAGGAAAGGAAGGTCCTCTGAACTGGCTTGGGGGCTGGCTCTGCTTGGCTGTGTTTAGAAGCGGGAACAAAGCTATGTAGGGACAAAGTGGGCTTGCATGAAAAGGTGGGCTTGCTTGGAAGGCGGGCTTTTTGAAAAAGGCAGGCTTGCACAATGTTCCATTTGAGGGTTGGGTGACTTCCTTTTCCAACTGCAGTTGCCTGGTGACTACTTCCCACCTGTGCTGTGGGGGCGAGATGGCAGCCTGCTCGCTACCACACCTTAGGAAGCTCCCATAGCGGTCAAACCTTGATCAACTGTGCATGGAGGCCGGTAGTTAAAGCAGGCAGTTTTAGAAGGGAGACCAAATAAGCTGCCTCTGTGTTTTTGAGCAGGGAGTGGAGGGGTGGTGACATTTTTGTGTTCCTTCTAGCCACTTGGCCTCCTGACCACCCAGAATTTTCCATTCCCAGGCCTAAGTCCCTGTGCAGTCTGAAAGGTGTCAGTAGGGCCAAACCCTTTCTGGAGGCTGCAGGGCAGAATCCTTCCTTGCCTCCCTCAGCCTCTGGTGTCTCCAGGTGTTCCTTGGCTTGTAGCAGCATCATTTTAATCTCTGTCTCATCTTCACATGGCCCTCTCTGTGTCTAAATCCTCCTCTCCTTTCCCTTATTACGAACACCAGTCATTGGGCCCACCCTAAATCCAGTATAATTTCATCTCTAGAGCCTTAAATTTTAAAGATACTATTTCCTAAGAAGGTCACATTTTGAGGTTCTGGGTGGACATGAATTTTGGGGGTATACTACTCAATTCCTCAATTCACTATACTAATTTAAACCTATATCCATTGAGATACAAAATGAGATATTATTAACTAAAAATCCATTATAAATCAGTATTTCTAGTATTTTATTTTATTAAAAATATATTAACATGTGTGTATACATGCATGGAAAAGCGTTCAGAAGAATATACATCAAAATGTTAGTATTGGTTATCCATGTATAGCAGGATTATAGGTGATTTTTGCTCTTCTCTTTATAGTTTTCCATACAGTCTGAAGACAAAAATAATCAGAAAACAATTTCTATTTTTTTAAAACAAATCTATATTTGACTCAGAATTTCCCAAACACTCCAGTGGCAGGGTATGAAATCCCATTGGTCCTATGCTTCTGATGCTTACAGAAAATCACTTGGGAGAAATCATTACAAAGGATTTTGCTTTTTTAGTTGCACAGAAAAACAGTTTACCAGCTCTTCCCAGATTTCTAACCTCAAGTCCTTTGTCATTGTCCCCCCACCCTCACCCCATTAACTACAAAAAGCCTCTAAACTCCATTTTTTTTTACCTCTTGGTTATGATCATACATCTTTTTCTTCCATAGAATCTTCAGATATCAGGCAAAGGTTTGGAAAGTATTTTACAGTGTGAATCAATATCCCTTTAATTTTTTCATGCACAAAACCTCATCTTCTCACCAATATTGTGACTCAAGGAAAAGATTGCATCACACTTTCCTTGTCTTCTCATGTTGTGGTGGCCTGTTTCTCAATGCTAAGAAAGCATGTGGCTATCAGAGAGACTCATTTCTCTGTGTAATGACACCTTCTTAAAATAAATGCATGACACCTTTTAAAAATAAATGTTTAGTTCCCATAATTGCCTAGTGTTTTATGAGAAATTAAAAGGCTTTCCCCAGGATATATGTTTTATTTACAGCAAATCTGCTGTTTTTCTCAGCATGCCAGTTGTTGAAATGTTACTGTCAGCTTCTTGGATGGGGTGGCTTATCTACTTGCTGTCTCTGCAGTCAGAGTTCCAATCCCTTGGGATGTTCAGACAATTCTGCCATTCCCTTGGCAATCTAGCTAATGTTTTGCCACATGAAAAATACGTTGGGAGGCTCTTAAGATTTATAATAATGTTGAGAATCTTAACAGATCCATAGAATCAAAATTACCATGAGCTCCCTACCAGACTGAGAACTCTCTGAGGGCACAGATTGGGTTTTCTTCCTTCTTGTCCCCTCTGCCTTGTACCCTGTCTGGCCCATAGCATTCAGACCTCCCATCAGCCTTATTAAGCTGAAGCCAAATATTCTTTTTCCGTCAGGGATGGGTAGTGACAGTGCCACAAGGAGAAAAGGGCTGGCAGATTCTTCTCACTCTGCTTCTAAGTGTGCAAATTAGTCCCTGGGATACAGGGCGAGCGTCTTGGCCTGAGCTCTGGCACACGTGTTGCCAGACTGTGATTTAGGGATGCAAGAAGATGAGCAGTGGGAGAAGTACTTTCTTTGGTGATTATACGAGGAATAAAGATCAAGGAAATATCGCCGGCTCCCTATCTATCCCACCCCAGTCATCAGCCGGCCAAAATTGTAGAACAACCTCTCTGCCTCCATCCCGCCCCCCTCCCCACCATGCACATTCACTAGATGAACACTCTGTGTAGCCCCTGGGACCAGCCACACACACACACACACACACACACACACACACACACACACGCACACACACACACATCCACAAACCCAGCCACCCTGGGAGGAGTGTTGGGGTTGACTGTTTAGTGAGTGAGTGGTGAGAGAGGAGGTTGGGGATAGCCAGGCCCAAATGGACCCTGAGTTTCTGGAAAGAGGGAACAAACACTGGATCCCATTTTTTTC
>NW_006295062.1:256710-266499 GCF_000327345.1 Myotis davidii
CTTTGGTTTACACAGTGGGGCAGCTGCTGCCTCAATGCTAGGACTTCCTTCAGCAGAGGTAGTAGGGCAGATCCTAAGTGCCGAAGGAGTGCTCCATCCCTCCCTGATCACATCAAAGATCGAGAAGGTCAAAGCCCGCCAAATGTCCTTTTTGTTACTACTGGCATGTCTGAACTTGGTATTGCTTTAGCAGGTGTCTCTCAGAGAAAGGAGGTGACATTGGTTAAAAAGGAGCACAGACCGCTGAGTGGCTTCTCTGGGGGAGTCTTCAGGACAATAGCAGGGGGAGCACACAGCTTCCTGCTAGAAGAGTCAAAACACAAAGAAAGCAGCGGAGTCAGCTGGGATGCTGAATCACTGAACAACATTCTGCATAATTATTGGAGCAGGAAAGAAATGCCAGTGTGTTTGCATCATTTCTTGCTTCAAAAGAAGAGAAGCTAAAAAACACTGATAAAGACAGATGTAAAATTTCGGTTTCAAGATTCCCAGTTGACACTGATAGATTCTTGTTAAAAAAAAGAGGAAAGATGTTTCGCAACAATTAAAATAAAATCTTACTGCAAAAATAGCAAAATTGCAAAGGAGGGGAGAAAAGTAGCTTCAGATTTGCAAAGTCCATTATCCAAAGACCTTGTACATCAATACTTGATTTGAATTGTGGAGCTGGGCTGTTCCTTCATTTACATGGTATTTCCCCAAGTAGCCAGATAATATCAATATCTTGCATTTATCCGACGATCATCTTCCCCGATGGCTTCATTAAATTGTATGTTTTATGAGACCCACTTTCTGAAATGTGGTTGTCTCTGAATGAGAATGATGCCCCTGGGTAACTTGGGGTGGGGGAAAGCCATGTTTTGCATTTATGCTGTCTTTCTATCAGCCATCATAAAAATCTTCATTTAGCAAGCATTTCCTGAGTGTCTGCACTGGCAGAGCCTGAGATCAGGCTCTATACGGCAACATATGGGAGATTAAAAGGTGTGGTCCCAACCCTCCAATACCTCAGTCTCTATTCAGAATAATTTTTCCATTTCACAAATGTGAAAACTTGTGGCCAGAGAAGTTGAGAGAATTGGCAAAGGTCAGATGGCATATTTGTTTCAGAAATGGGAGTCTTTATTTCCAAGTTTGGGTACAAGTGGTTTTGATAATAACATCTAAAAATGTTTAAGGTATTTCAAAAATGTAGTTAAGTGGAAGTTAAGGCTTTGGTTTTAATTTTAAAAAGTAAACACCAGTCCCAAAACAAGAAAAATGAAGGAAGTTCCTTATGTTGTCACATAGATTTATTAATATTACTAACTATGGAGGATTGTGGTAATTGCAGTTAGAAAACCAAAGAAAAGCAGAATTCCAACTCTGAAGAGCCTGGCTGACTTTGAGAGTAAACTACTGCCTGTATGTGGTGATTTCAAGGAAACAGAAGTTATGGGGATATAAGACTATTTTACTTTAAAGACCAACAAGATCCTACATGAAGGTAGAAATCCCAACTCTAATACTGATCTGCTTGGGCTTTGGGGGCCGTCACTTTACTTTCCTGGGTCTTAGATACCCCATTTGTTAAACAAAGGGATGGACTAGATATTCCCTAAGATAATTTTCTATTACATAGAATTCAGTTATTCTATTTCAGTAAGAATATGGGAGCATTTGGAACAAGAAGTAGGGGAGCAATTGTCCTGATGCTTACTTAGCTTGGTGAAGAGAAGGAACAGGATTGAAATCAAAGGCTTAGTAACACTTCCTTAACGTAAATTAGAGCATTTTCAACACATCAGTTTACTGATCAAAATGTATTGGATTCTATACTGTCAAACTTAAAAGGCCTTAGCCACCTTCAGATGCATTTTGAGTAATGGATAATTCATCTGTTCTAGATTCTATATATACTAGAGGCCCGGTGCACGAAATTCAGTTAGATTCTATATATACTAGAGGCCCAGTGCACGAAATTCATGCATGGGAAGGGTCCCTAGGCCTGGCCAGCGATCAGGGCTGATCAGGTTCCTGCCTCCTCCTTCCCTCACTCCCTCAGCACCCACTGCCATGCTGGTCGCCCGCCATGTTCTGAGGCGCCCCTTCGTGGTCAGCGCACATCATAGCAAGCGATCGAATTCCCAGTCTCCCCGTTAACTCCCGAGGGGACAATTTGCATATTAGCCTTTTTTCATATAGGATATTTTTTTCTTTCCTAAGCTGGAATCTTCTTCAGAGATGTCTAACTTGTGGCTCTCTAACTTAGTAATAAAATTTTCAAAGTGTTTAGTTAAAAATGAAACTGTTAATTCTAAGACATTCTAAATTTAAAAAATTTTCTCCACAAAATGAAAGTGAAGATTATATATTAAAATTACAAGTGCTATAAGAATTAAGAGGGTAGTAACATAACCATCATAGGTAATCAGGAAAATTTCAAAGTAGAAATGGGGCTTAAAGTTTGGCCTTGAGAAAATTTCAGACTGCAATTGTTGAGAAAGAGGCTTTTTAGTTCTAATGTTATTTTACAAAGAGCAGGACTTCCCAAATGCAGGTCTGAGAACCATTCTGTCCAGGTTGAAGTTTACACTGCTGCATGACTACTAAAAAAATAAAGAGCAATATAGTGAGTATGTCTGAAAAGTAATTGTAAGCAGTGTCCTTCCTTCATTTTACTGTTAAAATATTCTTTTATGAAATGATCATGGATAGTAGATATTTTTAGTTCATGAAGTAATGGCATCAAATTTGGCCTCAATATAATGGTCTTTTTTAAAAATATATTTTATTGATTTTTTTACAGAGAGGAATGGAGAGAGCTAGAGAGTCAGAAACATCGATGAGAGAGAGACATCAATCAGCCGCCTCCTGCACATCCCCCCACTGGGGATGTGCCCGCAACCCAGGTACATGCCCCTGACCGGAATCGAACCTGGGACCCTTCAGTCCGCAGGCCGACACTCTATCCACTGAGCCAAACCGGTTTCGGCAATATAATGGTCTTTTAAAAGAATTTTATTTAATTGATAGAGAGAGAGAGGGAGAAACATAAATTTATTGTTCCACCTATTTATGTATTCAGGGGTTGATTCTTGTATGTGCCCTAACTGGGGATTGAACCCTAATGCAACCTTAGCATATCGGGACAACACAGTAATCAATTGAACTACCCAGCAGATAGGACAGTCTTTCCCTTTCTCTTTGAAATTTTACTGGATCATGAAATTCAAAGTTCTGGGTACCATCATGTAGGTCAGTGATGGCGAACCTATGACACGTGTGTCAGAGGTGACACGCGAACTCATTTTTGTGGCTGATTTTTCTTTGTTAAATGGCATTTAAATATATAAAGTAAATATCAAAAATGTCTTTTTTTTTACTATGGTTGCAAATATCAAAAATTTCTATATGTGACACGTCACCAGAGTTAAGTTAGGGTTTTTCAAAATGCTGACACACAGAGCTCAAAAGGTTCGCCGTCACTGATATAGGTGATCATTCCTGATATTTGGCCTTTATTGCAGGCCTCACCCACGTAGGCCAAGTGGTCAAGTACAGCTTTCTAGAAAGGAAAAGGACCACTGCACTTTAGGATTTTATTTCCTTGTTCTTGTGATACTGTCATGGCAGTAAATCCTGGCAAGGCTTAGCCGTGATGATGATAGAGTTAAGCTTGAAGGCCGGACCTAGGACATGTCCCAGGTCTCTCAACATCACAGCGCCCTAGAAAACACCATCTGCTTTGCAGACTGTTACTTGACTCTAGAGCTACATGCCACGTTGGCAGCAGGAGAGCTGCCAGCGTTGCCAAAGTCCCTGCTTTGTATTGATTGAACAAAGGAACTCTTTCACAATCCGTTCTCATTCTGTTGATATAGACTAGATGGCTGGATTTCTACTCCAGTACAGGTATGCTGAGTTCCTTCCTCAGGTCCCATCGTGGGTGTTGAAAGTGCTGCTTAACTGCTTGCACACAGGGTGGGTCCACCCCTCTAAACCATGTAAATGTTCATTTCCCTCTGGAGGAAATAGGTGTGTGGACACAGTGTTTTATTACAAAATTTTAATATTTCTGAAGTTCCTCCCCATGTCTCCTGGTCTCTTACTAAGGAGTATAAAGGAATTTTAATGGTGATACTAGGGCTGGAGCTATGAAAAAAAGAGGAGCTTTCTGTATTTTAACAGGCAAACTTCATACATGTTTTTACTGAAGCACTATGACTTTTGAGCTAATACGAATATTTTGGAAAAATATTTTAGAAACACAAACTATGATTTTATCTTTTTCAATTCATAGATAAAGGAAACTAAGACCCAGATTAGGTAGTGACTGGCTCAAGGTCACCCAGCTACTTAGCTGAAGTACAAGGACTTGAAGTTGATCTAGTGTTCTCTCTCCTACCTCCCTCCAATACCCCATTGGAATTGAAATCATTGCAATAGCCACTGCCAAGTACTTAACAATGGATATTTGATGGTGGTCCTTTAAGTCTGTTCCAGGGTGGTTTTCAGTTTTCCCTTCATCAGCACAGGAAGGCAAGGACATTGCACTGACTCTAATATTTCATGCTTAGCTCTGGATTCCCTTGGTTTTTATTTCTGACTCTTCCCTCAGTTTCTTGTAGGGCTTTATGATTTAATTTAATTTCAGCTTATGGCTGGCTTTGGTACCCAGAAGAGTGGTAATTTGTCCTTTAAATTATTCACCCAGGGGAGTCGGTGTTCTTAGAAAGCGAGGGGGGAGAACCTATCAGCTTCGTCCCTCAGAGGGATACATGACACACACTGATACCTCACTCACTTGTTCTCTCTGCACAATGCCTTATCTCCTGTGTTCAGCCTGGTTCCTATAATACCGTGTATTCTTAAAGAGCTTTTCACATTCACAAATAAAGCAATTGACAGAGTATTTACACACAGACTAGTGACTAATTATATACCTGCAAGCAATGCAGTCACCTGGACTAGCAGCATTCCTCCACATCAGGTTTTCTGTAGGAAGGTGTCTTAAAGTTATTTGCAGAGAGAAATTTGGGACATGTCCTGGCTCTGACATTCAACTGTCCAGCATAGGGACAGTGTATATCATTTTGGTGCACCTCTGGCCTTTGTAGTGCAGGCCTGAGCTAGGGGCTAAACAGGTTACAAAAGAAGAGAAAAAATAGGTGACCATGACTCTAGCGGGTCTTACTGAACTTGCTGATAAAACCAGGCAGCTCACAAAGAACATGTGATGTTATGAAGCCACCTGGTATACAGATAGACAGGTGATGTTTTATGAAGAATTAGAGTACAGAATGGAGGAGATTGTTGCCGTTTTCAGTTAAAAGGATAAAAGATGGATAATATTAAGAGCTACTGTTTAATGAGTCTATTATGTGTTAAGTTCTTTACATGTACTCTTTTATTTAATTTGTCATTTAATCCACTAACATCCTATTTATCACTTAAAATGTGCTAATTTTTAAAAAAGTAAAGCAATGTTTTCAGATTACACTGATAGCTAGTAAGGGAGAATGGGAATTACTGGTAAAACCTAAGTCTGCCTGACTCTTAATCAGGTCATTCACCCAAAGAAAGGGATGACAAGCATCAACAAGAGGCAAACATCTACTGTGTGTATTTGTATATACTAAAGTGAGTTATGCAGACAGAGAAGAAAAGGATTGGTAGCGTTCTCTTTATAAGGAAGCTAAAAAAGGAATTTAATATTCTCAAAGTTTAATGTTTGGCAATACAGTGGGATGGAAGCAATGGAAGAGCTCCTAATAAACTGATATGGTTCAGAGAGCACTCTTCGATGAACTCAAACAGCAAACAGAAAGGTAATCCTGTTCAAAGATAAAACAGTAACATAAGCCTGTAAGAAGGTTAGATGTTAATGTCCAGCATGAAGCGTGTGTATGAAAAATATAAGCAATCAAGAAGGACTTGTACTTCAGTCTTCCTTTGTTGGAGAAGGAAGAACAAGTAGCAAATGCCTTTGCTGCATAATGCCTGGGCTCGGCTAGCTGGGCTTCACTAACCAGGTGTCTGCCAACTATGTCTCCTCTCTTTGAATCTGGGCTGACCTTAGTGGTCAGCTATCAACAGAGTATGTAGGAGCAACGCCATATGACGTGAAGGTGATGCAGCTGCTACCTGGTTTGAGGCCCAGCAGTGGATAACTAGGACACACACCTGGTGAGAAGGTCAGACCCAAGAGTATTGCCCAAAGGAAAGAGACCACTTGCTGAGGTGGGACGTTTACCATTAGGGGGACAAAGGAAGATAGGCAAGGCTTAGGAGCAAGGGGAAAAGTCAAATTATGAGAAGTATCCTGTCTAAGGAGGGAAGATACAAAACAAGTCATAGGGTCAGACTGAGTACAGGTCAGACTGTGGAGTGCAAGCACTCAGGGTGAAGTTATGAGCACAACAAATGTGAGTAATTTGGGACTGACGCGGTGAATCATGCCAGACACATTTTCACAGGTGGCATAGAGATGTGCCTAAAGTTTAGCGAGCCTGATACTTACAATGTTAAAAGGGAAGAGGAGGAAAGTAGAAACCCTCCATTGCTTTATTCCTATTTTTTAAGAGTTTTTATTGGTTTTTAGAGACAGTGGAAGGAAGAGAGAGAGAAACATCCATGGGAGAGCTGAACATTGATTGGCTGCCTCTTGCACGCCCTTTACCGGGCATCTAGCCAGCAACCTAGACTAGATACACCAGGCAACCTTTGGTGTAGAGACTACTGCCCAACCAACTGAGCCACACAGGCCAGGGCTTTAATTCCTTTGTTTTATTTTTATTTTTGTCCAGCTGAAAGTTTGTCAGAAAGGGAAGAGTGGCACTAACATTAGTTTTTTTAAAAATAAGGTAGGTGAGGAACCTGTAAGAAAGCACTGGGCGGTCAAAATGCATATATATCTCATGACCTAGATGAGGTACATCTCTTGGACACTGAATTTTGGGGTAAAATTGTGAAACTACTGTCAATAATTTTTGAGGAATCTTGAGAATAAAGGAAGACTGAAAATGGACAAATGTCTTATTCTCAAAACAAAGGTGAATTCTGTGAACTTTAGGAGATGGGCTTAATATCTGGGGAATATTCTAGAAAAAATCATTAAAGACATGATTTGCAAGCTGGCAAAGAAGTCGGCATAAGTGAGTGAATGTGAAATGGTTAGCTTGCATTTCTGTATGAGTGTCTCAAAGTCTAATGATATCACTCAAGATGAGCTGGGTGTGTAGTAAACAGAGTTCTTTCTGATGAATGGACTTCTGTGAACCAAAAGGCAGGACTGCCTCTGGAGCCCACCGCAGGCTCTGTGTTTGGCACCGCACTACCCAAAATGTTTATTACAGACTTGGAATTAGAGTTTGAGGGCATGATGGGATGCGGATGCAGGCTGCAGGTAACACAAGCTGGGAGGGCTCCTCATTGTGTTGAACGGTGGATTGAATCTGCACCAAAAAGATCTCAATAGGTAGTCACTATGGACATGGGTTAAGATGAAGAAATAGGAAAGCAGATCTTAGATTTATAAAATTATTTTTAATATTGAAGTATGATAGAACCATACAAGGCATAGCTTGTATGGAAAACATAAACCCTTTTATATTTAGGAAAACACAAACCCTTTTATTTAGGCATCCAGCCCTCAACCTCAGTGAAAATATACAAACACCCCCAGAGTCTACCCACAAGTATAAAAGAACAGGATAGAGAAAATGCGGGTTTGTGCACATAAAAAGGATTTAAGAGTTGTTTAAATTTAACAACTCAATACAACTTAATAGTGGGATAAAGCTGCCAAAAATGCTACCGTGATGGGATGTTGTGCTAAAGGAAGGATCCAGAACAAAGGACGTGATGATGCAGTTCTGCTGTTTGTTCTGGAAGTGACCCTATGGAGGGGTACTGACAGATTAAAGTGTGTCCAGCAGAAAACAACAATTATGGTCAGGGGGTGAAGAACCTGTCATACAGAAAATGACTAAAGAAACGGGGTATATTTAGCCAGGACAAGAATCTGTGGTGAGTGCGGAGTGGGAGGAGGGTTGAAGAATTTAAAGGTTGTCACATGAAATGGAGCCAGAGGGTGGGTGCAGAAAAGAAGCTGAATAGAGCTAAACCCCAGGAAACCTTTCTCATATCTGGAGCTATGTATAATAAAGATGAAAGCAGTTCCCCCAAGAGGCGAGGAATCCCTAATCCTGGAGGCACTCGACAGAAAGAGGAAGGTCATTTGTCAAGAAGAATAGCAAAGTGATTAATAATACCCACAAAACTATAACCTTTTACGACGTTATCAGACGTATTCCTTACAACAGGAAGTACTTTAGTGATGAGGAAATGAAGGCTCAGAGAAGTCAAGTAGCTTGCCCAAGAATCCCCAGCTGATAATGGAGAGCAGAGCTTGGAACCCAGATCTGCCTCATTTTAAACAGGCCACATGCTTTTCCACTTCCGCAGGCTTCTTAAAATAGAGCTGAGCGTTCAGAGAGGATGCTGTATCAATCTTTAAAACAACAGCAGCTACAGCAGCGACTGGAGCTGAAGTGTCTGACAACCCCTCTGAGAATATTAAGCATCACCAGGACTCTCCAGGCCACCATTGAGCTACACATATTGTTTCTCAGTTTGGAACGCCTTGTATGGTTCTATCATACTTCAGTATTAAAAATAATTTTATAAATCTAAGGTCTGCTCTTGAAAAATCTAAGTCCTTTTAATCCTCTCTAATCATTATCAGAGCGTTAATTCCTAGCCTTTATTTAAAAAAAGCAATGCTCACCCTGGCCAGTGTTGCTCAGTGGTTAAAGCATCGGCCCACCCATCAAATACTCATGGGTTCAATTCCCGGGCAAGGGCGAGTACCTGGGTTTCAGATTCAATCCCGAAAATAAATAAATAAAATAAACACACACACACACACACAACAAACAAACAAAAAACAAACAAACAAACAAACAAAAAACAATGCTTCTCCATCTCAGGGGTTGGTGGGACATTGGGAAGGAGTAGAGGGTTTAAGCATTAAAAAAAAAAAAAAGAAAAAGAGAGAGAGAACTCATGAACATGAACAACAGTGTGGTGATTGTGGGAGGGGGTGGGGCAGTGGAGGTAGAATAGGGCACAGAGGGGATAAATGGTGATGGGAAAACATAAAACAAAAAGTAAAAAATAAATTTTAAAGGCAATGATTCTCAAATAACAAAGAAAATAAAATCACTTCAAATAATGTCTTTATTACTATGGAAAATTCTTTCATTAGTTTTTGGCAAATCCGAGTCCCAGAAGAAATCTAAAATATAAATCCAGAAGAGTTTCTATAAGTGTGTTTATGTCTATTACATTACCTATCCTTATACACATTTCTCTTGGGAAGTTTTCAACTATCTGATCATTTGTGTTCTTCATCTATTATCAGATGAAAGCCTCTGCTTTGCAAATCTCTCTCTCTCTCTCTCTCTCTCTCTCTCTCTCTCTCTCTCTTTCTCTCTCAAGAATTTTAAAGAGAAAAGAAGTATTGGGGTCCAGCCCCAGCAGGTCCAGGGGTTCCCCAAGGTGTGGACGGGATCAGCAAAGAATGAATGACACGGAGGCAGCGTTCAAGTGATCATCATAGCCAGGCTCCTCTCTTTATTGTCCTCTTACATCTGTATTTATATTATTTGATCTTAATCCTATCCATTCTATTCCAAAGGTTAGGGAATTTCTTATCTCCATTCCAAGGTTACTCTATTGTTCTATTAAGCTACAAGGAAGTAACTGAAGGCGATTATCCTAAGTAAATATTATGTAGCTTAAGCG
>NW_006295062.1:266809-284970 GCF_000327345.1 Myotis davidii
TCTTGACTTGCTCTTTCCATTCTTATTAGCACTTACTACAATAGTTAGCCCATGTGGTTTGACACATTATTCAGTAGAGCTGACTAGCAACTTCAGTGCAAAATTATAGCGAATTTGCCTACAAACGTCAGGTGGTCATAATAATCTGGCCATTGAGTACACACACACACACACACACACACACACACACGCATACATATATATCATTGGGCAAATCAGAATGAGTGTCACAGAGCTGCAACAACAGTGTGGTAAATTAGCATGAGAGAAATTTCCTAGAGAACACCTTGTTGTTATTATTTATTGTATTCCTCACCTGAGTATATGTTTTATTGATTTTCAGAGAGAGAAAGAGAGGGAGAACTATTGATGTGAGAGAGAAACATTGATTGGTTGTCTCTGGCAGGCACCTCAATGGGGGATAAAACCCACAACCTAGGTATGCGCCCTGACCAGGATCCGAAATTGTGACCTTTTGGTGTATGGGACAACACTCAATCAACTGATCCATACAGCCAGGGCACTGGTTACATTTTTTTTATCTCAAATTGTATGGACCCTTGTAATAATAGCTCGTGTTGCCTCTTTATTCTGGACTATGATTATCTCTATGATTGCCTCTCTGACAAATAGTGTATAGTCCATAATCTTTCCAGTGTCTTCTCACCCCGATGTTTCATAACTCAGTGACTCTGTCTTAGAGTTGTTCTGCATTTGCTTGCTCATCCATGGTGACCTTGTTTGAGCCTTATTTAGTTTATTTGTTGCCTGACAATACATACCAAGCCTTACAGGGACCATTGACTTTATATACATTCAATTTATTGACTTTAGTCATCACTGTTGCCTCATAGACCCAAAAAGAACCCCAAAAGGTATACACCAAGGCCACCCTTAAAAGGTGAATGCCCTTCTCATTGAAGGAGAAGAAGGGCATTTCAGGGATATGGAGGTTCAACCTTCCTAGTCCCCATCCAGCCTCCCCCTTCCGCCATGATTTTTCTTTCTTTTTCTTTTTCTTTTTTTCAGTACCCAGCATTGATCTTACAGATAATCACAGATTGCAGCAATGTAACCCTGAGAATTCAGGTTAGTTTGTCTGCTTATGACTGTCATCACACACTCTTTTTTTCAGTTTGCTTGGATGTGGTATAGAGTTTATCACTGATTAAAAAATTAAAATCAGGTCTGCAATTGCAGAAAACATTGAATAAATTTATATCCAAGAAGATAAGTATCCCTATTATGAAATCTCCTCACATCTGTTAACTCCTACTGAATAGTGGGTGACCTCAGTATAGTGAGTTACAAAATGATAAATAACTTATATTGAATATTATAGGCATATTATCAAGGAAATGTATAAAAACTTTATCTACAAATATACCAGGGATTACCCAGTACCATCTCAGAGTCTATTAAACTAATACAGTAGAAAAATGTATTTTACCATGACCTAAAAAATTTAAAACATGGTCCTTAGATCTGCTTAAAAAAAAAAAAGCACTGATTAGGAATCAAAAGATCCTTATCTATTTTGACCCAACTACCAGGAAATCTTGGGCAAATCCACCCTGTCTGTGAGCCTCTCTCGTCCATCTCCCATCACTGACAAAAGGTAAGAAGATCCTGCACTTAAGGTCAAACGGCAGCTTCTTTCCCTGGTGGAGCCTACGTCATTCCTGGGCTAGTTGCCTCATGCACATCCGGCCCAGCAATTAGGTGTGTGTCCACTAAGAGTTTGTTGTGATTGTTGCCAGGGTCCTTGTAACTACTTAATGCAGTACAAAATTTGTAAATTGATGAAATGAAAATATAAAAGGGCAGTTTTATGTCTCTGACAAATAATTAAAAGCTAAGGTGACTGTTACTAACGAAACATACAGATGTATTAAATGTATAAGACTGGACACAGCATTTAGAGGGTTTCACTTCGCAGGCATTTTGGACTCTATCAGTATGAGGCCATTTTAAACAAAACTAAAGACAGGAAGTTTTTGTATTTACAGGGATGGGTTGAATTTGGAATGCGAATTTGCTTGAGGGCCAGCTTGTGGTACATTTTCATAGGTACTTATTTTTTAAGTTTTTACTTCCCTCTGCTTTGCTCATTCCCTCTTATGGGTGTGGAGTGGCACTACTTCATATTCTTCTTACGCCAACGGTACTGTTCTTTGGGGTCCCACCTGGTAAATTTGAGGCCTCTGACTCCCAAGTTTCGCAGGCGCAAAGATTTGACATTTGTCTTCTTGCCTAAAAAGCCTGTCAAAACAGCATTTCAATATTTTCCAATCAGGAAAAAATTTCAGGGCAAGAGTGGCTTCCTGCGTATGCTTACTTCTCTAGGGCCCTACTTTCCCTTAGAGCTTGGCCAGCTAATCTCTCTTTGCTTTTTCAGCTCTTTGATGATACTTAAATTATATTCCAACAAAACAGTTTTTTTTTCAGCAAGAGGGTTTTTCTTTATAACCTGGCCCACATCACACCCTATAGACTTTCCACAAGCCACTTATTTATGATTCCTGCCGAAAACCAAACTGGCTTTTGAAATGGACACGCCCCTCCGGAAGAGGTTGGTAATGGGTAAGGCTTAGATTGCCATAACAAACTGCTCCTAAAGTAAAACTAAAGTCACGGGGCTCCTTTGTATTACCTGATTCTGCCACCAAACATGCTAAAAGACCTTATAAATTTTAGGTGCCCAAACTGTTGGTAGGCAATGATTTTATTTCACTTCTATTTCATGATTCTTTTTCTTGTCAGTATTTTGAGAAAGCTAAATTTATATGTATCATCTAATACAGTACTTTCCAGTAAAACTTCATATGATGACAGAAATGTCCATGTGGGACTATTATACACTTGATATGTAGCCAGTGGGATTGAGAAACTGAATTTTTAAGTAATTTTGTTCTAATTAATTTAAATAGCTACATGTGGCTAGTGCCTTGCCATATTGGACAGTGCAGATTCTCAAACTTCGGTCTGATACTTCAGGACAAATATTAGTTATATAAGAAGGCTTCATAAAAATACTTTTGTAAAGTACTGCAAACACTAGAGACAATCCTAGTTATTTGTTTTTGGTCTTTGTTGTGATACTCTGATGAGGGCATACATAGAGTGAGGGACACAAAAGGTCAAGAAATTTTGCCTTTTTGAGATTACAGGATGGATCATTTATTAATCTATTGATCCCTTGACAGCTATCACCTGAACATCTAGCACTTCCCAGGCACTTGGCATTGGACCTCGGGAGGAAAGCAAAACAAAGGTCCTGCTCTTGTGAAGTGTGCAGTCTAGTTGGGGAAACACACAGGAAACATACAATATATACAATTAATATACAATTTTATATTAAACAATTTTAAATCAATGAACATCTCCATACTTTCTTTTCCTGGATATTTTTAAATGTGGGAAAGCGTCTAAGTCCAAGGTTCTCAAAAGCTTACTAAAGGCTTAGTAATCAACTCTTGGGCAATTATGTCACTCTAACACTATCTCACTTCAACAAGGCAAATAAACTGTGGGTGTTTGTATCAGCTAAGTAAAGAGTTTCTGTTTGTTTTGTAGTTTACTGTTTGGCCCATTCAATTGGGAGGCCAAACAACATATAAGGTTAATGGAAAAAACGTTTCTCTAAAGTCACAGATTTATCAAATTATTGACATTTTTGCCCATGTAAAGGAGCTTAGAAACAATCTAGACCAACCCCTCATTTTACAAATGAGTAAAGAAGCCTAAAAAACAAATTTATTGGACATGAATATGCACTTGCTGTCCTAGCCCCAGGTTTTAAGAATCCTTCACCAGTGTTCTAGCGACCATATCACACCAACTTCAAAGTAATCCAAATTGTTCTGATTTCTCAAAGTTCCCAGTCAATTCATTTTCTGGAATCAATTAATTTGAGATTTTAATGTTTTCATGATAACAAAAATTTAGTACAAATTCATGAACTTGACATTCAGATCTCACATGTCTCACCATACATCCTTCCAAATTCCAGGGTCTACACACATTGTTTTTCCAACTCTGAGCTCCCACCAGAATGCACTTCCTCCTATTCCTGCTTACTTACCCTCAATGTCTACTGAAAGACTACATCTTGCATGAGAATTGTCCTCAAACCTAACCAGAAGAGGTCAATAGCTCTTTGTATTTCTCCTGAGGATTTGGACTCTGCCTTATAGTGCCACATAGTTCTTACTTTTTTAGCTCTTGTCCCTCCTTGCAATCAATAAATATTTAAACTAAAATAAACGTCCATGGAGGCTAAAATTTTCCATTAGGTTTTTCTTGAGGCAGTTGCCAAGTGTTTAAAAAAGCCAGGATAGGGAGACAGACATGAGTGGGATGAAAAAGACTCAAATTGCTTTATAGAGAGCCTTGGTGTCAGGACATTTTGTCTTTTCTGGGTGATTTTTCTTTTATTTTTAAAATTCCTAATCTATTCAGTGAATCGGCCCAGATACTCTATATATTTTACGTGTAGTGTAAAAACCTACAGAGATAAATTTAAGAGCTTTAGGAAACATTAAAGAAAACAAGAAAGGTCATATAAATACTTGCCTGGACGCATTTTGTTGCAATTTAATTTCTCCTTCAATTTTCATAAATAAATGTACCGATAAAAAAAGATCAGAAACATAAAAATCCACTTTATCATTTACCAAAGTAAAAAACAACCAAGGAATTTCTCTGCAAAGCTCTTAAGCAAGGCCCAAATTTCATTGAAAACTTTCCTCAAGACCACTGTAATCTGACCACACCCATATTTAATACTGCTTCTGATAAAATGTTACGGTTCTCTATTTTCTCTACTTTGCTGTAAACCTCTCAAGCTCTTCATATGAAAACCGTGTTAGATGGCCGAACCTGGTGAATGATTATCAATGAAAACCGCATAAAGTGCTGTGGAATGGAGATGGAAAAAAAAATCAATTGTGTTCTCCTAAAAGAAATGATGACAGTAGGGAAGGAAAAAAGGTCATGAGTAAAGCCCAGCAAAAGCACAAAGGTACAGAGTCAGCATCCTCGGCGGGAGAGGCCGGCGGCCTGGCTCCAGAGCCCTCTGGGTTCGGCTGCGAGAAGAAGGGCACGAATAGCTGCTCCTGCGAAACAGTGTGCGAGAGTGTGCTTGTGTCAGCGCACGAATCTCTCACACCGCCCGCAGGGTCTGGGCACTCGTCACAACCCTTGATCGCTTGGTCAGCAAACAACAGCTGATCTGGCACCCTCCCACTCCTAGACTGTCCACGCCTACAAACAGCCGCTAATTTCGGGGAGGCCGGAAGCCCTTTTGCCCCGGCTCGCGGGTCTACTAACTAGGCCGGTCAGCACCGGAAGCTCTTCTGCCCCGATCTTTGGGCGCGTCAGCGCCGGCCGCACAGGCGCAGTGGAGCTCAGGTCGAGTTGTGGGAGGGGAAAAGGAAGAGGTGGAGGGGGGCGGGGCCGTCCCAG
Source organism: Myotis davidii (assembly GCF_000327345.1). Taxonomy (NCBI): domain Eukaryota; kingdom Metazoa; phylum Chordata; class Mammalia; order Chiroptera; family Vespertilionidae; genus Myotis; species Myotis davidii. Next base: position 272,276 of record NW_006295062.1, read on the forward strand.
AAGATGGCGGAGGCGGGGGTGAGTTGGGGTCCACCTGCGAAGCGCCAGTGCCGCGGTGCTGAGGAAAGTGGTCTGAGGAAGTGGGTGGCCTTCGGGGAGAGGAAGTGCTGGTGATTTTGCATCCTAGGAACCCTGCTGGCAAGTGCGGGAGCCAGGACTGCGGATAGGGCCTGAAGGGCGAGGGGTTCCGCTCACCTGAAGGAGGGTCGGCAAGGTCCGGACGGGGACGGCGGGGTCGGGGAGAGGTCATCTGAGAGGCCGAGGCTCCCCCGACAGTGGGAGAGGGTTCGAGAGGAAAGAAGGCTGGAGGACGGCGGGATGGGCGACCCTGGAGATCTGATGGGGGTGGAGGTCGGCGAGCTGTCCAGCATAGAGCTGTCAGGACTTGGGAGGCTGGTAACCGGGGAGACTCAGGCTCGGGAGGGTGGTGGATCCCCAAAGGTGGCTATGGCAGTGAGTTTAGAATCCACAGACAGCTGTGTTGGTTTGGGTTGAGGAGTGGGACTGTGGCATTGGGTTGGAATTGGAAACCCTGGGGGGTGGTGTGCGGGTATGCCCGAGAACTCTTGTCAAGACCGAGAAGTCCTTGGTGAGAACTATCACCCTGGGGTTTAAGAGCTGGTCAGTGGCGATCTGCAATGCGGAAAAGGAACAATAAAAGAGTGTGCATGACGGGGGGGGCAGGGAGGTGGTGCTAAAAAGGTGACCAGGACCCATGCCCAGCTAGTATGGGAGGAAAAGTTATTGAAGTGTGGTCTTAGCCAGGTAGTCCGGGAAAATGTACCTCGAAGAGCTTACTGTGTTGCAGGCTGGATGCAGAAATGCGGTAGAAAGGAATGGAGGGACCTGGCGGCTGTGCTGGCCGGGATGCGGGTTGCAGTGCCGCCGAGGATTGCAGGGAAGAGAGTCCCCAGGCCCGGGTGCAGGCGGAGTGGAGGCAGCCGGGCAGTGGCTAGACTGGGCTCTCCAACGTTTGGGTTTGGCCTTGATAGCGAACCACTTTGTGAAAATGAATGAAGAGAATGAGGCTGCTAATAGGGTTCCCACAGAAGAAAGCAATTAACCAGGTGTTCTTTCCATTTCCACCTTCATTCTTTCTCTGGACATGATGTGCTGTAGTGTGCTTTGAGTTCCCAGTAGATATCTGATAGGGAGTGACCAAGCTGTGCATCGTGTACATTTGGGGAACAGGTTGGTTCTTTTTAAACGGACAACTGTTGCTTTTCCATATGGTGGGCTGAAAAGGACAGGATAAAAGGTAATTCAGGAGTTTAAAGACAACTTGTTTTTATTGTTCTTAGAACATTATTCGCCAACCTTTTTAGAGCCCGAGATTTGACATTTAAAAGCAGTAATGGGATGTGAATGCTGCTTGCTTAATAGTTTCTGTGTTCGGGTTTTGATGTTGAGAGGAAAGGTGTGTTTCAGTGACTTCAAGGCAAATGTGTTTCTTCCTGGAAATCTTTAGCTTATGACCCACATGTGTGTGCTTATATGTAAGGAGGGTTAAACTTTTTTATTGATGTAAGTGTGTTTTTCCTAATGCTAATGCTTATTCTGTGTTAGAATGCTGTTGTAATTAAGAGAGCAGATGAATAAAAAAGATGTGAGGTAGTAACTTAGTTTTATTATTTATTAGCCTATGTGACCTAAGCACCTGAAGGGACAGGTTCATCGGAGGCAGCAAACATACTGCTTCCTTGGAAGATGAATGGCCTTGTTTGGTTTTAGGGGTTGTTGTAATGTGAGAATGTAAATGGTTCTTAACCTCGCTAGGAGATTTTGTTTGTGGGTGTGTTTTCATTGGCCTGTTGCCTGAAATTGTTTCAGTAGCAAATATCAGCTTTGATCTTCATTCACAAAGCCCAGGATCACTTCTAACCCTCTTTTATTCATCTAGAATAATATTAATCCACTAACAGGTAGTCATGTGTCTTTTCAGTTTTGATGATTTGTTATTTATCTATCCAAACTATTTGCATCGTGTTGTTCAAGGTAGAATTTTTCATGTCCTGTGGGAGTTTTTTCTTTGTCAGTTATTGAAATAAAAAGCTTATTTTGGTATTAACAGTAGTTTATCAACATAACTCTAAAAAGTGTTTCTTATGTGGCACTTAACTTTTTTTGTACAGTGTTTGTAGGTGGAGGACACGGAGTGAAATGGGAAGTGCTCTGGACATGGAGTCAGAGTGCTTGGGGCCAGTACTAGTGCTTTTTGGTAATAGTCTTATGATCTCAGAAAGTTACTTAGCCTATGTTATTTTATAAAATGGAGATTATCTTGCCTATTTACCAAGGTTATTATTGTTGAGGATCTGTTGAGTTATTATTCTCTAAAGCAGCCGTGGGCAAACTACGGCCTGTGGGCCGTATCCGGCCCGTTTGAAATGAGTAAAACTATTGAAAAAAAAGACCGTACCCTTTTATGTAATGATGTTTACTTTGAATTTATATTAGTTCACACAAACACTCCATCCATGCTTTTGTTCCGGCCCTCCGGTCCAGTTTAAGAACCCATTGTGGCCCTCGAGTCAAAAAGTTTTCCCACCCCTGCTCTAAAGGGTACTTTTGTACCAGAGACTTTTTGCCTGGTCAGCAAATTATTTCTTGAGTGACCTAAATTTTTCAAATATAGATTATTTTTTAATTTTGGAGAATCAAATTTATCCAAATATTTAAAAGTGTAAGAGTAATATTTAAAGGTGTAGGTATTCTTTGTTTTAAGAGTAATTTCAACACATAATCAGAAAACCAAACTTTAAAACAAACAAATTAGGGGATACTTATTACATGAGCTTTCACTTTAAAACAACTATTCCTCTAGTGTGTGGTTAATATTATAAACAACATTCCTTTTTAGTAATTTAAGTGTTCCACAGTAGGGAATGAATGGTCTATTGGAATTTATTATTTCTTTGAAGCGTCTGGCTATTTCCAGGAGTTCACTTTACATGTTTATGGTAGCAAGATCCAGTGGAACAGTCTTGATCTTGTCACTTTACTTGCCCACATTGGGTGTCATTTGCTTCTCCAGTAAAAGGAGAGAACAGTTAGATCACTGCCTCTTAACTTTTTTTGGTTCATGGACATTTTGAGTACTTGATATAAATTGTGGAACTGTCTCCCTAGAAAATACACATATGCACAACTTTTCCACTCCTCCTCCTCCTCCTCCTCCTCCTACAACATGGCTTGTCTGCTGGTGACATGGGCACGCTGTGCAGACTCCTCCTACCTCCTCCTCCTTCCTCCTTCCTCCTTCCTCCTTCTCCTTCTTTTTGCATTTGGCTCACATATCCCTTGCAAGAGATGATCTCCAATTTCCCTTTCATTTCTTAAATTTTAGGATATTGTGACTCTAAAGCACTTTAACTTTTGTTTTTGCCTATAGAAATTACGTACTATTGTATTATTTTGTAGTCACAAAGTTAGATTTTTGGACTTGTAAAAATTAGCTTAAAAAACTCACTCAAATAAACATCAAACAAATGTCATGTTATTTTTAAAGAAAACTTTGGGGTGAAATAGGAAGCTATAAACCAGCACTACAGGAAAAGTTGAATAAACAGCTGTGGTAGAATAACACAAACCGTTTAGAAAGTCTCAGGCAGCCTTGAAGTAGAATGAGGAAAGAGTCTCCAGCAATCAGTGGCTCTCAGCAGAGAGCACTGCCTCTCTTGGAGCATATGGAAATGTGTAGGGACATTTTTAATTGTCTCAAATTGGGGAGAGAGCATATAGTGGCGTTTAGTGGGCAAGAGCCAGGGAAGTGTTTTTGCAATGCTTAGGGCAGGTCCACACAGCAAGGAATTGTCCAGCCCCAAATGCCTAAACTCTTTGACAACCTCTGGTGAGTGAGTGTGAGATGGGGCCTACCACAATTGAAATAAGTGTTAAAACTAGTTATTTTGTTCTCTTAAAAACATTATTTATTGTACATAAAATATTCTTTGCCATTCATTCCCTTTTGGAAAAAAATGCACGAACATAAACAAAATGATTTACTAGAGCAGTTTGTATTACTAAAAATATATGTACAGTTCAACCTTGAACAACATGAGTTTGAACTGCATGGGCCCACTTACATGCCAATTTCCCTCCAACCCCCCAATAAATACAGTTGGCCCTTGGTACTTCTGCTTCTGTATCCATGAATTCAGCCTACCGGGAATTTCCAATCCATGGTTGGGAATCCACAGATGTGGGGACCAACTGTATGCATTGTTCTTTGCCATTTTGTATAAGGAGCTTGAACATCTGTGGATTTTGGTATCTGTGGGCGGCGCTCGAAGATACTGAGAGCCAATTTAGTTTTCAGGGCAGGGGCAGAAATTACAGATTTTCAACTGCAAGGCCATCAGCACCCTTTACCCCCTCTGTCCCCCGTTGTTCAAGAGTCCATTGAATATTCTTTGTTCTCTAGTAGCTGTTTTAACAGCAAAAGTGGGGCTTTGCTGTGTCTACTGGAAGTTTATGGAGTGAAGAGTCAGCTGTTGTTAGTGCAGTATGTTAAGTTGGCAATATGATTTTTTTTAAAACATTTGTTTTACTCTTCGCTCTAGTACATTTAAATAAAATTCCAAGGTGTTTGTACACTTATTCTCCTGGTCTTTGTGTTATTATATGGTCTCCCACTTATGTTGGCATTGGTACCTTGAGAATATATTATAGTTGAGATTGGTTTCTAATGTTTACCTGTGAGCAGCAGCTTGAGTTTGGCAAAGAAAGAATTCAGAGCCAAGAGCTCTAGCATAGGAAGTTTATTTAGAAAGTCCCAGAGGTAGAAGAAGTGAGCTAGCTGGGTTGTACGGACTCAGCAAACAACTTATAGAGGCAAAAGAAAGGCCTTGGTGCTTAGGAGGAAGAAAGCAAAGGTGCATACCTGAGGGAAAAGAGGGGGCAGGCTCAGGCATGCTCCAAAGAGAGAGCATACTGGGTCCTTTGTCTTAAGGGTTTGCGTCTGTTTTCTAAAGGTGGGTATTTTAGGGGGGCTCTCTGGGGAGGATCTCAGTAGATTATATATCAGCTTTCCAGGTGTGTCCTTTCAGGATCCTGGTCTCTAGGGTCAGTGCTAGGATAGGGTTCATTAGTCATTGCATCTGGTCCAAATGTCAGTCATTGCATTGCTTCATCTGTTTTGCTGCTTTTCTGGGCTGTAGCGGAAAGAAAACTGAGGCCTAGATACTATCTCTAGTTTGACCAAAACTCTGTTTACGTGGTCAACAGATCCAAGGCGTCGTTTCTGAGATTATTGAGACTGGTCAGAATTTCATTATCCTGAGGGCGTAATGCGTAAGGGAGTGGTCGTGTAAGGGAGAAGGACACAGGTGGGTTAGGGTGCTGGATGAGGCTGGTTTGAGTCAGCCATGTCTCAGTTTCCCCTCCCACTTGCCAAGGAATTTTCCTAGCTTCTTACTATCCTGCCTCAAACCCATCTTTTCAGTCATCCTCGTCTGTAGATCCAGATGCCAAAAGAGAAGCCCGAGGAGGAGTTAGGCTGGAATGGGACTCAAGGTTTAGTGGAAAGAGAAGGGGCTTTGGAATCAGTCAGATGTAAGGAAAAATTCCAGTTCTAATATTGTAGGTCAGGTGACCATAAGCAGGTTGCTAAATCTCTTTGACTTAATATCTTCATTTGTAAAATGAGTATGATAACACCTACCTTTAGGATTATTTTGAAGATTAGAGTTACTGTATGTCTGTCATGGAGTAGGCCCTCCATAAATGGGTGCTATATCAGTAGTCATGGTGATGATGATGAAGATGAAGAAGAATTCTGTAGCTACTGAACACCTTGCTAAGTGACTAGAACACATGGCATGCTGGCATGCTGCATACTACTGCAAGGAATAGTCTGCAAAACCAAGTCAGGAGATGTTTCTGGGCAATTTCAACTGGTGTTTAGGATCTTTTTCCCCATGAATCAGCTGTGACATGCACTGTTTCCCTAGTCCTCTAAGCTGTAGAACTTAGTTATGCTATAGACTAAGTAGGTTTGCGAGGACTAGCTTGAGGATAGAATTCCCCCCTTGAGTGTTGGGCACAGAGCTTTGGGTGTGGCAGAGGCTCAATAAAAAAAGTCTGTTCTCTGTTTATCATATGACACTGGTAAGCTGTGAAAGTTGCTGGTACTTATGAATATTCTCATTTTCATGCTGATTATTTCTAAAGTCAGTATCTTTCCCCTCAATTTACACATGGGTTTTATTCCAAAGCTCATTTGTAAGGTAAGTTGGAACTTGGAAGCTCAGAGGAAATATAGTTTAAATTAAGATTACATGCTCAGTTGCCTTTCTTTTCTTTTTTAAAAAAATATATTTTATTGAATTTTTACAGAGAGGAAGGGAGAGGGATAGAGTTAGAAACATCAATGAAAGAGAAACATAGATCAGCTGCCTCCTGCACACCTCTTACTGGGGATGTGCCCGCAACCAAGGTACATGCCCTTGACCGGAATCGAACCTGGGATCTTTCAGTCAACAGGCCGATGCTCTATCCACTGAGCCAAACCGGTTAGGGCTCAGTTGTCTTTCAAAAGGCCTGTTTAACCCAGTGTAGTTTGATTCAAAAAGAGTTAATCCAGTCCTAAGTGGCTTATCTCAGTGGTTAGAGCATTGGCCCACAGACTAAAAGGGTCACGGGTTCGGTTCTGCTCAAGGGTACGCACCTCAGTTGCATGCTCAATCCCTGGCCTCAGTCAGGGCAACCAGTGCGGGAGGCAACCAGTCGTTGTGTCTCTCTCACATTGATGTTTCTCTCTCTCTGTCTCTACCCCTTCCTTCCACTGTCTCCAAAAATCAATGGAAAAAAATATCCTCAGGTAAAGATAAAGAAACAAATAAAAAAAAAATAGTTAACCCAGTTTCATTAACCAAATATGCATATGTAGAGCTCCCACTGTGGACTGGGCAGGCACCGTTCTGGGTACATAGACACATTGGAGACTTAATAGTGAATAAGACCTATATAAAAAGTTTATAATCCATGAAGCAGCTATACCTATTATTAAAAGGTAGCTACTATAAGTGTCATCCTAACCTTTTAAATAAACTGCTTTGAGACTCAAAGGAAACATCATTTATGTGCTGACTTCTGATCATGCCCAGGATAAGCTATATTGTTGGATGGGATAAAAGTAAGTTAATAAAAATTGTATCGTATTTTCCCATTTAAAAAATACAGTTATATTCATAGAAAACACAGAAGAATATGCAACACTTTGGGAAGCTGAGCACCATGGTTAGAATGAGGGTTTTGGAGCCAGACACCATGGATTTGAATCCCAGCTCACCCTCTTATTAGGGGTATAAACTTGGTTAAGTCACTTAACCTCTTTTTTGCCTCACCTGTAAAATGGATATAATAATTGCACTTCCCTTTTAGGTTACTGTGAGAGTTATATGATTGACCATATGTCAGGTGCTTAGAGCAGCTCATAGAAAGCCTTAAGTGTTGTCTTAAATATAAAGGAAAGATAACTTTGGTTAGAGTGAACAAATACACCGATTGTACTAGCAAAGATCTAGGTTTTAGGAGTCAGGATCTATATGGATAAAACTCATTAGAATCTAGGTCATTTTTCATTTTCTTAGTTTCCTTTCTTCTGCTTCTACTCCAGCTTTCTCGCCAAAGCTCCCATGCTTGCAGGAAAGGTAGATTGGGCCCAGGCAGGGGTGGGGCCCAGCTGTGGCTCTGGAGGGAAGGGTCAGGTCTAGTTTCTGTGCTTGGTGTGTGTGTGTGTAGGTGACTGAATGGTGGTCTGCTTTTTAAGAGACACTTTTGTGCAGACATTCAAGTACATAAGCATTAGACTTTAAAACATGTCATTTTGTTCCCCACTGAAGATTGTCCTCATGAACAAGTCACATTTTATTGATTTTCAGTCAGAGTGTGTTAATTTTTTGTAAAGTATAAATTAGTGTATTTTCTGTAAAGTATAAATATTTAGGTAGGAGAAACAGATTTGATCTTCCAGATTCTAATGGAAGTATCCCATATAACCATTTCTCTGATGTGGAGCAAACTGTTCTTACTATTATTTTAATTTCAAATCTCTTAGGTCACATATTCTATCCTAGTTAAGTGTTAAGTATTGCACTTTTTAAAAATCACATAATTCATATAAAAATGTTTTTTAAACCTTTTTTAATTCAGTAAGTAACTAATTTAAATAAATATATCAGATTGTTATTTCATTGTTTGTTCTTTTACATTAATTACTATTGAAATCAGGACAATTATATAATCATTTATTAGACCCATACTAATTTTTTTTTTTTGTCTCTTGCAGGATTTCTGGTCGGTCCTATTTCAGGGCAAGATGCGGTTCTGTTGAAACTCCAATCTGCTTTGATTCACAGACAAGTTGCTTCAGCTGGGAAGCCTTTTTTTTCTTTTTTTTTTTTTCTGCTGGCCTACTGAACTTATGAAACCATGGCAGAAGGAGAGACAGAGTCACCTGGGCCCAAAAAGCGCGGTCCTTACATCTCATCTGTAACTAGCTGGAGTGTAAATTTGATGATTCGAGGAGTAGTGCTGTTTTTTATTGGAGTATTTCTGGCCTTAGTGTTAAATTTACTTCAGATTCAGAGAAACGTGACCCTTTTCCCACCTGATGTGATTGCGAGCATCTTTTCTTCAGCATGGTGGGTACCACCGTGCTGTGGCACAGCTTCAGGTATGTACAGGTTATTTCTGTAATGCTTAGGTATAAAATGGGGTGAATGAGTGTGGATTTTTTTTTAAAAAAATTAACTTTATTGAGGTATAATTTAAATACTAAAAATGTACCTATTTTAAATGAACAATTTGGTGGGTTTAGACAAATGCATGCATTCATGTAACTACCACCACAGTCCAGTTATAGAACATTGCCATTCCCCACAAATTCTCTTGTGCCCTCTTGCAGTCTACTTCCCAGCCCCAGCCGCAGGCTTCCGCTGATCTTTCCATGACTAGGTTATTTTTGCCTGTTATAAAATGTAATGTAAAAGGAATCATAGAGCATGTACTCTTTTGTGTCTGATTTCTATCTGTTCCATGTCTTTCAAAAATGTTATCCTAAAAACCTGATTCCCTTAGGGATGAGGCTTTCAGTCTCTTAATTTTTTTCCTGTCTTCAATCCATCTCATGTAAGTCTTATTTTAGGTTATTTTGATGATGATCACCACTGTTTGGTTTGAAGGGTGTGGTCTTACGGGTGTGTTATGGTCTTCTTTTTGAAATAGATAAAAACCTGACAGAATAGTTTTGTTCAAGTTAAAAGCTTCATATTGTATGTTTTGTCTGGTGGACAGTGTATAATGGATAAAGTGGAGCATTTCAGAAGCCTTATTGATGACGCTGATCTGTCATAATGAGTAGCTGTTTAGCTTTTTCTAATGATGAGTTCTAATTGATTAATAATATTTTATATAATAAGGTCATGGAAGCCATAATTGTGTAGTAGAAGGGAATTCTGATGAGGGAGAAAATTGCTTCTTTTGCATGTCTGCTTGGTGTCACATACTTAATATACATGAATACTTTACAGTATAATATAGGTACTTCTTGACTTAAATCCAAAACTGGAGGTTGAAGGGTAAGAAGTTAGGTATAAGGCATTTTGAATGTCCTGGTGAAACTAATTAGACAGTTACATAATTCTATCACATGAGTGGAAGGGTGTTGTCATGGTGAGGCTTCAGTGTGCTTTATTTATTGATGTCTCACTATTATAACATTCACATTAAAAGAGAAGTTGTAAAGGTGATGGTTCTTAGTTTCCATAGGGTTGTTATTATTCTCGGAGAGAATAGGTGAAATAGTCCAAACAAAGAGAAGACAGCATAAATTATATTTCATTCTCTGTTGTATCATGTAAAAATTCTGAAAAGAGAAAAAGTGTTCCTAACAACTTTTACTAGTTCTTTGTTATTTTCTACCATCATGTAACTGCCTTCTGGCCACAAATAGAAGCTTTTCGTGACTTGGAAGAACATGACTTTTAAGAATAGACAAGGGGAAAGTCAGAGGAGGGAAATAGTTACTGAATGTCTACTAATGTGCCAGGCACATGCTTCCACCCCAAGGACCTCAGGTCACCTTTGGGAGCATTGTGCCTGTTTTGGGGGATGAGGAAGCTGAATGATAAGAGGATATTAAGGGACCCAGGGTTCCAGAGCCAGTGACTGGTGCAGCTAGGTCAATGTCCCAGGCCTCCTCTACTCAGGGTGCCTTTTTCAAAGCCTCCAGCCTCATAAGTGCGACGCTTGAATGGAATGTACTGGCGTGTGTTGTACCTTCTGGGCTTGGACAGGAGAACTTCACTAAGGTTTTATTGTACCTCTGTTATGGAGAACAGGGTGGTGGGGGCACTTCTGCCACAAACTCACACTTACTAGTAGGAAGGAAATTCTAAATGTTAATATTACATTTCATTCACTTTGTCCCTGCTCTCCTTCCTTTTCCCAGCCACTAGGTTTCTCACACTTACAAACTCAACATCACACCTTTTCATTTGGGGATTTGCATTTCTGGCTGAATTGCTTCTTCTGAAAGCAGTGCATTCTATGAGGCACCCAGACAAAAGAAAGTAGAGGCATTAGGAAATCTAGATTTCAGTCACCTCTGCTACTGGTTTTGTTGAGTAAGATATCAGATTTGGAGAAGTTGCCAAAAATGGAAAATGAATTCTTGCATAATTGCTGCCTCCTCCTGCCCCCAATTTTAAGGAAAATATTATAGAAAAATAAATGATGTAAGAAATATCATGTGTATGACTCTGCGTGTGTATGTAGCATGCATGTATTCTGTGTATCTGTTGGTATGCATTTTCAAAGCTCTCTAGGCTCTCACTATCTTAAATCAGAAAAACTGGTTATTATCCTTTGATTTTCCTGTCCAACTAGTATTCACACACTGAGGGTCTCTGCATCCCCATTCTCTACATGTGAGCAGAAGAGTCCCTGGTTATTTCTACCTTTCTGTATAACACATAGGGCTGAGAATTTGCTACTAGGGCTTCTGGAGGGCCAACTAGTAGAGAACTCTGGTAAACTGATTCTCTGTTTTTAGTTTAATAATTAGTGTTTCGAGTTGATTAACTTATTTATGTGCAGTGCATTAGAATTGGAGTTAGAAAACTCTTCAACATTATTGAGGACCATAATAAAGGAATCTTTCTGAATAATAAATAGAAAAAAAGACAACTATAATTATGTGGGTAAAAAGTAAGTAGAGAAGTTGACTCAAAAATCACAAGTTACTAGATTGTGTTCATACTTATGAAATTAATGTCTAATTTAAAAAGAAAAAACAAATCTTTCCTGTTTAGCCATGCAGTTAGTTACCCAATTTCTGGAGAGCCCCGCAAGTCTCCTGCCTCTCTCTCTGTCTTAACTCCCATATCCAGTTTCCAAGTTTTACATCTTTCCTCTGTCTCTTTTTTGGGCAAAGCCCTCAACCACTCTGCTTGGCATTTTCACGTCTTTTCTTTTTCTGCCTCTAATTTTGTACCGTCCTTCAGCTTCCCTCCCTGATGCAGATGTGATGGCATTATTTTTCTGGTTCCCCGTGTCTGCAGGGTAAAGTCTCTATGATATGGCCCTTGCCTACTTTTACCTTCCTCAGAGCCTTTCTGCATGCTGAGCTCCCTTTCTGCCTAACCCCGACATTTTCCAGGTGATACTGGTGTTTTCTGTTCCCAAATGCTTTGGTTAGAAAGCTCTTTTCACATCATTTACCTGCCAAATGCTCCAACCTCAAGGATCACCTCTTCTGTGAAGCTTTCCTGACACCTCTCCACCCTTCAGCACATGCCAGGAGAAGACTGAGACCTCACTGGCCCTATCAGTGTTATCCCTAAACACATTATTGTATTTAATTGTTGCTTTGGTCACTTTGGGAATGCGGTCATATGTTACTCTTTTTTTTTTAAAATTTAAAATCTTTATTGTTGAGCATATTACAGATGTCTCCCTTATCCCCCCATTACCCCCCCTCCAGCCAGTTCTTGCCCGGCCCCAGGCCTTTACCACCCTATTGTCTGTATTCTTAGCTAATGCATATATGCATATAAGATCTTTGCTTACTCTCTTCCTGCCCTCCCACCCCACTTCCCTCTGAGATTCCTCAGTCTGTTCCATGTTTCCATGCTGATTCTACTTATTCATCAGTTTATTTTATTCATTAGATTTCTTGTTTGTTTATTTTGATTTTTAGATTCAATTGTTGAGAGATATGTATTTATTACTATTTTATTATTCATATTGTTTTTACCTATTTGTCCTTATTCTTTTTCCTCTTCTTAAAGAATACCTTTCAACATTTCATGTAATACTGGTTTGATGGTGATGAACTCCTTTAGTTTTTTCTTGTCTGTGAAGCACTTTGTCTGACTTTCAATTCTAAATAATAGCATTACTGGGTAGAGTAAGCTTGGTTGTAGGTCCTTGCTATTCATCACTTTGAGTATTTCTTGCCACTCTCTTCTTACTTGCAAAGTTTCTGTTGAGAAATCAGCTGACAATTGTATGGGCACTTCCTTGTAGGTAATAAACTACTTTTCTCTTGCTGCTTTTAAGATTCTCTCTCTTTGTCTTTAACTTTTGGCAATTTAATTATGATGTGAGCTGGTGTGGGCCTCTTTGGGTTCCTCTTGTTTGGGATTCTCTGTGCTTCCTGGACTTGTAAGTTTATTTCTTTCATTAATTAG
>NW_006295062.1:285615-299440 GCF_000327345.1 Myotis davidii
GGGGATATATTCCTAGAAGTGGGATCACAGGGTCAAATGGGAGTTCCATTTTTAGTTTTTTGAGGAAACTCCATACTGTCTTCCATAGTGGCTGCACCAGTCTGCATTCCCACCAGCATGCACTTCCTGGACTTGTAAGTCTATTTCTTTCACCAGGTAGAGGAAATTTTCAGTCATTATTTCTTCAAGTAGGTTTTTAATATCTTGCTCTCTCTCTCTTTTCCTTCTGGCACCCCCATAATAAGAATGTTGTTAAGCTTGAAGTTGTCCCAGAGGCTCCTTACATTATCTTCATATTTTTGGATTCTTGTTTTCCCCACTTCTGATTGGATGTTTTTTTTCTTCTTCATATTCCAAATTGTAGATTTGCTTTTCAGAACCCTCATTTCTACTGTTGAATTCCTATGAAATAATTCTTTACTTTAGTTAATGTATGCTTAATTTCTGTTTTGTCCTTTTTCATGTCTTTGACATTCTCACTAAGATCCTTGAAAGTCTCACTAAGTCCCTTGATGTGCTCATTAATTCCCTTGGAGCTCTCATTAAGTCCCTTGAAGCTCTCATTAAGATCCTTGAGTAACCTTTTAACCATTGTTTTGAACTCTGTATTCAGTAGTTTGCTTGCTTCCATTTCTTTCATTTGTAACATATTTCTTTGTCTCCACATTTTGGCTGCTTTCCTGTATTTGTTTCTATATATTAGGTAGAGCAGTTATGTCTTCTGGAATTGGTAGAGAGGCCTTGTGTATTAGGTGTCCCATAGGGCCCAGTGGCTCAGTCTCCCGTCACCTGAGTTAGGCACTGTAGTTGTGCCCTTGTGTGGGCTGTGTGCAAAGTCTTGTTGTAGTTGAGCCTTGATTGCTGTTGGCTCACTGGGAGGAATTGATCTCAGGCCAAGTTGCTGTGCAGGAGACACCCCCTGTGGAGCAGAACTTGCTTTAGTACGGCTTGGGTGCTCACTAGTCTGCCCCTTGAGTGTGTCACTTGTGAATGTGTAGAGTTGTAATCTGGTATGGTCTGAAGCTGCTCACCGGGTGCACTGGTTCAGGGACTTCCTGGGAGTTGCAAAGCCAGCCAATACCTGGGGCCACCCATCAGGAGCTACAGAGAACTCTACAAATGGGTGCTACTTGTATTGGGCTAGAAAGTGCCCAGATGATGCTCAGCTGTGGCACAAGGCAGGTTGGTGCTGGAGCCAAGTATTGGGCATTTTATTGATTGGTTTGAGACATGTTGACTCCAGCTGCTGCTTGTTTAAGAGATTTTAGCAAAGTCTGAAGCTTTAGCTAGGACAGGCCATTCATATGGAAAAGCAGCTGCAAACAGCTTGGGTGGGGCTGTAAATTGGATAGGGCGGCATCTCAGGGAATCACCAGGGCAGAGGGAACAGTGTGGGTCATACTGATGGAAACTCAGATATGGCTGCCAGTCAGCTCTGCAACAGGGAGGTTCCAGCACAGGAACGATGATCCCTGTAAGCACCCCTGTCTGGGAGAAAGCCACCCCTGAATTCCTGCCTCTACATCAGACAGTCTAGTTCTTTCCCAGATGTCTCTGGATTCCCCCCAATGTCGCCACCTGGCACTGGAGCTCAGGGGAAGCGAGACCGTGTAGGTTTATGTGTGGGCCCTTTAAGAGGAACAGCTGTGAATCCAGCAGCCTCCATGTCACTCAGCCATAATCCCCGCTGGTTTTTATAGCTCAAAATTATGGGGACTTCTCTTCCAAGCTCTTGAATCCTGGGATGGGTCTGGTTTGTGGCTGGGACCCCCTGCTTCTCATGGGAGGCCTTTGAGATATCCCTCCCGATTAAAAAACTCCACATTTGGGTGTCAGACCAACCTATTCTGTGCCTCTGCCCCTCTTACCAGCCTCAATGTGCTTTCTTCACTTCCCTAGTTGTAGGACTTCCATTCAGCCATGTTTCAGGCAGTTCTGAGTGATAGTTGTACTGTATTTTAGTTGTAATTTTGATGTGGTTGTGGGAGATGGAGAGCACAGGTGTTTATCTACACTGCTATCTTGGTTCTCCTCTTTTTATTTTTTTATTTTTAAATCCCCAGCAAATACAAAGAACCAGGAACAGTGTAGGAGCTTATTTGTTGCATGAAAACATTGCCTATCCTATAATACTTTTCCATGAAAGTATATCTCATTCAGCGGTTTTGTTTTTTTAGCCCCTTTTCTTTGAAAAATGTTTGATTTAGCGATTCCTTTTAGTGTTTCAATGCATTAAACACCTTACCATGTAAACATGATAATATTGGTGTTTTACAAACTCTTTTTGTTTATAGTCTTGATAGGCTATTACTAGTCACTGGGAAATGAATATATAGACATACATTGGAGATTTGCAGGTTTGGTTCCAAATTACCAAAATAAAGCAAATATTGCAATAAAGCAAGTTACATCAATTTTGCGGTTTCCCAGTCCATATAAAAATTATGTTTACATTACACATTAGTCTATTAAGTGTATAACAGCATTATATCTAAAATGACAATATACATACCTTAATTAAAAATACTTTATTGCTAAAAAATGCTAACCATCATCATTGCTTGCAGTGAGTTGTAATCTTTTTGCTGGTGGAGAGTCTTGCCTTCAACTTGTAAAAAAATGAAATACCTGTGAAGTGCAATAAAGCAAAATGCAATAAAATGAGGTATACCTGTATATTACTCAAATTATTATATTCCTAATACAGTACTTACTGTATTAGTCTTGCCTTTCATATTGTGAAACAATAAGGTTTTGTCATTATCATTAGAGCAATGCCCAAAAATATTCAATGATGAAGCAGGGCTTCTAGGCTGCCTGAATGACTTACACGTGTTTCCTTTATATCCCATATCCTTGTATCATTCTTCCTGCTATTCTGTAGAGGAGGCTGACTTCTGTAGACTGCTTCAGCAGGCCTCCCTTTCCCTTTCGCTTCCAGTAGGCAAAGGGAGGAGAAAGAGCAAGAATGAGAGTGAGAATTGACATCCGAGCTGTTAGTTTCATGACGCCTTAAGGAAAAAAAAAAGAGGTGATATTCATTTAGATACATTTCAGCCCTTAGGCATGCTTGTTGCCATTTTAACTTTGTAGAAATTTGAAAATGCTGTCAGTTAATTTTATAGGATTTTAGAGCCTGACCTTTTAAATAGGAATATATAGTAAGTTCTCACTTGAAGTCCCCATAGGGTTCTGCAACTTTAATTGAAATGACAGACAACAAAACTCGGTCTATTATAGGCTAATTGATATAAACAAGAATTTAAGCTCCTATAATGTTATAGTGAAATGACAGTGCATGAGGTGACATTATTCAAGGACCAGTTATAATGTAAAACTTTTAAATTTACTAGCAGTTTTTGCACCTCTGCATTACTGAAGTTTGTTGCTAATCTGTTGATGGTCTATGAACCATCTATATTTAGCAAAGGTCTAACTCAAAAGAGCATCTTCAAGTGTTTTGTGGGTTAGAAAATGCATACATTATTGCAGCCTCTTCTTCATGCTTCTCCACTGCTCTTCTGGCCTGTGAGTTTTGATACTAATTGATTTCCATTTTCCTTGAAGATCGAATGCATCTTTTGTGCGGTATAGGTAGCCAACATCAGGCCAGGGAGAACTTCTGACCCTTGGGGACTCAGATTTTGGTACAGCAGTTTCATGCTAAGCCATAGGTAGTATGAGACATTTTAAACATACTTTTCAACTGATGTGACAGTTGTGCCTTTCTTTCCTAGTGAGCATAAGCATCCTGTTTTTAGGAAGATTAACAGAAAATAGCTAGCGGTTTTGCTTTGCTAATTTTTTTGTTTGTTTGTTTGTTAATCATTTATTAACCATTACACATTTAGTGTTTCATTCACTAACACTGATTGTACTGGGTCCATCCCTATAATATTAGTTACTTATTCATTCATGTATTCCATACGTTCATTCATTTTTCCATCATTCAATGTGCTTTGCTAACTTTAATAGGTGGAAGTACATTTTCCTTATAACTTGTTAGAGAAAGTTTGGGTTCATTAAAAAGTCTTTTTTTAAATGACTAAGCATTTCAAATCTTCAACTAAATGGATAAAAAATTGAGGTTTGACAAGTAAGTTAAAAATTGTGTGACAGTATTTTGATACTCAATTATGGACATTTTACATATATTTATTTATAACTAATTATACAGTTAGCAGTCAAGGATGTCTTTATAGAAGATGTGTACTGAAATGATATCTTATATTTTAGTAATGAATTTAAATTACAAATTTTACCAAAAATATGTAATTCTTATAGACCATGTTTCCTTCATTTTTCTTATGTGCAGAATGAGTCTTATATGTAGATTTCTATCATGAGTTATTCTGCTTTGACAATACGACCCAGAATCTCATTAGAGGGCCAGGGTGGAAGGGAGTGTCAGATCAAGGGCTAGATGCAGGAGACTGAGATAAGAAGCTAGAGGGGCAAAGGTGATCTATGGAACAGGTGAGCCGTAGCCATCAGAATATTGTGTGTATGGTGAGCTTGTTGTACGTGGTTAGTTCCTACCTTCTGTGTAGATTTGTGGCATTTAATAGAATGTTTCATGGTGTTATAGCTTAGAGAGAACATTGCTTAGCTGCCAACTGATTTGATGCTTGTCAAGTCTCAGAGACATTAGTATTAGAAAAGTAGCATGAGTCATCTAGTCCATTCTGCTAAATTGTGAATCATAGCCTGAAGTAGTGTTTTATCTATTATAATTTAGTATACTGTTGCAATCATTTGTAATGCTTCAGTGGTGTTCTCATTTATTTTTCTTTGGGAGGTAAGTTTAAAATATCAGCAATTGACACTAAGTAACTTGAAGAGCTTTGTAAAAGAATCTTTCAAATCCTTATGGTGGTTGTAATGACTCTTAGCTTAAGTTTTGCCAGTATCACATTGGAGATAACATAATTTTTTTTCTTTTTTCCTGCAGCAGTGATTGGGTTATTATACCCCTGCATTGACAGGCATCTAGGAGAACCCCATAAATTTAAAAGAGAGTGGTCCAGTGTAATGCGGTGCGTAGCCGTCTTTGTCGGTATAAATCATGCCAGCGCTGTATCCTTTTTGCTGTAATGAATGCATAATAACAAAGCAGCTCCCGACAAACCAAAGGTTAAGGGCCCCTTGCAACTTCACTGTTGTCAAATGGTGATATGCCCACTGAGTCATAAAAAGAATGCGCTTCGTATTGTCAAAACATCACAGTAGCATCTATATGTGTGGGATTTAGCCTCTCGTTTAAATCCCATATAACTTAGAACATTTGGATGTTTAAAACATTTACATGTTTTTCTTAAGTTAGGTTACTAAATTATTTACATATAGCTTTGGTAAATCTAGGATTGAAACAAGTAAATTTTCAAAAGATTCCTTTCCTCTTTTATCATTTAAGGTTTGGCAGTAAAGACTTGTGGTGGCTTCAGGTGCTGGTTTTTTTGTTTTGTTTTGTTTTTAATTTCAAGAACCTATAATTTTAAAACAAGACTGTTATTTATTGGTTTTGATCAACACCAGGAAACCACATACATGTTCTTAAAGGTGGCATAATAGAAATATCTAGCTTAGACCATGGTCAAAAAGAACTTTTTTTCCCTTAGTCCTTTTCTTAGTCCTCACCTGAGGATATGTTTATTGATTTAAAGAGAGAGGAAGGGGGAGAGAGAGAGAGAGAGCGAGGAACTTCAGTCTAAGAGAGAGAAACATCGATTGGCTGTCTCCCATGCATGCCTGGACCAAGGATCAAGCCTACAACCTAGGTTTGTGACCTGACTAGAATTGAACCTGCAACCTTTTGGTGTATGGGATGACACTCCAACCAGTTGAGCCATCCAGCCAGGCCAGGGACATAATTTTACAGTTTGATCATTTAAGAATTCTGACATTTTATTTAGTAATTAATGATCATTTTTTATAGTGTCCTAGCTAGAAGGACAAGTAGCTTCTATTTCCCTTCTTCCCTTCTACCTCTCAGAAAAAAATGTCTACCCCCAGAGCAAAAGTTTTTGCCCTCATAAGGCTTTCATTCTGTCATCCTCCCTACTTCTCCCTACCCCAACTTTCCTTTGTAAAAGAGGATCTGGGGAATGCTAGTTCAGTCTTCCCTCTTCTAGGAGATGTTGCTTACAGAATGGTTGTGGCGGAGCCTGTGGTATTGGGAAGAGCAGGAAGTGTGACTCAGACTGCCCACCATTTCCTCTTGTAACTGCATTGGGCTCGGCTGGTAGTTGGTTGGAGAGAAGGTGGGTCATGTGGCAGCTAGATTGCTGTGCCTTTTACAGAAAGTACTGTGTTTTGGAGAAGCTTGGGAAGAGGAACCAAGGAAAGAGCAGGGTCCTCTATGCTAAAGACACATCACATCTGCTGTTCTGTTCCCAGCGTGCTGGCCC
The DNA here is from genome assembly GCF_000327345.1 of Myotis davidii. Lineage (NCBI taxonomy): Eukaryota > Metazoa > Chordata > Mammalia > Chiroptera > Vespertilionidae > Myotis > Myotis davidii. Next base: position 292,023 of record NW_006295062.1, read on the forward strand.
GTGGAGCTCTGTGGATTTGGAGGGCTCTCAGTGGCTGTTATTATGTTGGTTTTCCATTTCCTTTTGTATTAAAAAATTTCCCAACATTTTTAGTTTGGGGAAAATTTTTGATATTTAGCATTTTATAACAAACAAACCTAATGATTAGGAGGACTTAAAAAGATAGACTCATGGAATATTGTATCTAGAAAAAAACTTAGAGATCACCTAGTTTCACATTTTCTTTATTAAGATAATACAGATGAAAGCTAGTGAGGTTAGGTGCTTTGCCAAGTCTTCCATCTGTAAGACTGGGCTACAGCTGAGACCAGACCCCAGAGATCCTGATTCCAGTCTGGGGAATGTTCACTCTCCTGTCAGGAGCTCCACCAGTGTGTAAATGCTCTCTATGCAGTGGACTAGACCTTTTCATCTCAGACAGTTCAACTATTTTAAGTTGAAAAATGTAAATAGCCTTTTCCTAGAATTTAAAAATGTTTATATATCTAATTTAAATTCTTTGCTTTGGTCTTTCTTTTCTTTCTCAATCAAATACTAAAGTATGGCAGTCTTAGCTGGACCTCCTTTAATCCAAACATAAAGTGTTTACATATTTATAGCATAGACTTAAATTAATTTGACTTCATAAAATCTCATGGTACTGTTTTTAAGGTTGATGTTTTACCTGTTTACCAAAGAAGCCTCCTTATTTTGCTTGGTTCTTAATGAAGTTAATTTAGTTAGCAAGACAGAGCTCAATGTCAAAATCTACTCTTTACAAGAATGTTTTTGTATAGAGAAATCAGAGCTCACAAGCTTCCTTCATGGAATTTGAGGCATTATGTCTGCTAAAGAATAAGCAAAACTTTTTCAGAAAGCATACTGGTAACCTGGAGGTTTCTTGATAAATCTAGCCTCAGCAGGGAGTGACCTCGAAGGAGAGGCCCCTGACAGCTGAGAGGTAAGCACACTGTGCTCAGGGCACCAGCTGGTTGGGTGGGGGTGTGTGGAGGGGTGAATAGCAGGGTGTTAAAGGAAGGAGGAAATGGTTTCAGATCCCTCTTTTGAACTTCTGCTTTCTTCTCTCCAGTTGCAGCATGGCCAGTTTGGCGAGATAGGTAGTCACCCCCGGAGAGCTGGAATATAGAGCCAAGATGTGGCCTTTGGGACATAGATAATGTCCTTTTAATAATACTTGAAATTAATTCCTTTAGTGTAATCCTCTAGCAAAGAAATGGGAAAATTGAATGTATAAAGCTGCGTTTTGCTCAGAGATTTTAGAATAGAAAAGGGCTGCACATTTGTGAATTGACGCTTAAGTAGGTGATGGAAATAAAATATCGTTTGTGCTAACTGTCCTATGCCAGAATGTCCCAGGCACCAAAATAGCTTGGCAGGTTGCAAGATAATATTCGCTTCAAGGCTTTATCCTCAACAAATTAAAACTAGAACAGTTGACATAATAGAAAGGGATACTGTGTCCTTGGTACTCTTGTTTCTGAACTGCATTATTATAAAATGTGTCTGCCAGTAAATCATATAGAGAATGTGCACCCTGTTAAATAGCTGTCAGCTCTTCTATTTTCGAGTTCCTGTATGATTCTCAACTAACTCTCAACCTGTTTGAGAAGTAATATTGGTTTTCTTTTTATTAAAAGTATGTTTCTGTAGTAAATCTTGTGTTCTGAGCCCACCCGTTAACATTTTTAGCAAAGAAAGCAGTTCTCATATAATGGGTCCAATCTTATAATTGGGAACGTATATAAAGTGTTTTGTCTTTGTTTTCTTAGGAATTACAGGTTGGTAGTATCTATTGAAATATCATGCCCTCTGTGTCTGAATGCACTGTAGAATAAGCAATTAATTCCCCTTTTAATAGTAGCATGTCTGATTTTAGAAAAATGAACAGATGATATTATTTGGTTATAAGTTTTAAGATGACTCTTTAACACTGACCTCAGAAAGTGGACTTTGATAACAACATACAGTTGTCTCTCACACTGGCCGCACTCTCCATTGGACTGTGGTGGACTTTTGATAGATCTCGAACTGGTTTTGGCCTTGGAGTAGGAATTGCTTTCTTGGCTACCTTGGTCACTCAACTGCTAGTCTATAATGGTGTTTATCAGTAAGTATTCATTTTGGTGCTTGTTTGCTAAAATAGATAAATGATAGCTGAATTCAGATTGAGATTTTAAAATTGGGTTAGACACGTTAATCTGAAGAGCAACTTATTTCTATTGTAATGATTTAAATAAGTATTGTACCGTTAAAAACATTTCTGTTATTCTAGATATACTTCTCCAGATTTTCTCTATGTTCGCTCTTGGTTACCATGTATATTTTTTGCTGGAGGCATTACAATGGGAAATATTGGTCGACAACTGGCAATGGTAAGCTGATGCTTATTTAATCACTTTTGTGTTATTGAGATGTAAGACAAGTTTTCTCCAAATGACAGTCCTTTTTTAAGGGAAAGCAATTTGTGAAGACAGCATTCTTTGATTTCTCTCTGCGATTCCATTGAAATAAATCATTTGGAAGAATTTAATCACAAGTATATTAAAAGTTGGAGCAACCATGGATAGGAAAGCTAAAATGTGTTATGGATAGGGTGATTTGATTTATCTTCCACCCTTTTTGTAAATTAATTTGTAGGTTTATTTTTCAAAAAGGAACAATTTTAACAGTGAAAGGAGGTTCTATTAATAACCACATTGCTACAATGACATAAATTAGAATTAGCTTCAGCAAATCAAGATGATTGATCGTTTTAGTTGAGAAGGAAGGGACATTGTTGATAACCCCAGTTATAGGTGGCAAGGGTCCGGGAGTAACATTCACAGGCCATACCAGTTTCACCAAATGGTTGCCACTTTAATCAGTAGGAGAATCGAGTGGTTTGTGATGCTGTCTTTTTGATAATCTACCCAGTTATTCTAAGTGCATTGGTTTCCTTTATTTTGAATTGTGGGTACATGTTTATAGTTGTACTTTTAAAATATTGTTTTGACTAGAAGCTTTTGCTAATGTAATAGATTTTTTCCTTTAGATTGTAAAGTGATTTGAAAAAAATATTACCTTAATTCACTGTCAAAAGTGTCAGTCCTGTCCTTAAGTTCATGACCTTCCCTTTGCTGATTCACCTTACTGAGCACTCAAAGAAACCTTTTTTGCTTTCTTTCATATTCTAGGACCCATCTGAATGATATACTGTCATTATTTGCTTGTAATACAAAAGCCTCATCTTTCCTCTGCTTTTGTCTATGCCTCCACTTCTAGAATGTGAAGTTTTCCCTCCTATCACATTTGTCATTTAATCCTAATAGTTGTCTAACTCCGAGATTCTTTGAGTAATAAAATGTGCATAGATTAATAAAGAATTAATTTTTAGATCTTTTAAGTTTAAATTGCTTTTCAAAATAAACCTTTATATGTTAATCTTTTAACCTTTTCAATTTTGCAGTATGAATGTAAAGTGATCGCAGAAAAATCTCATCAGGAATGAAGAAGGCAAAAATATATTTTTTGTATAGAGAAACAAGATGAAAAGGGCATGTACATGATAGATATACCAATGAAACTACGGATTGTAAAATTGCCAGTATGCAGTTTTTACTGTGATTAATATATATATATACATATATATGTACATATATATGTATATATATGTATATATACACACACATATATTCCTGCAATCTGTGATTGCTTCCTCTGTAAATCAGCTACAAACCTTGTGTATTTGACTTAACTGTAAGATATATATGCACTACATTAAAAATGTCGATTAATAGATGAAATTTTTAAATTAATTTTTTAAACATACTGTATATTGTATCACAATGTTGATGTGCCAAAATATTCTCTTACTGTCATGCAGAGTATAAGAATGCTTTGAACAGTTATAAACTTAGTGTAATAAAATAAGAGGAAAGCCAAAAAAAGAAATGGAAAACTGGTATATTCTCTTTTGCTTACTGTTGTTCCTGTTTATTTTTCTAATTACAGCAGTATGAGTTATGGGTGCTCTAATGTGTAGTTACTTTCTACACATTGGGGCAAAAGTAGTTTTACAGTTGTTCATATGGAAAATAATACAATAATTAATAAATAATAATACAAGAATAAACTGTTTCGCATACTCACAACTATAAACCTACTTTTGCCCAACCCTATATTTTAATGTTGTTTCAGAGAACTTTGGATGTTTTAATATATAATGAAGATGAACTTCCATAGAACATTTTTCAAACCTGCATTACTGGAGAGAGTCCAAAGAGTAATTTTCTGTTTTGGCAGATTTTACTGGAGGTAAAAGTGATGAGCAGAAAAGGCTATCAGCATTAAAGTTTTTCTCTCTGAACCTAAAAGAGTACATATGTATAAATAAAAGTAATGACCATTGGGGAATTTACCTAGAATAAATGTATGTTTTAGAAATACAAAATGACCTTCTGCAGTGCCACAAAGTGTTGAGTAATATTAACTGTTATTCGCAATATAGAATCCTTCTGCTTTTGTACATGGAACACCTAAAAAATCCCAAACAGATCTAAATGAAGTTTCTAATTCTATTGGGTTCTGTCCTTGGGTTCCAAAATCTATTGGGCTGTATAAATTAAACCACTTTGGTTGTGCTGGGTCATTGTCAGAGGAATGCCATCTGGGGAATGCCTGGGCACATAATTTCCTATCTATTCATATGCCATTAGTGAATAGTTCAAACCTGTTTAAGAATGTATTGAGATGGCATATTATGCATGTTAGAAATCTTGATAACAATTTTGTGCATTTTTTTAAAACACAACGAGTCATTTAAATATGGCTTGAATATATTTTTAGTTAACTTTTCCCTCACTTTTCAGTTTTGAAATTGATGGCAATTTTTTGATACACAAGGATGAATGAAATCTGCTTACTCTGTGTTTGTGTTTGTGTGTGTGCGTATGTGCTGAACTGAGTGAGAGAATATATGTGTGTACGTATATGTATGTGCATGTGCCCATGCTCTTTTGACATGTTAACTAGAAATTTAAAAAAAATTTGGATATAAAACCGTTGCTGTCAGACTGAGATCTTGTATGCCAAACTTTAATGTGCTTTTTGCATTTTAAGGCTGAAAGTGTTAAAATCCTAAGAGGATTTGATATTGAATAAATGTAAACAATCTTAACTATAGTGGTGGTTAACATACTACTATAATTTATTATTCTGTCTTCCAGATAATGTTATTCATTTAGAACAAAAAAGTATATTTTTAGAATCAACTTTGTAAGCACTATAAATCTTTAATAAGTTATAAGGTCTATGATGTGTTTACTTTGAAAATTGCTGTTAAAAGCAAGGTGTATTAAATACATAATTATATTCTTGGTTAAGAGTCTTTTTTTCTTTCTTGTGTTAAGTCATAGAATATAGTAATGAAGATTAATAAAATTAAGATGTATGGTTGATTTTACTAGGATATGATGAAAGGAAATTAAGTTTAGTTTTACAGTAATTGAATGATGTCATTTTGGGGTTCTTAAGTTATTTTCAAATCATCTAGAAAATATGAAAAGATGTGGCAAAAGTAAAATTGATTTGAAATTTTGATAAGTATATAGATATATTACATCTTTTTTGCAACAAAAGTAAGTAGTAAACATCTTTTAACATTGTTATATTTGGAGTGCTTTCTTTTTGTTTTGTTCTGTCATCAACATTTTTATTTAGTGTAGCATATGGCAGGATGTAAATATGCCTTTCTTATTAAGGGCAGGCTTTTGTATAACTAAGATTTGTGGACAACATTTTATACAACAACAAAAAAGTAAATCTGTAAACTATCAGAAAAGGAAAATAAACATTTAATTTAAATTATAGAGGGCAGTTACAATGAAACTCCATCACTTTTCTAGCTCAAGTTTACAAAATAAAGTCAATCCTGATAATATCACTCCTAACACAAATACAGAACCCAAACCTTAGAAATTGGCTGTTATTCCCAAGCCTTGAAAATAGGAGATAATAAAGATATTGAATCAAAAGCATATATAGGCAAAAACATAATATTGATAAGTGGTTGCATTGTTGGGGCGTGTTGCAAGCTAAACACATGTGAAGTCATCCCTGAGAATACAGCGGTCTGTGCCGTAGTCTGCCTTTGTCAGGGGCAGACTGAGCAACCACAGCCCTGGCACCGCAGCTGGATTTCCTGATGAAAATCTTGCCAGACTACCACCATTGACAGAAGACTGTGAAAGACTCAACTCCAGTTAAGGACGAAGAACAAGCCATGACATCAACATTTTCTCTTCAGCCACCATCTTTTGAAAGGGTCAAGTTTTTATGTCCTCTTGGCAGGTCACAGCATTGACTTTATTTTGTAAACCTGAGTTAGAAAAGTAATGGATTTTCATTGTAACTGCCCTCTATAATTTATATAAAATGTTTATTTTCCTTTTCTGATAATTTACAGGTTTACTTTTCTTTTGTTACATAAAATGTTGGCCACACATTTTAGTTATACAAAAGCCTGCCCTTAATAAGAAAAGGAATATTATGTATTTACATCCTGCCATATACTACGCCTCTTGGCCTGGCCTCTGCATGATCCGTACTTTTGGGTGGATTACTGTCCTAGGTCCTACATAACTTTCTTACATACACAACTACTCCAGAAGCAATCTTCACACTGTTTTGAGTCTTCTCCACCCTGTTTTTGCTCGGGTCTCCAATTGGAGCTGAGATCAACATAAGTGCCTGGGAACTGATCTCTACTGCATTGCTTTTTTGCTTTTACTACTTAAAGTTTTAGAAATTGAGGAGTTGAACTGAGACTACACAAGAAAACAATTAAAATTAGCCGGAACCCTGCTGATACTTCTGTTATAAAATTTGTTTGCACTGAAATACATTATCATCTTTAAGGTTTTTGAGTGATGCATGCATTTCACACATCTTGTATTTTCTAGGTAGAATCCAGACTTAGTCAGCATCATTAAATACCTCTCTGGTTTTCTTGGCTCACTTACCTGTATAATGGAGTGTATTCTTTGCAAGATAATTCTTTCAGTAATGGTCTTTGAACAGTAGAGGCTTACCTGTGTGTGTCTGAAAAAGTCTATTTCATTCTTGAAGAACAATTTAGTAGGCCATAGCATTCTAGGCTCACAGTTTCCTCCCTACTCCCATCACTTTGAAGATTTTTAAAAAAATATATTTTTATTGGTTTCAGAGAGGAAGGGAGAGGGAGAGGGAGAGATAGAAACATCAACGATGAGAGAGAATCATTGATAGGCTGCTTCCTGCATGCCCCCAACTGGGGATCGAGCCCACAACCCAGGCATGTGCCCTTGACTGGATTCGAACCCAGGACCCTGCAGTCCTCAGGCTGATGCTCTATCCACTGAGCCAACCAGCTAGGGCTCCTTTTTATGATCTATTTTTAAAAA
>NW_006295062.1:299688-318365 GCF_000327345.1 Myotis davidii
GATGAGAGAGAAACATCGATCAGCTGCCTCCTGCACATGTCCTAGTGGGTATATGCCCGCAACCAAGGCATGTGCCGTAGACTGGAATTGAACGTGGGACCCTTCAGTCCACAGGCCAATGCTCTATTCACTGAGCCAAACCAGCCAGGGCTCTTCTAAGATTTTTAACTCATTGTCTTGTCATCTAATATGACAAGTCTGCTACTGGTGTAATTTCCGTTGTAGATAATCTGTATTTCTCTCCAGGAAGTTTTCCATGACTTTTTATCTTCAAGATTATTCATGTTGACTTGTTAAATTGTAGATTTGTTTTTATTTTTCTTGCTTAGTATTTGGTATGCACTTTCAATCTGTGGGCTCATGTCTTCAGTTTTGGAAGATTCTTAAATGTGGTTGCATATTGGAATATGGGAACCTATAAAAATATGCTGATGCCTGGCTCCAGTCCCCAGAGACTAATATAATTGGTCTGGAGTGTGCCCTAAGCATTAGGAGTTTCTAAAGTTCCCCAGGTGATTCTAATGTGCAGCCCAGGTTGCTGATCACTGGTGTGATGCATATAAGATAAGAAGGAGGGTGAGAGAGAGGAGATAAGGGGTGACTTTGGAAATGAAGAGTGATGGACACATTGAGTTAAATTTTGGATTAAATCATCTGAACTTGGTGACTGGAGTGTAAAGTTTAAGGAAGAAGAAGTATTAAAGATAACTTACTTTTTCTTTCTTGGGAAAGTAAATGGATGGTATTTCTATAAGCCAAAAGAAGTATGCAGACAAGTAGGTGAATGGGTAAAGATAATGAGTTGGATGTGTATTGAAGTTGAGATATGGAAGGTACAGCTGGGAAAGATGAGTCATAAAGAGCGGGATATTTGAGTCAGGGTTATTGGATATGAATTAGGGAATCATCAGCACGTGGCAGTAATAAATGAAGCTGTGGGAATGGAGTGGATGAGATTACCCAGGGAGCATGTTACAGTGAAAAGGGGAGATCTGAGGCATATTGGTGTCTTGGCAGTGGAAACAGTGAAGGAAATAAAGGGGGTGTGGTCAGAAGTAGGAGGGAAAACAGAAGAGTGGTATGGATGAAGCCAAGTCAGGAAGGCGTTTCAAGCAAAGCCCAACTGGTGGTATGAAGTGCAGGTAGAAGGAATAATGAACCGTAGAGAATGGAGGTGATATCTTATGTTGAAAAAATGCCTTTTCTAACCTATTTTATCTTAACATTTAATATATTTTCATTGTATACACATAGCTTACAAATATATTTCAGAAAAGCCTGATCATATAGTGAGACATTTATTGCAAGTGACAGGAACTGGAGGCAGCTAGAGATCTTGAAAGAATGGTGGAGATTTGGACATCTATGAAGAATGGACACAGGAAATGACTAGAGATGAAGAATTGTTAAGACAGTTTTGAGGCCATGGAGGACCCAGGTGAAATTAGAGATCAGATCAATTTGGAGCCAATTGACATGGTTGTGCCCATCTAAGTGGGCTCAGTAGCCCAGGAATTTAGGCCAGTTGTGATGAAGTAAATTAATTTTAGTTGGGGATTCACTGGTAGACATGGGACAAGGCTAAGAGAAAAATTAATGGTGGATTCAATGAAAGATCAAGAGATTTATCATAGGGTCCAGGCAAATCAGAGAAAGAAGTTGAATCAGCAGAGCTGGCCTGATGGCACAAAAGAATAGGGTGAGGTAAGTGGAGGGCAAGTCTTAAGGAGGTTAAAACCCTCTTTAATGGGAAGGGTGAGAAGTTTGGAGCTCGTAGTCAGAGAGGAATTCAGTGCAACATTTCCAGATCTTGAAGTCCAGGGTGTGATCTTAACAACCATGTTTACATAGTTCACTGAAGTGGGTGGAGATGAACAGCAGTGGAGTAGAGAGCCATGGCCTGGGTGACTGTTAATACTAGTGTCAGTGTTTCTTGCAATGACTCAGGTCAGGTGGAAAGGAAGGGCTGATCTGCAGTATGGATGAAAAAGCAGTATCTGTGAAGCGCCATAAAGTGAGGCACAATCTAACGAGGTTGCCTGCATTGAGGTTTTAATAAGGGTCTTTTTTTTACCTCCTTTTATTTATTTATGTTTAGTCTTTTTTTCACTGTGCTAGGTGTTCAGAAATTTCACCACAGAATGTTTAGGAGTGGGTCTTTTTCTATTAATTCTGTTCAGTTAGACATCATCTCTTTAATTCTGAGCAATTTTTTTATTCCTTTGTTTACTTTCTCTATTTTTTGTTTCTAAAATTTCTTTTTTTGTTTTTGTTTTTGTTAATCCTCACCGAGGATAGTTTTCCATTGATTTTTTTAGGGAGAGTGGAAGAGAGGGAAAGACAGAGAGAGACATCCATGTGAGAAAAACACATTGATTGGTTGCCTCCTGCACGAGCCCTGACCAGGGCCTGGGCTGGAGAGGAGCCTGCTACTGAGGTACGTGACCTTGACCAGAATCAAAGCTGGGACCTTTTGGTCTGCAGGCCGATGCTCTATCCACTGACCCAAACTGGCTAGGACTAAAATGTCTTTATTTATTAGTGAGAGATCTTTGACCTTTTGCTTCTGTTTTCTGTGTATCCCACACTTTTTCTCTGCTGTGGGACATTCTGGAAGAATTGCTTCAGTGGATCTTCTGGCTCCATGAGTTGCTCTGCAACCGTGTCCATTCAGTGTTCAGACCATCAGTTGAATTTAACTTCCGTGATCACGATTTTAAATTTTAAGATATCTTTTTTGTGTGTGTAAGTGTGTTGTCATTCTTGTATTGTCTGAGGATATTCATTTTTTAAAGAACCATTGTGGGCAAGGGCAGGATGAACCTGACTGGCCTTGTCTCTGTGTGTGAGGGCCCTGGTTTGCCTTGGGCACACTGCCCTGCCTCTCTGACCTGAGTGCTCACACTTACTCTCGCATTGGCGGGCAGACACGGTGCTGTCTGCCCAGTCTGAGGTGGGTCAGTAGAAGTGCAGAGGGTTGGCCAGAGAGCTGCTTCCGCAGGAACCTGCTCAAACTTGCCAGATCATTTGCCCTTGATATTTCTGGCTCCGGGCACCAACCATCTTGAGCTTCGAATGTCCCTGGTTTCATTTTTAGCAAGTCTTTTCCTGAGTGTTTTGGGCTGCAGTTTCTCTCCATCTATCTGCTCTCAATGTTTTCTTGCTTTCAGGGAGTTCTTGTGTCTAATCTACGGAGGATTCTTCTCCTCATTTGCAGAATAGTTGTGGATTTCTTTTCTTTAAAAAAAATGCATTTTCCTGTTCATTCTATCGATTTAAGATAGGGGAGAGGAGCCATAGCTTGATGCGTCTGCTGCCCTGACTCAGCCTTCCACTACTTCTTTATACCACAGAATCATGCCATCTGCCTGGTCATATTTCTTTACATTTCTAAAACTCCATTTAGTTGAGAGCTGAGTTAAATAGGTGAAGTCAGTGGTCTCTTCCTTGGTTTCAATAAAAATTGAGGCAGTGATTTCTCCCCCCACCCCCCGCCCCAAAATACGTTTAGCTCACTGAGTTCATTGTGCCAGGAAGTGTAAGTATACTAGTACTAGTGCCTGTTCCTGTATGCCTCCCTTCTTTTTGATCACGGATGAAATCTTTGAAACCTGTCATCTTTCTTTGTGATTTACAAGACAGACTTTCCGAGGTATGTCAACTGTTTGGAAGACAATGTTGTTAAGTATCAGATTTGGCAGATCAGATAGATAATGATGTGCCTGGGAAAGCCTGGGCTATTGATGAGCCCTGTGTCAAAACTGATTGCCATGTACTAGTATGTGTGATGTTTCCCTTTCACCGTGCCTCTGCCGCCGCCACTGGGAGGATTTCCATGAACAAGGGGCAGTTTTGATTCCAAACTGAAATTGTGTGCTGGTGCGCTGCGTCCTGTTCTGCTTTCTCATGCCAGGGCTTGTAACTGCCCAGGTGCTGAGGCTCCCCCGGGTGGGCGGGGGTGTACGTAGGGGGAGTTTAAACATAATGAGCACTTAGGAAAAGTACAGCCTTTGAAAAATAATCTGTTTTATTACTGTTCTGAAGACAAATTCACCCAGCACAACTGTTTCCATGAGCTTGTTCCATTTGTAAGATTTGTCTCTTCTAGAAACAGTTTTTGAGGAAACTTGTTTGTGATCCTGGACCAATTCATTGTGATGAGCAATTGAGTAGACAGAGGAAAGAAAGAACTCAAGGGCTAAGTCTGTTTGTTTTAGAAGAAAAGTTTCTAAAATGCATTCCCTGGGAATTTCTGCCACTGAATGACACTCTTTTCTATTCCCTTTATACTCATCACATGTCACTCATAGATCTTCTGGGAATGTCTGCTCAACCAAAGTGTGACAGTGGCAGTTCTGTTTTGAAACAATTCTTTCTGCTTCTACAAAAGCTTGGAGTTTTCCAGCATTGCCTTACAGAGAGGAGGCGTCCCCCCCCGCCCCCCATCACCCCGGAGCAGCTGGCTGCGGCTGCTCTCAGGCTTGGGGAGCCTGCAGACTGACACATGGAGGGTGATGTTTAAGATCTGTGTAAAGACAAATCTCTGTGGAATTTTCTATGCCTGAGATCTAGTGTGTGTCAATATGCCTGTACAAGAGAAAGCAGTCCAGCATATGTTGAAGTAACTCTTTCCAAGTTATATATAAAATACTAAAGGCCCGGTGTACGAATTTGTGCACCAGTGGGGTCCCTCGGCCTGGCCTGTGGGATCGGGCCAAACTCAGCTCTCTGACATCCCCTGAAGGGTCCTGGATTGTGAGAGCGCAGGCCAGGCCAAGGGACCCCACCGGTGCAAAATCGGGGCTGGGGAGTGATGCGGGAGGCTGGCCAGCTGGGGAGGGACTGCAGAAGGGCTCCAGGGTGTGTCTGGCCAGTCTCACTCAGTCCCAATCGGCTGGGCCCCAGCAGCAAGCTAACATACCGGTCGGAGCATCTGCCCCCTGGTGGTCAGTGCATGTCATAGTGAGTGGTTGAGCGGCCTTAGCATATCATTAACATATTACACTTTGATTGGTTGAACAGGTGACCAGATGACCAGACACTTAGCATATTAGGCTTTTATTATATAGGATGTAGCAAAGTTAAGAAGGATCAGTATTTTATCCCAGAAAAAATAAACTAGTGATCCTTAAAATTTGTTGGAATTAGTTCTGCTCCTTTGGCCCCAAACTCCCTGCAAGGGAACAGTGACGTGTGAGGCCTCCCCCGAGGACAGGAGCACCACGCATGGTGGCCACGTACTGTCTCACACGGCTGGCGTGGTGTTTTGTAGCATTCTCTTTCCCAGGAGGGTATGTTTCTTGCTAAGTGATTCGCAGTGAACACAGCTACAAGAAAATAAAGTATAGTTTTAGGTGGCAAAATTAAAGTCTTTAAAATACATAAACTATAGACTGTACTCCAGTCCTGGAGTGGTGGGAAGGAAGGAAGGGGCTCAGGCGCCTTTTTTTTTAATTACCTCTGAAAGGTGTGAGGGGCAGGAATGACTTAAGCATTTCCTTGGTGCCTCCTAGGAACATCCCCACTACACCCCTGCGGACACTGCAGATGTTGGCCAGTTTACAGCTGCCAGTGTCCACGTTTTTCTGAATGGCAGGACAGGGTTTCAAACTCTGGTTTGACTTCACCGCAGTGGCCCAGGACTCCCCTTGCCCCCACACTGTGCCGTCTCTGCAAGTCCCTGCAAGCGGTTTCTCACATGCCATTCCAACGTATTTCCAAGGCCGTCGCTGAAAGGAGAGACTTGGCACTGTGGGCAATGCTGATGCACATACACCCCGACTTTGCAGACATATGCCATGGAGTCTGGTTTTAGAAATTAATAACAACATTCTTAGAAAGCCGAGTGACTTCAGCCCTCCCCATAACTGATGTTCTGCTGCAGCCTTCACCCGCACAGTCCCATATGGAAATCGGACAGACTAGAAGGAGATAAATTTTTAAAACAGGCATTGACTTCTGACCTTTTGAAAAGTTCAGTGTGAGAGAGTCTGATTTATTGTGCCGAGTGGTGCAGGTTAGATGTGCCCCATAAGACCCAAGTACTGGCCTTGTGGGCTGCATGCAGATGGGCGTGCAGGTGGGAGTCTGGAAGAGTAAGACGCGTGGTCAGCACCGGCCTCCGAAAGGCTGGGCACAGGTGCCGACTGGCTGTGAAGGGAGGGTCTGACTCAGCTGGAGGAGGTGAGGGCATTGCTGTCTGGGTGGGAAGGACAGGAAACCACATAGACAGGTGGCCGCACTCTGAAGGGGTGAAGATGGCAGGGGAGGAGGCGGCAGGAGGCAGGACTTACAAGGGGATTTACTTCTCTTGGGGATTTCACTGGCTCCCATGAAGCCTAGAATTAGACGTGCTTCTGCTTAGGCGGCGTGCAGAGCGGCCCTGGGGGTGCCCTTTAGGAAGCCTGCACGTCGGGGCTCCCACGTGACCACAGTGCACAGCATTCCCATGGCTAACGCCCTGTCAGACTTGGACTGAAAAAGGACGCCAGTGGCTGGTCTCGATGTGATCGGAAGTTTGGCAGAGTCAGGAGAGAGTGGGCCCTGGAATCAGACTCGAGACCTGAGCGGCGGGTGAGGTATTTGGGCGAGTCTCCCCAGCGTTCTAACCTCTGTAACATGGAGACACACGAGGGCCGTAACATTAAAGGTGATGACATATAAATGGGCATCCATGAAATATTAGTTCCTTTCCTGCCGCTGTTTCTTTACCTCGGAGCATGGCACGAGCCAGCACGTTAGCATTTCCTCGGTGTGCGGATCCTCCTGATGTTTCTGTCCAAGTGAAGGGCAGCGCAGCCCCTGGGCCCGCTGTGCCCTCTGCCACCTGGCGCAGCTGCGCTCTCAGGTTCGTCCACAGGGAGCGGGTCTAAGGCAGCACGGCAAGGACGGCTGGTGGCGTTGTGCTGCGTAATTGATAACTGGGCTGGAGGCCTGGCCAGATCAGGCGGGAGGGGAAGGCAAGGTGCCCCCGGATGGCATGAGGGCACCAGAGGGAAGGAAGGAGTGGGAAACAGGAGATAGGTTTTGTCAGCATCTTCCTTTTGACAAGGGTTGATGGCTCTGTCCTCACTCTTGATGATGTCACCACCGTGAGAGTGCAGTGTCCTGAGGAAGAGTTACATTTTAATTAGCCATAAGGTACCCGATTTCTAACGCATCAGTTCTTTCCTTGAGGCCTCAGCGGTTCGGATTCTTTTTGCCCATGTCCGCCACCTGCCTACCCCTTTCATATGTATCAGAAGGAAGCCACCAAGCAGCCCGTGCATCCCATTACCAGACCTCAGGGTAGTAATTGTCAAGTTCTCCCCGGTTACACAAGTGCTGAAGAAGTGCTTCTCTTTCAATAGCGCCTTGTCAAAACGCCAGGCACAGTTTGTTTTTGACATTTGCTGCTACTGTTAAATAATAGTCTTGCTTCTGTCACAGCTAATGTTGACTTGAAGGCACTCGGAGGGCATTTCTCAACTCCAGCCTTAGTAGTGAGACCTGGGTCTTGACAGATATTTTTCTTGCTTGCCCAAGGCAGCTGAATGTAAGGTGGCGACCTTTGTCTTTCTAAGCTCGATACAATTTCAAATGGGCACACACCACTTAACACTTTAGATCTAATTGTGCACATATGTGTAGTCACAGACACACACACACACACACACACACACACACACACACCAGAGCCCTGAGGTTTTGCCATCCGAGGGATGACATTTGTATCAATTAAGTAGTATCCCATTTTAAGACCCCTTAAATCCAGCTGTTCTGCCCTGGTAAACCTTTGTCTGTTAGGATGTCATACTTAATTACAGATCTCTTAGAAAATCAATAAGCAGTTTTATTGTTTCTGCATTTGCAATGGAGCAAGCCCCCGAGAACTGCCCAGCCAGCAGCATGCACGGCGTGCCACCTGCCAGAGAGAATCCGGGCTCTTCCCACAGCAATGTCTTCTGTTGCTGTGTCCATTAGACACTGCATTATGCACCGTTTGTCCTTACTGTTGGGTGAAGGCATCTTTTGAATTTTTCCTCCAAGTGCCTCACAGACAAACATGTAGACACCTCTTTCTAATGGGATCATCATTTCTGAAATGTTCACCATTTATGAGGTAATGGAGGAAGGATAAAAAAATTGGGCAGAGTGAGAACTGAGTAAGAATTCCATGGAACTGTGTAGGAGTTGGCATCATTTGTATGTGAAGAGGCCAAGAAATGTGCGGTTGGTTTCAAAATAAATACCAAAGGAATAGTTAATTAGATAAGTCTGTTCCGCAGTTTCAGAAAAATAGACATATCCCAGTCATTAGGATTTCTGATAAACTGAGGCGACTTGGGCTTGGAGCTGTCTATGTGTGGCAGCAGATTATAAACCTAATGGATAAGTGCCTACCAGGCCTGCAACACACTTTGCTTTAACACACCGATGTCACAAAACACATCTTTAAATTTTGAGAAATAATTTTTAGAGATTTAAGAAGTGATGAAATCTGAACATAGGAATTCTTGAACTAGCACTTCTCTCTCTCTCTCTCTCTCTCTCTCTCTCCCTCACCTTTCCCCTCTCTCCCTCTCTCTTTTTCTGAGACTGATATTTGTGTGGGAGACTGGTTTTCAATTGCAGCAGTTTTTCTTCTAAGAAGACTGTGGATTCATTTAGTGTCAGGACGCAGTTACCCCATGGATTCGGATTCACAGGAAGACTGGCAGAGCTGGAAGGGACCCTACATCCACCCAGGGCCACCTAGACTTGTCATTTTGCAAATGCAGAAGCAAAGCTGGCGTTGGTTGAGTGCTTGTCCCTGGTCACAGAGCCAATTAGTGGCAGAAAGAGACATTTTAGTCGCTTTTACATGGCATTAACATTTTAATTCATGAAAAAGGTAGATTTAATTTTATAACTATGGAAGATTTATGGCAATGTTGACAACTGGTAGGCAATGAACACTCATAAATTATGAATGTTTCTATTATGAAGGACAATTATTTGTTACCTGAAGCTACAGCTGGTAAATAACTTTGAGTATCTATTATATGCTCTACATATACCACCTGATTTAATAACCCATTTAAACTATGGGGTAAATATGATTATAAAGTATAAAGTCAGTCCTTTCTATGTAAAGAAGCAGAACTACAAAGATCAAATTTAACCTGCTGATGTCACACAGGAGGATACAGCTGGGGAGGGAGCCGGCCCTCACTCTCCCCAGGCTGCACCTGACTGCTGTGATGTCAACACAGGAGTACGTTGGTGGAACTTGGCTTATTCCTATGAACAGGAGGTGGAGCTTAAACATGTATGTGAAAATCATGCTCTTGACCTTCCTAAGCAATTTTAAATTTCATTTGGAGCAATGAACAGCTTCACTGTACAACCCTTGGCTAAGCAACAGGTTCTGAGCGTGAGAATCACAATTTTTTTTGCTGAAATAAGTTGGATGTCTTAAAAGAGAATGATAATTTGCATCATGAGATTAAAGTGGAGATATTTTTAAATCAAGGAATAGGGTTAAATATTCTCATAATGAAGAAGTAGGATGTAAAGCATTTATGACTTACATATGCCACTCTGTTCTTCAATTTTATTTTATTTTATTTATTTTTTAAAAATATATTTTATTGACGTTTTACAGAGAGGAAGGGAGAGGAATAGAGTCAGAAACATCGATGAGAGAGAAACATTGATCAGCTGCCTCCTGCACACCCCCCACTGGGGTTGTGCCCGCAACCAAGGTACATGCCCTTGATCGGAACCGAACCCAGGACCCTCAGTCCGCAGGCTGATGCTCTATCCACTGAGCCAAACCGATCAGGGCTTCTTTGATTTTAAAATTGAAGTTGGCATACTTAAAACATTAAAATGTTGTTAGCATGTCCACAGGAAAATAATAATGAAATAGGCCCATTGTTTTCTAAATTCCCATTAAAATTGCATATGAAAAAACATCACAAACATTATTGATGAAATCGGAACTAATTGCTGTACAACCCTTGGCTAAGCAACAGGTTCTGAGCCTGAGAATCACAATTTTTTTGCTGAAATAAGTTGGATGTCTTAAAAGAGAATGATAATTTGCATCATGAGATTAAAGTGGAGATATTTTTAAATCAAGGAATAGGGTTAAATATTCTCATAATGAAGAAGTAGGATGTAAAGCAGCAGATACATTTTCATTTGTGCTTCATATTATTCCTTATATTTTAAAGTTCATGACCTTTATGAAGGCAAAACAGAAAAAATATGATTAGGCTAATTATCAGATTGGGGACTCTAATTAATGAATATAAATGCAAGAGGTTAATTATTTTCTCCCCCTCTGCCCTACAATTATATCTGAAAAGGATAGTCCTACATACCACATTAAACTCCACTCCTCCCTAACCTTGCCCTTCCTAACTAGGCCAATCAGGAAACTAGAGGCACAGGCCATGTGGAGGGATGGGGTGGGCTGGCTCAGAGGGAAGCCTACTGACCTATCATAGCTCTATCAGTTGGGATCTTAGGGATTATGCATGACAGAATCCCTGGTTCATAAATGACTTATGAAAGTTATTGGCTCATGAAACTGAAGAGCAGGACTGGCTTCATGTTATAGCTGGGATTCAGTTTGCAAAACTGCCATCAGGATTCAGCTTCTTTTCATCCCTTTGCACTATTTGCAGTATTGGCATTTGTCTGGGCTTCACAGAGGGAGGAAAGTGTAGGCAGCTCCAACCTCAGATGCTCTCCCATCCACATCCATCTCTTAGTAGTCTCTGTAAAAGTCTTCTCATACCTATTGGCTCTGGTCAGTTCAGGTCCAGTGCCAAATCAATCACCATGGCTGGTTCTCCACAGAGAAGATAGGATATGATGACAAAAATAAGGGTAAATATATAAAAAAAAGGTGTCCTCTATCAGAGCCAAAAAGTAATATTGAAGTGGAAGCTGCAAAAGCAGGAGAAAGTTGCTAATTATAGAGAGAATCAGAGACTACAGACAATGAGGAAAGAGAAGAGAGAGGAATACCATCTGATGTCTTCCTACTTCCCATGAAACCTATGCTTTCCCTTCAATGAACCCTGTAAAAAAGTTATTTAAACTCACTGGTATTCTGTTCTTTTAGCCAAATAACCAAAACTAAGATAGTGTGGTAATTTTCCCTCTACTGAGTCAGGATGGATTCTGGGTAATATATAAATTATAGATACCCTACAGATAACTTGTATTCCTCAATAGGAAGAGAAGCCTGTTTAAAGCATCCAAAGATTATTTGGAGCAATTTGATGTATTGTTTGAACTAAATGATCTTGGAGGCCCCAGAAAAACCTGTGGTTCTGAGGGTGTTTGGTTCTCAGAATATATCTACACTAAGTTTCATGCAAAATTCACCCTTTTTAACACTTGTATCACTTTTATCAGATACCTTGTCATTTATGCCTTATTTAAACCAAGTGAGGCAATTCCCAGCTCAACTCTCTCACTTGGTATGAGAGGAGGCTCCTGATAACCTGTGCTGTAAAGCATGAATTGCCCACACCTCCTTCTAAATAGAATCTTATTTTGCAAATAATAACATTTAGTCAATGGGCCTAGCGACATCATTGAAACAATCCCCTTGAACCTGAGCTAGGCCACAACTAAATCATTTCCATCTCTTAAAAATTAGGACAATTAGGAAAGGTGAGAAATTCTCCAAGAAATTCATCCCAATTTTTCACCTGCAATTATCCTTATTTGGAATTTACAAAACTCTAGGTTGGAAGGCTTGGAAGATCAATTTGCTCATTAAGATGATAGGAATGCATTTTATTCAGTTTCAGCTGCAGACCCCAGAGTAGGCAGTTTGTGGGACAAATCTTTTCCTGACCCCTGAGTTGAGAGAAAGATCAGTGTTTCTGTTCTCATTCTTCATAGAGATTCTGTACAACTAGAAGACAGGTTTCCAGGGCTGCTTATTGACCCCATCTTGTTGGCTCATTATGAATGAAAGCAAGTGGAACAACACTAGCTCTAGAATCAGAATCAGCTTCCCTAACCTGAGTTTTCGAAAGCCTCTGTGTGGAGTTGTAGGGGAATACCACAGCTAGTCATTTGGCTTAGGTCCCTGCCCTAGCACGTTACAGCACTTTGGTTTTTGGCAAGCCAAATAATTTCACTGGGATTGGACATCTTTACAATTTCAGAATGAAATTCTCTTATCTTGCCAAAACCATTATGTCCTTTCTTAGTAAAGTTGATACACTGGGTCAGTCTCCCTCCAAATGTCATAAACTACTTTCTCTTTTCATAATTACTAGAATAAGTATGGAATGAAGAAAAAAAAATCTTGCCATCTGAAGCCAAGCTATGTAGGGAGATGTTAGATCACTTTTGGCAAGAGAGAAAGGCTCTCAGAGCTGGGCTCAGATACAAGAAATCTGTGAAACTCACTCCTTTATGTGCTGGTTTTTAATGATCATCTTCTCCCCTGAGGATTGATTAGTATTCTTTTCCATTGGCTATCTTTAGTTCCTACTTATCCTGGGAAAGTGACTGTTTCCACGCCTGACACCCACGATCCAGAAACAAAGAATGAAGGTCATGTGTATGGGAGATGCCTATTAAAAATACAGCCTCCAAGAAGGATTAATCTCATGTAGAATTTTAGTTTTCTGTCATTTCAATATGTTAATCATATTAAAAGTGAATTTATTCTCTAGCTGAATTATTTAACCAGGAATAAAAAAGTATACCTTATTGTCTTCCAGTCAAAATGGCAGCATAGGTAAATGTGGTACTCATATTCTTCCTCAACTACATAAAAATACAGCTCAACTACAGAACAGTCATCATTCAGAACCACCTGAAATCTGGCTGAACGGAAGTACTACAACTAAAGATATAAATAAGAAGCCACATGAAGACTGGTAGGAGGGGCGGAGATGCTGAACAGACTGGTCCTACACCCACCTGTGGTAGATAAAAATTAGAAGGGATATTTCATCTGTGGAGGTACCCCCTGAGGAGTGAGGACTCCCAGTCCCACATCAGACCCCTCATCCCAGTGTTTCAGTGACGGGAAAAGACCTCCTCTGGTTGGGTAGTTCAGTTGGTTGGAGTGTCCTCACGATACACCAAGGTTGCGGGTTCTATTCCCAGTCAGGGCCCATACAAGAAGCAACCAATGAATGCATAAATAAGTGGAACAAAAAATTGCTGTTTCTCTCTCCCTCTGAAATAAATCGATAATAATAAAAATAGCAGTGATTGTGGCTGAGGGATATGGAGGCTGCTGGAGTCACAAGCTTTCCTCTTAAAAAGCTCACACTCATGGGCTTATTAGGACTCACTCCCTGAGTTCCAATACTGGGGCAGCAGCTCAAAAGGGACATACAGGGAGGTACTGAAATGTCTGACATCAGCCACAGAGCTAGAGTGGCAGCTTTCTCCCAGACAGAAGTGCTGGCAGAAGCCATTGTTTCTCTTCTGAGCCCTCCCCCCACAAAGCAAGCTGATGGGCACCATATCTGAGTCTTTATCAACTTGGCTATCACCACTATCTCCACCCTGGTGATTTCCTGAGATGCTGATCCACCAACTTGGGGGCCCACCCAGGCTGTTTCCAGTGGCTTTTCCATACTAATGGTCTGTCTTGGCTCATGGTTCAGATGTTCCTCAAATCTCTCAAACAAGCAGCATCTGGCCTTGGTGTGTCCTGTAGCCTCTCTAAGTGGCCCCAGACGCAGCCCTGGTGGATGCCAGCATTGGTTTGCAGCTTGGCCTCGCCTGGGCACCTCCAAGCCCAGCACAAGTAGCAGCCATTTTTAGATAGCTTTGTAGCTCACGCCAGGTGGTCCCGGGCAGAACACACAGGGTGGATGACTTTGGCCTGTACCTCCTGAAAGGCCCCGAAGTCTATGCACCTGGTGGACAGCTTTAGATCACATTGAAGCACCACCCAAGCGCCTCTACAAGCCACATACTCAAGAGGCAGACTCAGTGGGTACCAAAGACTCACTGAAATAAGTCCTACTCCATGGGGTGGGCGTCTGCACAGCTGATCCTCCACAGTGGTTGCAGCCAGTCCTTGCAACTGACTGGCCTTAGGTCAATCTCTCTCATTGACATGTCAACAGTAATCCAAGATTAACTACAACAGGCGGGTGCACATAGCCCACACAAGGGAATGCACCTGGAGTGCCCAGCTTGGGTGAACAAGGAGGCTGTGCCACTGGACCCTGCAAGACATGTACTACACAAGGCCACTCTACTACATCTGGGAGATGTAGCAGGTCTAATGAATACATAGGAACAAACATAAGGAAGCAGCCAAAATGCAGAGACAAAGAAACAGGTTCCAAACAAAAGAACAGGAGTAATCTCCAGAAAAAGAACTAAATGAAATGGAGGCAAGAAAACTACCAGATACAGACTTCAAAACAATGGTTATGCCAAGCTGGTATGGCTCAGTGGTTGAGTATTTTGACCTATTGACTAGGAGGTCATGGTTTGATTCCTGGTCAGGGCGCACATGCTCAGTTTGCAGGCTTGATTGTCAGTAGGGAGCATGCAGGAAGCAGTCGATCAATGATTCTCATCATTGATGTTTCTATCTATCTCTCCCTTTCCCTTCCTTTCTGGAATCAATAAAAATATATTTTAAAAGAACAAAAAACAATGGTTATAAGGATGCTCAAGGAACTTAGTGAAATTTCAAGGAACTTAGTGAGAACTTCAACAGCCTGAAAAAGTACATGGAACCCATAAAAAAGAACCAGTAAGAAATTAAGGATACACTGACTGGAATGAAGAATAATTTACTGGGAATCAACAGTAGAGTAGATGTAGTCAAGAATCAAATCAGCAATGTGGAATATAAGGAAGCAAAAAACACCCAATCAGAGCAACAACAGCAACAACAATAAAGAATAAAAAAATAAGATAGTGTAAGGAGTCTCTGGAACTGGCTCCTGCTCAGCCTTTCCACATCTCAGGAGATGGCAACACATTTTCTCAGATCAGTTAAACCTAAATTAAGTAAGGACAAAAAAGACAACATCAACATAAACATAAAGGTATATGTGATGAATATAAATCAAACTATGTGCCCTGAAGATAGGGAATGTATTTTTGTTTTGAGTGCCATGGAACAACCACAATAATTGATCAGACCATTCACCACCACAAAGGAAACCACAATAAATTTCAAAACTAGATATCATTTTCTGTTCAGAGTGCAGTAAACTTAAAAATAAATTAAAAATCAGAATTTTAAGTAAGTTGTCATGTAAAGAATTTCTGGGTAAAAGGGAAAGTACAAATCCAAATTACAGAATTTAAAAAATCTGTAAATTAAATTGATAATGAAAATACTACATAGTATGTTCTGTATCTAGAGGCTAGAACTAAAACAACATTCATAGAAAATGCCATGTGCTAAAATAGAAAAGAAATAGTTATATAAGGTGTGAAAGAAATGAAATTGAGAATCACCTCAAAAATTAGCAAAAAAAAATTCAAGATAAGCAAGATGAACAAAAAAATAAAAGGATAACAGGGGTCGGGGGAGACAGAGTAAATGAATTCCTGGCTCTTTGGAGCAAAATCAGTAAAATAAATAAGCACTCTCAGAAACCAAGAAAGAAAACAAATGCAATAAATCAGTAAATAAATAAATAACAAGAAAGAAATAATGCAGGAAGCAAAGAAATTTTAAAAACAATTTTGCATACATTTATTTAAAAGAAGTGGATACTTTTCTAGGAGAATATTATTTACTGAAATCAATTCCAGAATACCTAAATAAGCTAATTTTCATAGAAAGTCTCCTAGAAAATTGTAAAGGAGTTAATTTTTAAGAAGCACCAGGGTTAGAAGTTTCCCAGGCAAATTGAACTAAAGAGTGGATGAGCTCATTATTTAAATTGTTCCAGAACATAGACAATGAAGAACAACTTCCAAATTCTTTTTATCTAGCAAGGATAGCACTGATAACTGACGCTGTACAAAGAAGCAATGATGAATGAATCTCACACATGAATACCGATGCATAAATCCTAAGTAAAATATTAGCAATCAGAATGCAGCAGCACACTAACAGAACAATACTTCATGATCAAGTGCCGCTTATTCTAAGAAAAGACCGTTCATCAAAATAGATCTAAGGAGAAAAATCATACGATCATCTCTATAGATACCGAAGATGCATTTGACCAAATTCCACACATTCTTGTATTTGCATAAACACTGGGAGGACAGTTGAGAAACTAATGAAATGGGTTATCATGGGGCAAAGAGTAGGAGAAGGAAATGGGGCACAGGCAAGCATGAGTGGGCAAGTTTCTCAGGGTACCTCTTACATCATTTTTCTTTCGGAACCATGTGATCCTTTTAGCCATTTGAAAATTAGAGTTCTTTGTAACTGATAAATATTATTATTTTTGCTACCATTGAATTCTATGCCAGGCACTTTAAACTGTGTTTTTGTTGAAAAATGAAACTTCCAGTGAATCCCTTGTAGGTCAGAGATAACCAAAATAAAGACCAGATGTGCTTGTCACTCCCCTTTTTAGACTGCCTCTCTCCATGCCATCTTGACTGCAGGACATAGGTTGACCTTGTTCTTGCTTTAGCACAAACAATCCTGCCTGTGTGCTTTGGTAAGTCCTCTGTAGTCCCAAGCCCACAATGCTGGTCTCTCCTGCCTTTGATGAGAAGAAAATGGAACCCTAAGTGATATACTCAAGTCATTCTGGCACAGCTTGGCCTCCAATCTGTTTTTTAAAAAATTCCTTATTGTTTAAAGCATTGCATATAGTATTACATATGTCTCCTTTTCCCCCATTGACCTCTCCCCGGCCACCCCACCCCCCAGCACATGCCCTCACCACCCTAGTGTCTGTGTCCATTGGTTATGCTTATATGCATGCAAATAAATCTTTTGGTATATCTCATACCCCCTTCTCCCCTACTCCCCACTCCCCATGTCTCCCCTCTGACGTTTGACGGTCTGTTCAATGGTTCTCTGGCTCTGGCTCTATTTTGGTTCATCAGTTTATGTTGTTCATTATATTCCACAAATGAGTGAGATCATGTGATATTTATCTTTCTCTGACTGTCTTATTTCACTTAGCATAATGCTCTCCAGTTCCATCCATGCTGTTGTGAATGGTAAGAATTCCTTCTTTTTTATAGCAGCATAGTATTCCATTGTGTAGATGTACCACAGTTTTTTAATCCACTCATCTGCTGATGGGCACTTAGGCTGTTTCCAAATCTTAGTTATTGTAAATTGTGCTACTATGAACATAGGGGAGCATATGTCCTTTCTGATTTCTTGGTATAGATTCCTAAAAGTGGGATCACTGTGTCAAATGGGAGTTCCATTTTTAATTTTTTGAGAAAACACCTTACTTTTTTTCTACAGTGGCTGCACCAGTCTGCATTCCCCTCAGCAGTACACGAGGGTTCCTTTTTCTCCACATCCTTGCCTGCACTTGTCATTTGTCAATTTGTTGATGATAGCCATTCTGACAGGTGTGAAATGGTACCTCATTGTCATTTTGATTTGCATCTCTCGGATGATTAGTGACTTTGAGTATATTTTTATATGTCTCTTGGCCTTTTATATGTCCACTTTCAAAAAGTGTCTATTTTAGTCCTTTGCCCATTTTTTTTGATTGGATTGTTTATCTTCCTTTTGTTAAGATGTATGAGTTCCTATAAATTTTGGAGATTAGGCCCTTATCAGAGATAAACTGGCAAATACGTTCTCCCATGCAGTGTCCAATCTTTCTATTACATGCAGCTAACTCCCTGGAAAGGAACGGTGAAGTGGTTAAATGGGCAGTGTTGCTCAGTACCATCTAAAGCAGTGGTTCTCAACCTTCCTAATGCCGCGACCCTTTAACCCCTTCCCCAACAATTTTTTTTGTTAAAAACGTTTCTTTTTCAGACTAATTTTTTTATTTTGGTTCTATATAGTATTTTTGATGCTGGTTATGAAAACAGTTTGTAACTCGTCTTCCTATAAAGCATATTTTTTTACCATATTTTCTTAGTATACTCGTCGACGACTGAAAAAGAACATTTTGTGAAAACGAGTATACACGTTTCTGCCGGGGAAGGGGTTAATACAGTTCCTCATGTTGTGGTGACCCCCAATTTCATTGTTACAAATTGAACATAATTAAAGCATAGTGATTGATCTCAAAAACAATATGTAATTATATATGTGTTTTCCGATGCTCTTAGGCGATCCCAGTAAAAGGGTCGCGGCCCACAGGTTGAGAACCGCTGAAAGGATCCTTAGAAACCCACTCGAGCATGCTATAGGCATTGCCCTGCGTTTATCAAAGACCTACTCTGTCCTGGCACCAGGGACATGGAGCTAAACGACTCCTCCCCTTCCTGCAGAGAGCTCAGACTAGAAGGGGACACAGGCTGGGTTACCTACTGATACTGCTCCTGCAGACACGTACAATAGTTGCAGAAGGACGCAGCTAGGGAGCTCCAGCCAGCCAAGCCTTCCCAAATTTTAATGGGCAGTTGGAGCTGCAAGACAAAGAGGCAGGGAGAAGTGTTGAGAACACAGAGTGAGAGCAAGAGACCTTGGCTCAAGCCTCCCCTCTGCTGGAAAGGCCCTCCAACCCCCCTCTCACCTCTCTAGCCTTCAAGTCTGCTCCTCAAAGACAGTTCAAGAAGGGCACCCTCCGCCCCTCTTC
>NW_006295062.1:318439-321862 GCF_000327345.1 Myotis davidii
GCATGTCCGCTGCACCCCTAGGACGTGGCCCATTCCTTGGCATCCGGTTGTTGCTTGGTAAAGATTTGTTAAATGAATGAGTTGTAAGTTGTGCTCTGTAAGGAAAGCTGGCCAGGAAGTTTTGCCTCAGAGTGTCCTGTTTCTTGGGATGAATCTTTCTGGCAAGCAAGAAAACCATTCGGGTGTTTATTCATTTCCAAAACGGACTATGTGGGGAGGAGTGTTTGAGGGCAGGACTAAACTTAAAATACTTGGGAACAGTAATGCCCTGACCTGAGTCCACTTAATTCTTTTTGTTTCCTTTGCTTTGCTCCCTCCCTACTCTTTACTCTCCACACAAAACTTCTCCTATTCCCATAAACCATAGCAAGGATATCAAGGGAGTCAGTCGTTTAGGTGCAAACACATTTCATAGGGCTGCCTGAAGACTCCTCTCTTGGCGGGTAGTACACATAAGCCCATTGCTATTTACTTACTGTCTGATCTCCAGCTGCTCACTTAACTGCCCAGGCCTTAGTTTCTCCCTCTATGAAAGAGAAATGTCATTTCTACCCTGTTTATTGGCCACGTGTGTAAAACTCATAACACAACACCTGGTACATAATAGCTGCTCAATAAACAAGAGAGGAGACTCTCATTTCATGATAAGGGTTGCTATTATTATTGGTGATGGTGATGGTGTGCTTATCGGTTCATTCATCAGCCTCAGCACATTACAAATACCAATCAGCAGAACCTCCTCCTTCATCCTATTATGGCTCTGTGTGCAGGGAGCAGTGATGAGTAAACAAGATATTGAGAAATTAATTGAACATACTAAATGAGTGGGCAGTGAAATGGAAATCTTGGAAAATGAAGGCTGGAAAAAATAAGACTGAGTCACAAGGGACAGCACCATCATTTAGATATCTAAGCCTGGGTTTAAGTACTCAGGACTCTGTTGGGAGGAAATTCTTGGTATCTGACCTAAAACCTTAACCTTCAACTTGCTTTGGCTCCTTGGGCAGACAGTCGCTCTTTTCCTCCTTCCTCTCTGCTCACCCTTTGTCAGTTGCCTCTGGGCTCTGCTTCCTAGGCCCTTTTTTCAATGTTGGTGCCTCCCAGGTCTTCCTCCTCAGGGTCTGCTGCATCCACCCTGACCCACTGCCATCCAGACCAGAACCCAGTAGTCACTCTTGATTCCTCTTCTTACTCTTTCATTCCTTTGAATCTTGATAGTTCTCAGACTTTCCACCCCCACCGGCTCAGTCTGCTTTCAGACACTAGTAACCGCAGCTAGACTTCCTTGGTGGCCCCAAACTGTCTCTCTGCTCTTAACTACCACCCATCCCCTCTCCCAATACGTCCTTCACCCTGCAGTCAGCGTGACCCTTTTAACACAGTCTCTGCTGCCCTCAGATGACAGTCAGGGCCCCTTGGCCTGGTGCCCAAGGCCCTTCAGGACCTGGGTCCTGTTCATCTCTCCAACCACATCCTGCTCCCTCCCATTTTTCTCTCCCTGTCCCTCCCACAGTGCAGGACAGAAGCTCTGCTCTCCCCCCCAGCATCTTCTCACATGCTCCTCTTGCGGGGCACACCTTCCCCCACCTCCTCACCAGAACTCAGCTCAGGGACCATCTCTAAGAAACCTTTGCTGACAACCCCTCACCCCTCACTCAACTTACTGTCCTTTCTTGTCCCCAGACATCAAGTACACTAACTGTATCATAACCCTCATAGCACTTCTGACATCGGGTCATGGTTCCCTAACTATCCAGCTACCTAGATGAGGTAGTGCTGAAAAGTGGCTCCAGAGCCACCTCACATCTCACATGTTGATGCTACCACCCATCAGCTGTGGGGCCGGGCACAAGTTTCTTAATCCCACTGTGCCTCATTTTCCTCACCTGCAAAATGAGAGAGTGGTCATGGTGCCTGTGTCTCAGGTTGTGGAGCGGATGAAATGGGCCAATATATGGAGACTTCTGGGGACAGAGCGTGGTGCGGGACCGCCTCTGCACCAATGTTAACTGTTATTATTCTACTGCGATCGCTGAGGGCAAGGCTCTGCTTTAGTCATCTCTGAATCCTCCCTCTCCATACGAGCCCCTGGTTCTGAACTGATGAACAATTTGTTGGAGGAGTAAACAGTAGAGATAAATTCAAACCAGTTGTTCTGACTTTAATACTCATACTTTTGGAATTGGGGGGTTTCAATAGCTGAGATTTGGTCAGCATCTTCTCTTAGTCTAGTAGTCCCTTTTCCAGATGTTGGTTGGCAAACTCGTGCTTGTACTTTAATTTTCAGCTTCAAAGTCACGCTCCTGGGGAGCCTCCCTGACCCTTGCCTGCTGCCCTGACCGTGTGATCTGTGCCACGCATGACATTTCCCTCTGTGTTTCTCTCTTCTTCGGATGTATTCAGTACTCTGGGAGCTCTTTAAAGACCAGATCATTTATGATTTATCTCAGTATCTCCCATGCTTAGCATGGCACTGGCCTGTGAAGGTGATGGGACTAAAATTACCTGAAACTTGGTTCCTTCAGCATGTGGTGTGCTAACAGGGTGGCATATGATGTGGATCATAGGTACAGGTGCACTGTGGATGTGGGGGACTGGCCAGGACCCCTCCCTCATATCTGATCCCACCATTGAAGTTCCTGGGCCTTGTTCCTCAACTCGTCCCATAATTTCTCAACCTTCCCCAGGGAGACCAGGATGGCACCTCTGGGGAGAGCTGGACACAGCCCACTTCCCACCTTCTAGCACCATCCTGGCCTCCACCTCCACAGGAAGATCTGCAGGTTTGAGGTAGTTTTGCAGTAGGTAGCTAAGAGCAGCTGTCAGTGCAACTCCTTCACCCCATCTTTCTAAAAGAAAAAAAGAAAAGAAAAATGTGCTTTGTCCTTTCTAAAGGCTGGCAACCCCTTTTGAGCCTTTATGCTAAATGTATAGCCTCAAACTCTGTGATATGATCTACCTTCAGGGAACAAAAAAAATGCTTTGTATTCATAATATTTTCTTCTCCTCAAAGTCTGGCTCTGCATAGAATACAAGTCTCAGTGACCTCAACTAGGGACGTCTCACTCAGTACAATCATGAGCGTAATGTGTGGTGAGGCTGTGGATCACGGATGAGACACTGGTTCTTTCCTGTCATGGTTACAGCACATTAGCAATTGACACTGTTGTTAAGAGTTCAGTTTCCCAGGGCTATCCAATAAGAACGGACAGATCATTCTAAGCAGTTTTGGAAATTGTATCAACTAATCTTTTTGAGCCTTGATATCCTCATCTATAAAATGAAGACCCTATTAATGTTTTGCAGAGTAATTGTTAAGACAAAATGATGAAAATGGATATGGTTATTGCCCTCAAGGAACCTCTTTTCAGCCAAACTGAGAGCCAAGTCTTTGGCAGATCAGTGTCATTGGGGCCTGTGGGG
>NW_006295062.1:322617-324120 GCF_000327345.1 Myotis davidii
AATTCTTTTAAAATTTTCAGCAGATTTCTCATCAGAAACTTTGTAGGCCTGAAGGTAGTGAGCCAACACAGTGTGGATCATGTGTTTTTATTCATTTCCTCCAAAATGTATATGCACTGTGAATGATTATAAAGTCAGTGTTTATTAACATATAGTTCATTTTCAAAATTTAAAAGAATCTACAGAAATGAATTATTTTTTTTTGTCAATGCCTATTTTCAAACTGATTATCCTTCTGGTCCAGGCACTGTTGATAACGCGAAGCAATTTATCACAAACACCAAGAGTCATTTCATTTGGTATTTGTGTGCCTTCAATTCATCGGCTGTTGACAGTTTTGTATCATAAATTTATCTTAATGTATCCCCATTTAAAAAAGTCTAGTGGCACTTTAGGATACATTTTCTTTGTTCAAAGCTTAGCCTGGCTCCACCTATTATTTCAAATCAGTTAAATCTGAAAAGGAGTGAAAATTAAGTGAGTTATCAGCTGTTAAAGTATGTTTATATATTTTTTGGAACACCTTAGGCTTATATTTTCAAAGAGCTAAAAGAAAAAACTAGCAACCAAGAATCCTAAATTTGGCAAAACTGTTTTTTAAAAGTGAGAAACTAAGACATTCCCAGGTAAACAAAAGCTCAGAGAGTTCACTATCACTAGATCTGCTCTGCAAGAAATGCTGAAGGAAGTCTTGCGGGGTGAAATGAAAGACATTAGACAGTAACTTGAAGTCATTTGTATAAATAAAGATCTCAATAAAGGAAAAATACATAGGCAATTGTAAAAGCTTGTATTTTATAACTGATTTGTAACTCCACATTTTGTTTTCTATGTGGTTTAAGAGACTACTCATTTATAAAAATTATTAGTTTATGTTTTGGGGTACACAATGTATAAATATGCCATTTTGTGACATTAACAACTGAAAGGATTGGGAAGAGAGCTATAAAGGAGCAGAATTCTTGTGTTATTGAAGTTAAACTGATAAAATTAAATTTAAAGTGTTATAACTTTAGGATGTTAAATGAAATTCCCATGATAACAGCAAAAAAAAAAATCTGTAGATATATACACAAAAAGGAAATGTGTAAGTATTTAAATATTTCACTAAAAAAATCAACCAAACACACAAAAAGACAGTAATGTAGGAAATGAGGGACAAAAGGCTATGAGGCATATAGAAAACAAATAACAAATACATGAAGTAAGTTCTTCTTTATTAGTAATTACTTTAAATGTATATGGATTAGACTCTCCAGTCAATTTAGTAGAATGAATAAAAACACATGATCCAACTATATGCAGTTTACAAGAAACTTTTTATTTTTTTTATTTTTTTTTTAATTTAAATCTTTATTGTTCAGATTATTACATTTGTTCCTCTTTTTTCCCCCATAACTCCCCTCCTCCCGCCCCACCCCCGCCCTCACTCCCCACCCACTGTCCTCTTCCATAGGTGCACGCTTTTTGTCCAATCTCTTCCTGTCTCTCCCACACCCCTCT
>NW_006295062.1:325490-333155 GCF_000327345.1 Myotis davidii
ACCCGCGCCCTCCGCCGCCGCCCGCTCCGCGCACTCCGCACCTCAGAATTTGACTTCAGCACTGCGCCTCCTCTGAGTGTCCGTATACGATACTCTTTCCTCCTAGTTGTAGGACTTCCACTCAGCCAGCGTTCCTGTGGGTCTGGGTGATGTCCCTTCCGTCTTTTAGTTTCACTTTTGAAATGGTTGTTCGAGGCGGCAAACTCCGGCGTTAACCTATGCCGCCATCTTGGTTCTCCTACAAGAAACTTTTTAGATAAAGACAAATAGGTCGAAAGTGAAAGAATGGAAAATTATATTTCATTCAAATAGTAACCCAAAGATAAAGGGGTAGCTATACTAATATTAGACAAAGTAAACTTTAAATTAAAAAAGTTTATGAGACAAAGAAGAACATTATATATTAACTAGAGGCCTGGTGCACAAAATTTGTGCACTCAGGGTGGGGGGTGGTGTCCCTCAGCCTGGCCTGCACCCTCTCACAGTCTGGAAGCCCTGAGTGGGTGTACGACTGATGGCTTAGGCCTGCTCCCTGCAGTTGGACATCCTTAGCGCTGCCACTGAGGTGGGAGAGGCTCCCGCCACCACTGCTGTGCTCACCAGTCATGAGCCTGGCTTCTGGTTGAGCGGTGCTCCCCCTGTGGGAGTGCACTGACCACCAGGGGGGCAGCTCCTGTGTTGAGCGTCTGCCCCTTGGTGGTCAGTACGCATCATAGCGACAAGTTGTTCTGCAGTTCAGTTGATTTGCATATTAGCCTTTTATTATATAGGATAAAATTTTAATACAGCAAGAAGAAACATTTATGAACCCAATAACAAACCATCAAAAATATGAAACAAAAACTGACAGAGTTGAAGGGAGAAATAGGCAGTTTCATACTAATAATTGGAGACTTCAAAATCTTATTCTCAAAATGAATAGAACAACTAAATAGAAGATAAATTTAAAAATGGAGGACTTAAACAACACAACACATCAACTAGTTCTGACAGATATATACAGAACATTCTACCCAACAACAACAACATACACACTCTCAAGAGTACCTGGGACACTTCCCAAGACAGATCATAGTTGGGCCACAAATTAAGTCTCAATAGATTTTAAAAGATAGATAGTGTACAAAGTATCTTCTCTGACTATAGTGAGATTAATTTAGAATTCAATAACAAAGGAACAGGAAAATTATAGAATTGTGGAAATCAAATAACATACACTTAAAGAACCAATAGATTGAAGAAGAAATCACCAAGAAAATAAAAAAATACCTAGAGATAAATGAAAATGAAAATATAACATACCAAAGCTCATGGAACACAGCAAAAGTGGTACTAAGGAGGAATTTATAGTTGTAAACACATTAAAAACAAAGAAATATCTTGAATAAATCACCTAACTTTATAACTTAAATAATTAGGAAAAAAACCTGAACTCAAAGCCAGCATAAAGAAGATTTGAATCAAGATCAATAAAATAGAAAATCAAAATAGAATAGAGAAAATCTACTAAGCCAAGAAATTGGTTCTTGAAAAACATTAACAAAATTGAAAAACCTTTAACTAGATGTGTCTAAGAAAAAAAGAGAGGATCAAATAATTAAACTCAAATTAATAATAGAGTGGTATGAACAATTGTGCTCCAATAAACTGGACAACTTAGATGAAATATACAAATTACTAGAAATACAAGACTTATCAAGACTAAATTATGAAGAAATAGAAGATTTGCACAGACCTGTAATCAGTAAAGATATTGAATTTGTCATCAAAATCTTTCAACAAAAAGTCTTGGACCTGCTGGTTTTACTGGACACTTCTACCAAAAATTTTAAAAAAGCTAATACCAATCCATCTCAAACATTTTCAGAAATTGAAGAGGGGGAAACACTCCTTAACTCAGTCTATGAGGCCAGCATTACCCTGATACCAGAGCCAGACAAAAACATTACCCCCACAAAGAAAACAACCCCCCCAAAAAACTGCAGACCAATATTCCTTATAAACATTGATACAAAAATCCTCAACAAGATATTTATAAATCAAATTCAACAACATATTAAAAAGATGAGACACTATGATTAAGTGAAATTTATTCTTAGAATGCAAGGATGATTCAACATATGAAAATCACTTAATGTAATATGCCACGTCAATAAAATGGGGGGGAGGGACATGTTCATTTAATGCAGAAAAAAGCATTTGAAAAAATTCAACACTCTCTCATGATAAAAACACACAATAAAATAGAAATAAAAATAAACTACCTCTGCATAATAAAAGCCATATATAAAAAATGCACAGCAAGTATAACACTCAATGACAAAAGACAAAGGATAAAGTAAGGATGCCTGCTTTTGCCATTTCTTTAAGCACAGTACTGGAAGTTCTAGTCAGGCTATTAGGCAAGAAAAAGAAATAAAAGACATGCAGATTGGAAGAAAAAAGTAACATTATCAGCCAGTTCACAGATGATATAAGCTTATATGTAATAGCCTGAAAGATTCCACCAAAAATCTGTTAGATGTGAGGAGGTATCTCAACGTGGTTTTGATGTCCATTTCCCTTATAACTAGTGATGTTGAGCATCTTTTTATATATCTGTTGGTCGTCCTTAGAAAAGTATCTTTTGAGATCATCTCTCCTTTTTAAAAAATCAGATTTTTTAATGTTGTTGAGTTGTATGAGTTTTTAAAATATATTTTGGATATTAGCTCTTTATCAGAGGTATCCTTTACAAATATTTTTTTATTCAGTTGACTGCTTTTTTGTTTTGTAGTGTTTTTATTTTGTTTTTGTGGGTTTTTTTTCTTTTGTGCAGAAGGTTTTTAGTTTGATTAGTTCCATTCATTTATTTTTGCCCTTACTTTCCTTGCATTTGGGGTCAAGTTCACAAAACCCCCTCTGAGATCAAGGTTAATTAGTTTAGTGCCTACGTTTTCTTCTATGTATTTTATTGTTTCAGATCTTACATTCAAGTCTTAATCCATTTTGAGTTAACTTTTCATGTATGGTGTCAGAGAGCATCTTGTTGGTAGGAATGTAAATTGGTGTAGCCACTATGAAAACAGTATGTAGATTCCTTAAGCTATTAAGAATGGAGCTTCCATATGACCCAGCAACCCCTTGCCGGGTATCACCCTGAAAATTTTAAAAATGCTTATTGGTAAACATGTATGTTCACTGCAGCATTATTTATAATAGCCAATATATGGAACTAACCTAAGTGTCCTTTGGCAGATGACTAGATAAAGAAGATGTGGTACATATTCTGGTATACAGTGGAATACTGCTCTACCATAAAAAGATAAAATATTACCATTTGCAACAACGTGGATGGGTCTTGAGAGTATGATGGTAAGTGAAATATGTCATATGGAAAAGGACAAGAACCATATGATTTTACTGATATGTGGGATATAAATAAAAAAGCAACAAAGAAACAAGCAAAACAAAAACCAAACTCATAGATAAAGAGAAGAGAATGGTGATTCCCAGAGGGACTGGAAGTAGAGGGAAAACAAAGAGTGTAAAGGGGATCAAATATATGGTGGCAGAAGGAGACTTTACTTTGGGTGGTGAGCACACAACAGAGTTACTGATGTTGTATTATGAAGTTGTACAGCTGAAATTTATGTAATGTTGTTAACCAATGTTACTCAAATAAACTTAATTAAAAAACTGGTAGAACTAATAAGTGTAATCAGCAAAGTATCAGGATTTAAAAAAAATGAAATTTTAATGAAAGGAAAATCAGGTCTCTTGCCATAAGGAAGTAATGCCAAAAATAAGTACAATAAAAATGATTAAATTCTGACCAATGTTGTTGATCCCAAGCTCTGAGTCTGAAGTAAACTTGCTCTGTATTGAAAAGGGAAATTAGAGATAAATTGGTTTTCTAGCCACCAAACTAACACCAAACTAAGACTTTGTCTTTAGTATAATCAGAATTGAAAAAGAAATTGTTTTCTCACATGATTCAATGTTGCTTAATATGATATCCAAGCTCTAGCACATGTGATCATATCCAACCCTGCAAAAGGCCTTAAAGATTACTGATATAAGAATGCAGGCAGGTTGTTAGGGTTCACACTAAGGGCTGAAGAGATATAAGATGGCCATGGTGTGGTAAGGCTAATTGGCAAGTGCTCCTTGAAGGGGTGGATCAATAGGCAACTTAAGGTAGGCAGTGTAGATGGGATGTGGTGAGAAGAAGAGAGGGAAGATACTCAGGAATGATGCATTTAGAGCTTGGACACTGAAAAGATGTGCAATGGGGGTTAGGTTCTGAGGGCGTAATTTCATAAGGGTAAGGGGCATTTAGAGGCCTCTCAAAAGAGAATTTCTAATCTGACAAAGGGCTGACTGACAGGTAGGCCCAATGACGAGAGCAAAAGGAAACTGGGGCTAATAAGTTGCTTAGGAAATAATGGTCTCTAAATCTGGGTAGATAAGAGGGGTAGAGAGTTTAGGAGTCAGTGGGTCCCTGGACTAGGATTCAGAAAAGCTGTGGGTGATCAGGCTCAGCAAATAAATAAATTGCATGAGATTCCAAGTTCAAATGTCTGCATGTGCCAGGCAGGTCATATGACAACTTATTTGGTATGAATGTACAATCATAGAAAATGGTGGGTTTAGGTAGAACACATACCACACTTAAAGACACTTTGATTCAGTTAAAACAGAACACTGGGCCTGTCATACAAAATGTGTCCAAGAGTTTCCCATCTTCTGGACTCTGTCTTGTGTGGGAACATGTCTAAGAGTTCTCATATCTTCGAGGCACTACTTAAGATTCAGATTTTGAGTTGTGTTGGTTCAGGTTGTCCAAGAAACAGGCTCTAAGTATTAGGCACACATCAGAGAGATTTATTGGGATATGCCTGTGAAAAAAAGAGATGAAAAGCCAGAATAAATGGGCAGAGACTCTAAAGAAACTCAGATACAGGTATGACACCTTGGAAATGAGTTGGGGGAAGGAGAGGAAGAGGGAGTGCATAGAAGGAGTGTCAGGATGTAGGGAAGTCCCAAGAAAGTCTCAGCCAGGCCAATGAGGAGTTCCCAAGCCAAATGTGTTTTTAAAGGAGGCCCTTGTCTGCAGGAATGGACCTGCATTAATAGGGGTCACTCTTTGATGAGGTGTGGCCCAGGGGAAGTGTGGCATGGACACAAGGCTGGATCAGATGGGCCATAGCTGGAACTGGCAGTCAATTAGTCTCCCTAGAGCAGCAGGTCTGAGTGGGGCCTTTTCACAGCTGCCACATGGGTGAGGGCATCTGATAGTCCTCCTGAGTCACAGCATCTGAATAGGGCTGAAGTATCTAAACTTCTTATTACTTTCAGGATTCCCCACCCCAAAATAAAAAGACTAATTGGATCTTGGAAGTCCAAATGATAAATGTCCACCATAAAAAGGACTTTGTGAAAGGTGCTGTAACTCTTCCCATTAAAAAAAAAGAGGAGGAACCAAGATGGCGACGTAAGGTACAGACCTGTGTGTGCTGCCTCCCACAACAACATCGAGACTACCATCTATAAAAGAAACAGTTGTCATTCAGAACCATGGGAAAGCTGGCCCAGTGGAAGCTCTACAACTGGAAGGAAAGAAATAAGAGCATTGAGACTGAGTAGGTTGTGCAGAGGCTCCAAGAACGGAGGTACGGTATCGCACGCCAGGCTGGCTGCAACTGGATGCGCGTTTTTTTTCAATCAGAAGGGGATGAGGACTATCAAATCCACTGAGCGTGTTTGGGGCGGGATCATAAGGACCCATACCCCTACGGGGAGAAGCGGGACGGCCTTGGGAGAGCGAGAGTGACTGTCTCGCAGAACTGCTCACCGGCACTTGGGAGGCGAGTCGCTGAGGCGTGGAGAGGCGAGTAGATGTGGAGACTCCATTGCCCTTGGCCCCGCCCTGGTGATTCCAGGGTACCCCGCCCTACTCAAATTACATCCCCAACCAAGCTGTGCTAGTGGCACAAAGAGAACCACCGGCGCTTTTGCAAGCCAGCCCAGCAGAATGCAGATTTCAACTCCTCGCATACAGAAGGGACACAATAAAGAAGCAGAATCAGGTTTGGAGAAAGCCGGAGCCGGACACGGCTGGGCTGGCGATGTGGAACCGCTGTATCAGCAAATGCACAGGCAGGCCCACCAGATTCAGTCTCACATGGGACGCTGGGAGATAGCAGACAGGCAGTCTGTGCACTTGGTAGAAAACGAAATCCAAGCAAGCATACCAGGTTTTCAGCCACCAGGAACGCCTGGAGATTTTGTCCAGCAAGGAGCTGCCCAACAAAGGACAGAATGCCAAACTTCGTGTTGCTGAGACAGCCCCTGTGAGGCTGAGGTGGCCCCCATAGGGCTGAGGTGGCCCCCGAGAGGCTGGGACGGCCCTGGTGAGGCTGGGACGGCCCCAGGGAGGCAGAAATGGCCCTAGTGAGGTTGAGACGGACCCAGTGAGGTTGCAACGGCCCCGGCGAGGTTGAATCGGCCCCCGTTAGGTTGAAATGGCCCCAGTGAGGTTGAATCAGCCCCAGCGAGGCTGCAGCGGCCCCGGTGAGGTTGCAACTGCCCTGGTGAGGTTGAAACCACCCCGATGAGGTCAAAATGGCCCCTGTGAGGTCAAAACGGTCCCTGTGAGGTTGATACAGGCCTGGTGAGGCTGGAATGGCCCCAGTGAGGCTGGGATGGCCTCGGTGAGGCTGAGACGACCCCGGTGAGGTTGAATCGGCCCCGGTAAGGTTGAATGGGCCCCGGTGAAGTTGAGATGGCACCGGTGAGGTTGAATCGGCCCCGGTGAGGCTGAAATGACCCCTGTTAGGTTGAAACAGCCCCTGTGATGTCAAGATGTCCCCTGTGAGGCTGAGATGGCCCCAGTGAGTCTGGGATGGCCCCGGTGAGGCTGAGACGGCCCTGGTGAGGTTGACTTGGCCCCAGTGAGGTTGAGATGGCACCGGTGAGGTCAAGACGGCCCCGGTAAGGCCAAGATGGTCCCAGTGTGGTTAAAACGGCCTTGGTGAGGTTGAATTGGCCCTGGTGAGGTTGAAACGGCCCTGATGAGGCTGAAACGGCCCATGTGAGGTTGAGAAGGCCCATGTGAGGCTGAGATGGCCCCAGTGAGGCTGGGACAGCCCTGGTGAGGCTGAGACGGCCCTGGTGAGATTGAATCGGCCCCAGTGAGGTCAAGGCGGCCCCGGTGGGGTAGAAACGGCCCCAGTGAGGTTGAATTGGCCCTGGTGAGGCTAAAACCACCGCTGTTAGGCTGAGACAGCCCCGGTGAGGTTGAGATGGCCCTGGTGGGGTTGCAATGGCCCTGGTGGGTTTGCAACAGCCCCGGTAGGGTTGCAACGGACCCAGTGAGGTTGAGACAGCCACGGTGAGGCTGAGATGGCCCTGGTGAGGCTGGGATGGCCCCGGTGATGTTGAGACGGCCCCGGTGAGGTTGAGACAGCACCGATGAGGTCGAAACGACCCCAGTGAGGTTGAAACGGCCCTGGTGAGGCTGAATCGGCCCCGGTGAGGTTGAGACGGCCCTGGTGAGCCTGCAACAGCCCCGGTGTTGTTGAAATGGCCCCGGTGAGGTTGAGGCGGCCCCTCTGAGGCTGAAACAGCCCCTGTGAGACTGAGACGGTGCCTGGGAAGCTGAGAAAAATAGCACATGAACTC
>NW_006295062.1:333286-350374 GCF_000327345.1 Myotis davidii
AGAGGTCTTCTTAGCCAAAAGGATTTGGAGAACGCCTGTTTTTAAACAAAGGTAAGCAGATGTGCAGGATTTCTCAGAGCTGTGACTAGGCTGATGTAATCTTAAGTTTCTATGGGAACAAAACAGTGTGTAGAGTTTATCAAATTTATTTGACCATTGACTGACCCTCCACCCTTAAACTTTTATTATATTTTTATATAGAGTATCTTACAAAACATGTTTTTGGAAATGCTGAAAATGCTATATATCTCCTATTTGTCTTCCAGATCCACTTCCTATCCTTCTCCACCTTGCTCTGTGTCCAAGGGGCTGACTTTCATGGGCAGTGGCCCTCTCTTGCCTTTTATCAGCCTTGTCCCATTAGAACCTAGGAAGGATGCAAATGTTTTATATCTGTTCTGTCCAATATGAGAGCCACTAGCCATGTGTGGCTATTGAGCACTTGAAGTATGGCTAATATGACCAAGGAGCTGAATTTTTAATTTTAATTAATTTAATTTCATCCTATATAATAAGAGGTCAATATGCAAATTGACCCTAACAGCAGAATGACTGGGAATGACTGGTCACTATGATACTCACTGACCACCAGGGGGCAGATGCTCAATGCAGGAGCTGCCCCCTGGTGGTCAGTGCTCTCCCACAGCGGGAGCTCTGCTCAGCCACAAACCAGGCTGATGGCTGCCAGCACAGTGGTGGTGGCGGGAGCCTCTCCTACCTCCTCAGCAGCGCTAAGGATGTCTGACTGCAGCTTAGGCCCATTCCCCCAGGGAGCGGGCCTACGCCAGCAGGTGGACATCCCCTGAGGGGTCCCAGACTATGAGAGGGCACAGGCTGGGCTGAGGGATCCCACTGAGTGCACAAATTTTTCTGCACCGGGCCTCTAGTAGCTACATAAGCCCAGTGACTCCTGTACTGGATAGCACAGTTCTAGGTTTGGCCAGTAAGAGGTATCAGCAGGAGATGAGGGGTCAGAAGGGGAGTAAAAAGTGGTATTGATTTTCCTCCATTCAGAGTTGCTTAAAATTATGCCACATTTTGGGTTGTTTTCTATTTAGGCTATGATTATTTTGTACAAATTTTATTTTCTTAACTTCTGACTTTTATTTTTTTTGTAGGAAGAAAACCACATACATTCTTACTATATTCCACATATATAGTTCTGTAGTCATTTTATTAATTTCTTAGAGCCCTTTTTATTTTTCTTCTTTAAGACAATCTTTTTGAAACTCAATGAC
The DNA here is from genome assembly GCF_000327345.1 of Myotis davidii. Classification (NCBI taxonomy): domain Eukaryota; kingdom Metazoa; phylum Chordata; class Mammalia; order Chiroptera; family Vespertilionidae; genus Myotis; species Myotis davidii. The sequence continues at coordinate 334,525 of NW_006295062.1, forward strand.
TTTTGGTAATTGCTTTCAAGACTTGTGGCCAAATTACTCCCCAGAGGCTTCTTATCATTGGAATCCTTGTTAGCTCTAAAATTTTTTGTATTTCACAGTTCTTCCTTTCTTTGTTTTTTCCACTTTACCATTCTCTACTCTCTTTTGGGGGAGTATATCCTCAGATAACTCTTTAGAAAGTGTATGGGTAAGGCAAAATATTCTGAATATCTGAATGTCTAAAAATGATGTCTCATCCTCATTCTTTATCTTAGAACTCTATGTGTATAATTCTAGGTCCAAAATAATTTTACCTTTATATTTTGAAAACTCTATGCGTGTGTCTTTTAACATCCTTCATTGCTGGTGAGAAGTCTCATCCATTTTGATTCAAATTCCCCTTTAGTTGCTTTTTTTACATTTCTCTCTCCCCCTGCAATTTAAACAATGCTCTCCTGGGTGATTTGATATTTTTACCATGGTATGTCAAGGTCATGCTCTTTCTTTAATTGATTCTGATCAATATTTGTGTTTCTCTTCAGCTCTTGGAATTATTTGTATTGTTTCTTGATACCTTCCTTCTCTGATTTCTCTCTTACTTTCTGAACTTCTCTTAATTGGCTAAAACCTCCTGGATTTATCCCCCATGCTTCTTGCTTTTCTATTATTATTATTTTTTCTTTTTGATTAATGTTATAGGAAACTTTCTCAATTATATTTTCTAATCTTCCTATTATTTTTAGTTATTTTTTAATTTTGGCTATTTAATTTCTCAGAAATATCCACTGTACACATTGTTGTAAAAACAAAAAACAACGCCCTGGTTTCACCTTATGGATATAATGTCTCTTCAAGTCTTTGTTTCCTTGAATTCTTTCTATCTCTTATGGTGTATTTTTCAATTTTTCTCAAATATCTGTTCATTTTTAATTGTCCATTAATCTTTAAGAATGAAATATCGAAATGCTGTTTTGTAATTTGTTTGTCAATCTTTTCCCCTTAAACATTTGTTCGTATTCAGCTGTCAGCTCATTGTTAAGAAGGAGGAACAGAATTGCTCTCAGTTTCAATGTATGGGAGCAGGTCAGAACAATGGGCAAGCTGCTCACAGGTTATCCTTCCTAAACAAGAATGGCTGCTTTGGGATGTCAACCCTCACGCGAACTGTCCTGGCCTTCCCCAGACAAAACAATTAAATTTCTTTTGATGAAAAGCTTTTTGGGGGGCTGGGTTTAAATCTGAAGTCCTGTCTGGAGACACACTCATTGTCACCCACGTCATGAGCTTTAAGGCTGTGGACAACTATACTCACATTCTACCATGACCATTTGTCTTCCTGAAATCTGTCAAAATTTCCCCCTCAAAGGAAGCACCCCTCCTATTCTCTTCACTATTATTAAGTTCATCATTAAAAAGTCCTTATATCATATTGAAGGGATGGGGGAGGGAGAAAAGAACACATTAGAACAGGGGTGGGCAAACTTTTTGACTCGAGGGCCACAATGGGTTCTTAAACTGGACCGGAGGGCCGGAACAAAAGCATGGATGGAGTGTTTGTGTGAACTAATATAAATTCAAAGTAAACATCATTACATAAAAAGGTACGGTCTTTTTTTTTTTTTTTAGTTTTATTCATTTCAAATGGGCCGGATTCGGCCCGCGAGCCATAGTTTGCCCATGGCTGCATTAGAAGGAATACACAGCAGATTAGGGGAAGCTGAGGATCAAATCAGTGACTTAGAAGACAGGGTTGAAAAAAAACCACTCAATCAGAGAACCAAAAATAAAAAAAAATAGGAGGACAGCTTAAGAGAGCTGTGGGACAATATGAAACATAACAATATTCAAATAGCAGGTGTGCCAGAAGAGGCAGAAAGGGATAGAGAATGTGTTTGAAGAAATAATGGCAGAAAACTTTTCTAAACTGGTAAAGGAAAAGGTTACACAAGTTCAAGAGGCACAGAGAGTCCCAAGCAAGAAGAACCCAAACAGGCCCATGCCCAGACACAGCATAATTAAAATGCCAAAAATTAAAGACAAAGAGAGAATCTTAAAGGCAACAAGAGAAAAGCAAACTGTTACCTACAAGGAGTTCCCATAGGCTGACACCTGATTTCTCATCAGAAACTCTACAGGTCAGAAGGGAATGACATTAAATATTTAAGGTAATGCAAAGCAAGAATCTGAAACCAAGATTACTATATCCAGCAAGGCTATCATTTAAAATAGATGGTGAATAAAGAGCTTCCCAGAAAAAAAGGGTTAGAGGAATATATCACCACCAAGCCAGCATTACAAGAAATGCTAAAGGGACTGCTGTAATGAGAAGAAGGAATATATAGAGAGAAATATAGGTATATAGAATTAAAATGGCAATAAATAAGTACCTGTTTATATACATCAAAGCCTAAGTGACCAAACAACCGAACGACTGGTCACTATGATGCACACTGACCACCAGGGGCAGACACTCAATGTAGGAGCTGCCCTCTGGTGGTCAGTGTGTTCCCACGGCCAGCCAACCTCATGTGGTCCCTCCTCCTGGCCGGCCCCGATCAGCCCCAAATGCCAGCCAGGCCGAGGGACCCCACCCGTGCACGAATACATGCAGAAGGCCTCTAGTCAATAATAACCTTAAATGTAAATGGATTAAATGCTTCAATCAAAAGACATAGTGTAGCTGAATGGATACAAAAACATGATCCAACTATATGCTCAGAACAAAAGACACACACAGGATGAGAATGAAGGGATGGAAATTTTTTTCCATGCAAATGGAAAGAAAAAAAAGCTGGTGTAACACTACTCCCATCTGACAAAATAGACTTCAAAATGAAGGCCATTACAAGAGGCAACAAAGCTCACTACATAATACTAAAAGGATCTATCCAACAAGAGGATATAACCCTGGCAAACATATATACACCCTATATAGGAGCACCTAAATATATAAAAAGCCTTCTGGAGGACTTTATGGGAGAGATCGATGACAATAGTCATAGTAGAGGACTTTAACACCCTGCTGACTTCACTGGATAGATCTTCCAGACAAAAAATTAACAAGGAAACCTTGACTCTAAATGACACACTGGATCAGATGGATTTAATTGACATTTATAGAATATTTCACCCCAAAGCCAAAGAATACACATTCTTCTCACGTGCACATGGATCATTCACAAATATAGACCACATGTTAGGACACAAAACAAGTTTCTACAAGTTCAAGAAGATTGAAATCATATCAAGCATTTTCTCAGATCACAGCAAATGGAATTAGAAATCAACTACAGTAAAAATACCCCAAAACATTCAAACACATGGAGCTAGATAGAATGTTATTAAACAATGAATAGGTTACCAATGAGATCAAGAAAAAAATCAACAACTTCCTGGAAACAAATGAAAATGAACACACAGCAACCCCAAATCTCTGGGACAAGGCAAAAGCAGCCCTGAGAGGGAAGTTCATAGCACTACAGGTCCACCTCAAGAAACAAGAAAAACTGATAATAAGAAAAACTGGTAACAAGTACACATGTGCAGAACTAGAAAGACAACATTAAGAAAAGCCCAGGGTAAGTAGAAGGAGGGAAATAATAAAGATCAGAGCAGAAATAAATGACATAGAGACTTAAAAAAAATTAGTAAAACCAAGAGCTGGTTCTTTGAAAGGGTAAACAAGATTGAAGAACCGTTAGCCAGACCCATCAAGAAACAAAGAGAGAGGACCTAAATAAATAAAATCAGAAATGAAAGCAGAGAAGTAACCACTGACACCACAGAAATACAAAGGATTGTAAGAAAATACTATGAACAATTATATGCCAACAAGCTGAGAGGAACTAACACCTTTACTCCTCAAACTATTCAAAGGTCTGCTTGCTTGAACCATGGGTGTCTTGACTGTGCTTATAATCTGGACTGTGGGCCAGTTACTTTTCTTTCACTACATTTAAAAGGCTTCTTTTCTGAGGACTTCATAAAGTTAAGAGAAATATTGAGTTGAGACAAACCCCTGGCTAATTTGCTAACAATAAGATTTAGACAAGTACACATGTGCAATAACTAGATGCAAAAGTGACTACAGGGGGGAGTTAACTGCCATTGAGACACACTCAATCCTGTGTAATTCTTTTCTTTAAAAAAAAATATTTATTGATTTTTTACAGAGAGGAAGAGAGAGGGATAGAGAGTTAGAAACATCGATGAGAGAGAAACATCGATCAGCTGCCTCCTGCACACCCACTGGGGATGTGCCCGCAACCAAGGCACATGCCCCCGACCGGAATCGAACCTGGGACCCTTCAGGCCGCAGGCCGAGGCTCTATCCACTGAGCCAAATCAGTCAGGGCAATCCTGTGTAATTCTTAGTGTGCCTCTCCCGAATTTTCTTCTACATTGTCCCATGTGGAACCAGGTCAGTTCACAATGGGCTGGTCAATGCCCCTGTAAAAGTTGATATGCTGACTGCACAGGCTCCTCATCCAGCTGCAAATGCTGGAGATGGGGAGAGAGAGTGCCTCGTAGACAGCTGTGTCCTGGAGCCCTGGCTGTGCTTGCTCCACTAGGCATGTGCGGAGCTGAGCAAATCCTATAAGTGCAGTTGCCCGCAGCAATGTCTACACGTGATCTTCTTGTGCATGGGCCTGCTGCAATAATTTTGTGGATTTCCCTCACTTTTGGCTGGAACAACTCTTGTGCTGAGTGCCACCTTATAAATCTCCCATCATTACTAAAAAAAAATTTTTCTTTTCCTGTGGACTTCCTGTATTTCATTGCTAAATGTTACCTGTGCCTATAGCCACTCTGATGCCAAATACTTTTTGTGACATGGACGATTTGACCATTTTGTGCCCGATTATGAATGATCTCCTTGAAGGAAATTCTTCCCACATTATTGCTCAAATGTTGGTGTTACTGCATTGTGTAATACATTTTTTGCTTCTTCCTGGCTTCCAATAGTTGCTGAAAATCTTTGGCATTACTTGGCTTGTAGATGAATCACTCTAATTCCTGCCTCTGTCTTCACATGTCTGTCTTCCTTTGTGTGTGTCTGTCTGTTTTCACATGGCTTTTTCACAAGGGCACCAGTTATTGGATGTAGGTAGAGCCCACTCTAATATAGTCTGACCTCATCTGAACTAATTACATCTGCAAAGACCCTATTTCCAAGTAACGTCACATGTGGAGGTTCTGGGTGGACAGGAATTTTGGGGGGACACTAGTCAATCCAGTGCGCTTACAGTCCGCGGGATTGTGGATCCATTTCCTTTTCCAGGCACCTCTATTTCTTCTCCCTAACTGGGACTTTTCTAAGAATAAAGTGCCTACAATTCCCCGAGTCTGAAATTTGGAGGAGTTCGGAATGTGAGTACAGTAACTGGGTTCTGTCCCTGGTACTGCTATAATCAGATTACCTTTATTCCTCTCTGAATCATTAACTTTAAAAACTGCTGGTTCGACCTGTGACAACCAGTGATACATCATCTTTAACCAGTGTGCACCACCATAGAAAATGCTGTTCAAGTACTAATTTATTGCTCCGTGACACAAATGGTGCATCTCAAACAAACTCAGCCAATTTTAGGATGATTTCTGGGCTATTTAAAAAGGCTTCTTCTGCCAGCTTTTGGAAAAGGTTGCTTTGGAGATTATTATTTTCTGTTTCAGGACAAATCCATGAATTTGGCCCCTTCATGTTAGCTATAGTGAGACGATGCATCGCTTGTCCATAAAACTTGAATACTTGGGTGTCAGAAGTGATTTTTCTGAAGTTAACTTTTCCCATACTTGGAGTTATCAGTTTCTGTCGTGCTGGTGTGCATTTCAGTTGAGGTTTTATTACGTCGTGTTGGCAGCACATTATGTTTTTTACACATGGATTTGATTGAGAAATGAAACTGGAATAAGAATGAGGTAGCAGAAGCATCTGCTGCATATTGCTGTTGTCAATCAGCCTGATTGATTAAATATGGTGGTACACTTTTTTATTAAAATGGAATACTTCTCTTGAAAAAGGTATATTATGCCAATAGATTATATGACTCCCCTCAAGAGTGTGCCTGAGGAACGGGCCCTGTGGAGGAGGACAATAACTATAGATAGCTGGGACAAACAGGAGAGTTCAGATTAGATCTGGCTGGCTTTGCAAATTTAAATTCGGGGGTGTATGGAAGAAGTGAACCAACATTTTGCCCTGTAGAAATGTCTGAGTTTGACTGGGTCTCCAGACACTGTTCATTCGTTTGCTGATGTCCTGTAGCCCACTTGGTTGTCAGGCCACTAGTATGACCAGACCTTTGAAATAAGAGCAAATATCCTGCCTGATCCACTGAAGTCCCACTTCTCTCCTTTTCCATTCGAATCTATTTGAGCTGTCTGCCAGTTTATAAAGCTGGAAAACTGACACCCAAACAAAGACAAGAACAAAGGTTCTTGAGAATGAGTGTGGATAGATCATTCCATTGACCTGGATCAAGACCCAGCCAACGTTCTCCCTGTGTGCAAAATGCTGACTTTTGGAGCAACTTCACAGAGGAAGTGGTGAGGGGTTGGTATTAGACCATCACCACCCAAAGAGGTGAAGCAGAAAACCAAGACTGCTCCCTGGGGGACAAAGCAATGATTTAATAGGTCCCATTCAGTTTTTTTCTTTTTCTTTTTTTGTTTTTGTTTTGTTAATCCTCATTGGAGGATAGATATGTGTTTTCTGTTAATTTATTTATTTTTTTGAGAGAGAGTGGAGGTAGGGGGTAGGGAGAGAGAGAAAAAACATCAATGTGGGTCTTGGGATCGACCCCTCAACCCAGGTACATGCCTTGACCAGGAATTGAACATGCAACCATTTGGTGTGCAGGGCGATGCTCTAATCACTAAGCAACGCTGGCCAGGGCCTGTTCAGTTTTTTTTTTTTAATATTTTTTATTTTTCAATTAGAGTTGAGGTACAGTATAGTTTCAGGTGCACAACCCAGTGAGTAGACATTTATATTACTCACAACGTGACCAGTCTTCATGTGCATGATTTTTTTTGTTTCACTGTGTCACTCAGTTTTCCCTGGCTGGGGCTGGGTTTTGGAGTGTTGAGGCCCCACGCTGCCAGGGTCAGCCTAGATTCCAGGGAGCTTGCTTACTCATGGCCCCCAGCGAAATGTCTCCCATTGGAATCAGTTTAGGATGATAACTCCAAAGGCTTTGCATTAGTGTGAACACAGTGTTTCAGAAGAGGGCTTTTCAGAAAAAGAAGTGGGCGATAAGGAAAGACGAACCTTTGGACTAATTCCTTGAACGCCCAGAATGCTTCTGCTGCGTGTGTCAGGACCAATCTTGCAGGATTGAGATGTTTTCAGCTGCATCCAATTTAAGTTTTGGCTTTCTTACAGAGGGATTGCTCCCGAAACAATCTTTCTCACTCCCCCGCCCCCTCCCAAAGCCTGTTTGTAGATTCAGGGATTGCTAACAGATTTTAAGAATAACAAGAAATCTCTGAAATCCCATGCAGCTAAAAGCCAAAAGCAGGATCACTTGAGAATTTGCTTTATATTAAAACAAAATATTTTGTCAAGGGGTGGTCTTCAGCTGTCAGTCCACTTTCTTCTCTGGACTCAGCCATGAAGGGTGAAAACCCCACCGAGATTTGCAGCTTGGTACTTCCTGTCAGATCCGTAGACCTTCTTTTAGGACATGACCTTCTCTTTTCATCTGGTTCCTTGGTTGGCATCGTGGATTTTGACAATGCCGGATCCATGAGCAGAGGCCACCAGGTGATGTCAGGATCAGAAAACCCAGTACATCGTCGGGAAGCACAGCCATTCTGATTATCCAGCCAGGACTCTGGAGTTTTGCCATTGCTAGAGGTCAGAGCAGGTAGGATATCACTAACCAGATAGGCAGCATGCACGCTGAGGGGCCAGCAGATATGTGGGGGTAAAGCAAACCATTGAGAGAGGTCCACATAACAACCCAAATACTGTGTCATGACCCAATTCAAAGGCTAGTGATAGAAAGTACTGTCAGCCCCAGCCCTAATCCAGTGGCTATTTGGACAGCTTAATCTTTCTCACTTTCCTCATCTGTAAAGTAGATGTTAAGCACCTTTCTTACAGAGGTATTGGGTGGGTGCAATAACATTCTATATAATAAAAGCCTAATATGATAAGTGTCCGGTTGTCTGGTGATCAGTCAACTGTTCAACCAATCAAAGCATAATATGCTAATGATATGCTAAGGCCACTCAACCAGTCACTATGACTTGCACTAACCACCAGGGGGCAGATGCACTGGTAGGTTAGCTTGCTGCTGGGGTACAGCCAATCAGGACTGAGTGAGACGGGCTGTAAATGCCCTGGAGCCCTCTGGCAGTCCCTCCCCAGCTGGTCAACCTCCTACATCTCTCCCTGGCCCCGATCGATCGTGCACCAGTGGGGTCCCTCGGCCTGGCTTGTGCCCTCTCGCAATTTGGGACTCCTCAGGGGATGTCAGAGATCCATTTTCTGCCCGATCGCACAGGCCACTCCCCTCAGGAGGGCGCCAGATGCAGGGCTCACAGCTGTGAGCTCTGCTACTGCAGCGCAAACCTCTCCCAATTGGGACTGATTGGGCGCAAGCCTGCAGCAGGCACAGTGGAGCTGGGATGAGTGGGAGCAGCAGGTAGGAGCTGCAGGTAGTGTTGGACTGTAGGTTTCAGCCCGATTCCCACAGGCCACCCAGAGAGTGCATGAATTTGTGCACCAGGCCTCTAGTAATGTTAACTAAATCTCTTGTCTAACACACGGTAAGTGCCTAATATGTTGTAGTGACTATGCTTTCCACAATATAATGTCCTCCCTTCAAAGGCAGAACAAATGTGAATCTGAGAAAATCTGAGCCCACAGAGCAGGTGAAAAACTGACCAGCCTAAGGAAGACATGGTCTCTTTGGACTTAGCCCTGGGCCCAGGCTCTTATAGCAAAAATTGAGTGAGTGTGCACTAGCTGTTATTCCCCTTCTCAAATGTTGGTACTTTTAAAGAAGTTTTACCAGCCTTAGTTTTATCACTATTGTTATTGTGCTGCATTTTATGTACATTTTGTTGAAGTATAACATACTTATAGAAAAGTGCATAATCATAAGCAAACAACTCAAATTTTTACAACTGGAGCACACTCAAGTAACCAGTAGCCAAATCAAGGCCAGAGCAATTCCTACCCTGCAGGCAGCCACTTTCTGACTACTAATACCTGAGATCAGTTTTACCTGTTTTAACCATATGTAAATAAAAGCGTATATTAATGCTCTTGTGTGTCTAGTTTCTTTTGCTCACCAATTGTTTGTAAGCTTCATCCAGACTATGGCTTGTATTTCAAGTTTACTCATTCTGAATACATGTCTATAGTGTTCCACAGTGTGGATATAGCAGTATATTCATTCTATTGTTGGAGGGTATGTGGGATGTTTCCAATTTAGGGGTATTATGAATAATGTTTCTTTGACCTTGAACTTGTTTTTTGGTGAACCTTGAGTTTCTCCCTAGGAATGGAATTATTGGGCCAGCTATAGTACATGCTGTCAAACAGTTTTCTAAAATGGTTGTACCAATTTACTCTTCCTCACAAGGTATGCAAATTCTTATTGTCCCATGTCTTCCTCATCACTTGGTATTGTCTCTTTGTCATTTTAACTTTTCTGGTGGATTCAGTGTACTGATCTGTGACTTTACATTTTCATTTACCTGGTAACAAATGAAGTTGGGCACTTTTTTAGTTGGAAATCTGTGGCCTTGAGAAGTTAGAAATTCTCTTCAAAGACATCCAACTAATAGGTGATTATAAATGACAAGTCTCGTGACAGGACATCAGTACTGTTTCTCCGAGCTGAGGTGTGGATTTAGGCCACAGTGATCAGAATAGGGGAGGCAATGGCTCCTCATGCTCTGTGTCACCTCTTTGCATCTTGGTAGCATGTTCTATTCTGTGCATTATGCTTTAAGAAGGATGAGGGTGAATGAAGGTATGTTTGCAGGGGAGTGACCAGGTGAGCAGTCATGCCAGGATCAGTAAGAACTGGGATAGTTTAACCTATGGTGAGAAGACAAGGGGGAAACAGAAAAATTGCCATTTAATTTATGGAGGGCTGTCTTTTGAAAGAGGGGTCAAGCTTGTTCTGTAGGATCTATGAAGCAAAATAAAAAATGTAGGAATAAAGATAATAGGATGGCAAAGTTCAGGCTTTTGTTATCTTGCTCTTTCTTCTGACTTGGCCTGCTGTTGACCTAGATAATAAGGTAAGGGCAGTCTTCCTTGTAGGTAACAAAAATGTTCTCATCTAATTTGCATAGATTAGTTAGATTTTGTAAATAGGGCGCACCTGAGAATACAAATGGCACCTACTTTACAATGTCATCCTTCCAACAAATATTATGGATTCCTCCAAGCTGCAAGGTCTAGATCTGAATTCTTCATGAAGCTCTTACATATTTATTAATAAATTCTTTTAAACAAAGGTACGTACAAAGCAAAACCAATTAGAGACAGAACAGGAAAGCAAAATCAAACAAGGAAGACGGTGTAAGAAGACCTTTTATTGTGTTTAGTTAACTCAAGGTGAGTGAGAGATGCTGATGGCCAGGAGTAGGGCCAAGTTTGCACGAGGCCAATGAAGTTTGAGAGGTTTCCACAAGAATATAGGAAACAATTTGATTTTAAAGGAAGGGATGGCTAAGCAATGGCTATTGAAAAGGAGCAGGAAGGCAGGCCTGACAAAAGAGGGAGACAGGCTCAGTGCAAAGGCAAGGAGGATTTTAGCCTTGAGGAAGAGAGTCACAGGATGAAGGAAATGTGAGCAGGGGTGGAGGAAGCAGGTTTAGAAAACAAGCAGTGGGAGTTATTTCAGATATATTGAAAATCCGTCAAATATTGTCTGGGTGCTTAATGTGTAATGTCATACACACAAACATTTATTCTTAATTTTATAGATGTGTAAATGTTATACTAATTTAAATATCTTTCAAAAATAGTACCTAATTCATAGTTGTTTTTGTCATGTATTTTCTCAACCAGTGGATTCTGAAAGTACAGCTTCTAACATACAAGAATAAGGGAATGTTTTTGTCATTTAAAAGGTGTCTCATACTTGCAATCACTGGTAAAAAGTCAGTCTGAAGTATGATTGTTGGTGTCAATCTACAAAAAAAAGGGGGAATACAGAGAATTAAGAGGGAGAAAAATAGATGAAGTGTGACAGGGAACTTGGGTAACTCATTGTCATTCTCAGGTCCAAAAGGAATCTAGGAGCTCATATTCTCCATCCTACTACTTCTGGCCAGGGTCAAACCCCCCTGGACAGATGACAATCCATCTTGATCTCTATCACTGTCTGGATTTGTTCCCCAATTTAAAAAAAATTTTTTTTTTTTGGTGAAAATCATTGCAATGGGTACCAGGAGAAATACAAAAGTAAATAAATTGTGTCCTTGCTTTCTGGAAAGAATACTACTTGCTCAGATCCTTCCTTTTGAAATCTTGCAGCTCTCTCTTCCAGGATATCTTTACTGAATCTAAGGTTGACTTCCGAGAGATTGTTGTGGAGTGGTCCCAGGATATATATTTCCACAACCATTTCATTGTTGTTCATAGCACTAGTGCAATGGCATTGGGGACAATGTAGTAAGGAGCCTAGCGGGAGTCACAACTATGAGAAAGATGCTCTTCCTCACACACACACACACACACACACACACGCACACACACACACACACACCTCTTGCAAACGGTGCACCTGTAAAACAAGCTAATCAGTGCTGGAAGAGGCAAGCAATCAAACAAAAAAGACAGTTTAGGGAAGGCTCCTGTTTTCTCACTGACAGGACACACATTAACTAAGCAACAGCTGCTCTGGTGGGAAGATATTTTCTTTGGGCTGTCAACATCTTTTGATCATCGCCCCCACCATTCTCCCAGGATATATCTTAAAAATTCCAGTGGGGTATCACTATTTCAGCAGTCAGCTAAATAGTCAGGGTAATGCAGGAAGCATTCCCATCCTCTTCTGAATGGAAGGAGGGGGCCATTTTTGCTTTCCCAACCAGGCCATGAACTCTGGATAGAGGAGCATTGTCATCCCCCAAAATAACATACCCAGACAGAAATTTCCCAAAACTAATACTTTTGAGCCAAGCTTTGAATAATGAAATCTATCACACCTCCTATCACAGCTGGTGCATATGTTGGTACCTCATTTCATACATAGTTATAGATTAATTGAATTAATACACACCAAAAAGCACACACTTATTTATATACTTAGCAGAAAGATAATGCTATGCACATATGACAATGAAGGTGAAGAGTTGAATTAGCCTCAGAGGATCAAAAGGCAAGATGTGTTGGGATGGATCCAAAAGCTGTTCCATGGAATCGGGAGGGGGAGAGAGGACTGTTGTTTGAGAACAGTGAGGACTGAAGAGCACTATGATATTCAGAATCATTTATTCAATCATTTACAAGATGCCACAAAAAATGAGATGGCCCCTCCTCACAAGGAACTCACAATCTGCTGGAGAAGATAAGTAAATGCAAAAGCACACAGATTAGAACAAAGTGGGATAAGTGATAAAATAGAATAGTCATGATGTTTTGTAGGCTTATGTAGAACTGCCACTCATCACATCTGTCCATTGGTAAGGAAAGGATACTTCTAAAGGTTAGCCAGGTAGAGGATGTGATATGATGTTCCTGGCAGAGGAAATTACATGTACACGCATGAGAAAGTATGATGTTAGGTAAGTGAGTATTAACTATGATCACAGATTAGAGTCATCTATAGACTTTAAAATAACCAACCAACTTCCACTTCTGGCTATGATTGAATGGCTTGTATGATAATATACTCATCAGTGAAGATAACTGTAAAAGCTCTATCAAAGGAAAAAAAAAAGATCCTGAAGGCATTGGAGAATAAGCCAAGCAGCCAGGCCTTATAGGTCCAAGATTCTAGGGAAAATTTGAGCTCAATATTTTCTGATGCATTTATTTTTTTTAAATATGTGTATATATTTAAAATTTTAAAACTCATTTTTAAATTACAGTTGACATTCAATATTATATTAGTTTTAGGTATATAGTATAATAGTAAGACATGCCTTTAATTTATGAAGTGATCCCCCAATAAGTCCAGTACCCACTAGGCATCATATGTAGTTATTACAATACTAGAGGCCCGATGCATGAATCTTGGGTCCCTCAGCCTGGCCTGTGCCCTCTCAATATTCGGGACCCCTCAGGGGATCTCAGACATGGTTTCGGCCCTATCCCTGCAGGCCAGGCTGAGGGACCCCACCGGTGCATGAATCTGTGCACTGGGCCTCTAGTATGCGATCTTTGGTTAATCTCTTCCCACCTTCCTTCCTCCCCTTTCCCTCTGAGATTCATCAGTCTGTTCCATGTTTCCATGCCTGTGTGTTGAGTGTCTGCCCCCTGGCGGTCAGTGCACATCATAGCTACAGGCCAGTTGGCTGGTTGGCCAGTTGCTTAGGCTTTTATATATATAGAATCTGATCTCACCCCCAACTGCCCTTCTCTGCCTGCCTGATCACCCCTTACTGCCCTCCCTTGCCAACCTTATCTTGCTCCCAATGGCCCTGCCCTGCCAGCCTGATCTCGCCCCCAACTGCCCTCCTCTGATGGCCAATTTGGTTCTGATTGGTCAGTTTCTATGCCAGTCAGCATCTCTGGGCCTATCAATGGGGCCTTATCAGAAAGGTGGGGCTGACCAGCATCCCCGGTGGAGGCCTGAAGAGAAATGGAGGCATGGCTGTTTGCCAGGCTGGGAGAGAAAGAGAGGCAAGTTCTGATCAATGGCTGCCATAGAGGCTACGGATCAGACCCTGCCTCTTTCTCTGCAGGCCTCTCTCTGGGCCTAATCTGCAGCCCCTTAGGCAGTCAGTGATGGGTCAGGCACCCGCAGTGGCCCCAATCATTGCTGGATTGCCACTTCCGGTCTTGTCAAGCCTTTGGTTGTAATGCTTGTTATGACCCTGGCTCTTTATTATATAGACTAGAGGCCCAGTCACTTAGACGGGGAGTGGGCCTAACCCACAGACTGGCCTCCCTCTGCAGGAGGGAACTGGACTGATCAGGGAAGGTGCTGCCCCCATCACCCTGCTGCTGTTGCCACTGCTGGCTGTTGCGACTGCTGGCCCTCTTTGGCCCTTGCAGCCACTGTGGCTTTGTCTGGAAGGATGTCTGGAAGGATGTCTGGAAGATGTCCAGTCTATCCCATCTAATTAGCATATTACCCTTTTATTAGTATAGACTAGCTAGCTTTTTCATGAAATTCGTGCAAAGGGGCCTCACAACCCTGCCTAACTTGCAGCCCTGCCCACCACCAACACCTGCCTTGGCCTGGTGCTGCATGCATCCGATGCCACACACCCGGGTTCCCCGGTTCTGAGGAGCCCCTTGATTGATTGCCCCACAGAGGGTGGAGCTCCCCCACCCCATTGATCACCCCCTTGCTGGTGGCCTGGACTCCCTCTGCGGGGTGATCATGGGGTGATGGAGGGTCCCCCTACCTATCTCATCGCATCTGCCTTGGCTGGCTTGGCATCAGTGTGTGTCATAGTGTGATTGTCTGGACGGTTGTTCTGCTGTTTGGCCATTGCTATTTTATTATTCATATTTATATTATTTATTTTTTCTTTGCTTAAAGAAGTATCTTTTATATTTCTTGTAATACTGGTTTGGTGATGATAAACTCCTTTAGCTTTTTCTTGTCTGGGAAGCTCTTTATCTTTCCTTCAATCCTAAATGTTAGCCTTACTGAGTAGTGTAGTCTTGGTTTTAGATCCTTGCTTTTCACTACTTTGAATATTTTGTGCCAATGATGCTTTTATTCTTAAAATGTTTGCTGAATTATAAGTAACAACTTATATGGGACTTAGGGGCTGAGAAGCAAGCAGTGAATCAGAGCTTTTGGAAGCTTTTTTGAGGCTAGTAAGACAAAAATTGGAGTTTAGGGCTACTAAGGCAGCTGGGACTTGTAAAACCAAGATTCCAGAAAAGAAAGAACCATAGAGAAGTGACCCCAATATTCTGTTCTGCTTTTACCTTAAGAAATTTGCCAATATCTAAGTTGCATGGACCAACATAATGAGACTATAAAGTAATATAGAACTTTCTGCAGTCTCACAGCACTGATGGGATAATTATTGGATTTCAAGACACTGTAAAGAAGTCCTTGGAAACACTGAGGCTTTCAATTGAGACATGAAAGTTACACTCTGAGATGAAGGGAAAACCTAAAATATATTAGCTTTTATGAAAACCATAATCAAGTCTTGAATTATTTCAATTATTACTTAGATAAGGTGACTTTTTCTACTTTAACTGCCAGCCAGAATATAATGAAAATCCCTATGGAGGAAGAAAACAGATAGTACAAGCAGATGCATAGTTAACCCAAATATTAAAGTTATTTGACATAATTTATAACTGTGATTAATCTATCCTATCTAATAATAGACAAACATGGTAATAACCATACCTGCACTACGCTTCCCATTGGCTAATCAGCGGATATGCAAATTAACTGCCAACAAAGATGGTGGCCGGCAGCCATGCAGCTGAAGCGAACATGAGGCTTGCTTGCTCCAGTGATGGAGGAAGCCAAGGTTCCCCGCCTGCCGGGGCCCAGCTCTGAGCTCCGGATGCAACAATGTTTCAATTATAGAAGCTCAACAAACCCCAGATACCTGCTTTCAGCCAGCAGCAGCCTCAGAGCTCGAGCTGGCTCTCAGCTCCAGTGACAGCTATAGAAGGTAAATAAATCCCAGAATAAAAAAAAAAGAGGCTGGGAGCTTAAGTCATCCACCAGCCTGAAAAAAGCCCTAAGCC
>NW_006295062.1:350679-365776 GCF_000327345.1 Myotis davidii
CCTAAGCCAGCAAGTGGTAACCCTTGAGGGGTCCCAGACTACGAGAGGGCACAGGCCGGGCTGAGGGACCTCCTACCCCCAAGTGCACAAATTTTTGTGTACCGGGCCTCTAGTATATATATAAAAGCCTAAGCAACCAAATGACCGAACAACCGAATGACCGGTCGACAGGTCACTATGATGCACACTGACCACCAGGAGGCAGACACTCAACGCAGGATCTGCCCCCTGGTCATCAGTGCGCTCCCACAGGGGGAGTGCTACTCAGTGGACCACCCATCCTAGAGACCTATCAGCCCTGCAGCAGCCACTCACTCCCTCAATAGTCCTGCAGATCCAATCTCTGGAGAACAGGCCAGGCACCAATAGACCAGTGCTGCTGGAATGATCCCAACAGGGCCACTGGACTTCTGGAATTTGGCCACAGGCACTGTGGCCGCTTCCCATCCCTAGATGCTTTACAAGGAAGGAATGATATAAAAGTGGCCATCAGGTAGCTCCCAGCAACCGGCGTGAAAGCCAGCAGGATGGATCCTGATCCTGGGCTAACGCTGTGGTGGTGCGAGCCTCTCCCAATCAGGACTGACTGGGTGCGAGTCCAGGTGGCAGGTGCAGCAGGGCCTGGATGAGCGGAGTGGGCAGGAGCAGCATGCGGTGTTGGACTGCTGGTTTTGGTCCAATCTCTGCAGACCACGCCAAGGGGCCCCACCTTTGCACAAATTTGTGCACCAGGCCTGTAGTATGTTATAATAGTAGATAATAAGATAATTTCACCGGAGAGCTGGAATCTGTAAACAAGAATTAAAAAGAATTTTTTGTTCTTAAAACTACAATAACTGAAATAAATAACTCAAAAGAAAGACTTAACAGCACAATAGAAATATCAAGAACAATCATTAGAAAACTTAAGTGTAACTGTTTGAATATAGCAGAATAAAGTACAAAGAGGAAAAAGTTGGAAAATACATAAAAGAGCAGAAGAGACACATGCAATATGGTGAAAAGTTCTAAAAATCTGTATGTATAAATTCAGAGAGAGAAAAGAGAGAATGGGACAGAAGCAATATTTGGAAAGATACTCTCTGAGAACTTTCCAGAACTGATGAAAGTCATCCAGTTACAAGTAATAAGCACTACGAACACCACGTAGAGTAAATACAAATAAAACCATACCTAGGAACATCACGGTCAAACTGGTTAAGGTCAAAGACAAAGAGACAAAGACAAAAATCTTAAAATAGACCATTTTAAAAAGCCACCTGAACCCCAAGGAAGGAACAATAAGACTTACAGTTGACTTCTCAACTGAAATGCTGGAAGCAAGAAGACAATGAGATGGTGTATTTATCATTTCAGTTGGGAGGGGTGGAGGAGGGAGCAGTGAGGGATCTCCCATTCTGGGATTCTATACCCACTAAAAATGTTCTTTAAAAATTAAGATAAAGTGAAGACTTCTTAAACAATCAAAGTTGAGAAAATTTGCTATCAACTAGCACACTTAAATGAGTACTAAAACGAGTTCTTTAGGCAAATGAAAAATTACCTCAGATGATAATACAGAAATGCAAGAAGAAATCAAAATCAGTACAAAAGATAAATGTATGTGTAAATTAAATGTTTATTGTATATAACAACAACCACAATACCATGTCCTTGGGGTTTAACAGTAAATAGAATTACAATGCATCAATGGACACAGACACCAGGGGCATGAGGGCATGAGTTGGGGGGTGGAGGGGGGCAATGGGAAGAAGCATTACAAAGAAGCATATGTAATACCTTAATCAATAAAGGGGGAAAAAGAATTACAATGCATGAAAATTAAAGCATAAAAATAGAAATAAGAGTAGAGAACTAAATAAATCTAAGGTGGTTGCACTATCTGGGCAAGAGTAAAAATATCAATCTATAGTAGGCTCTAGTAAATCAAGGATATGCAATGCAATCTCTAAGGCAGCATCAGCATCACCTGGAAACTTAGTAGAAGTACTAGAGGCCCAATGCACAAAATTCATGCACAAAATCCCAGCTCCATTGGGAAGGTTGCCTGGACAGTCTTCTGGAATGTCATCCAGATGGTCGTTCTGCTGTTCAGTCTAAGTAGCATATTAGCTCTTTATTATATAAGATAATATCTTGGGTCTTCCCCTAGACATGCTGAGGCAGAAAATCTGAGGTGAACCCCAGAATCCTACATTTTCAAAAGACTTTCAGATGTTTCTGTTGTGTGTTAAGTTTGAGAACCACTGCTTTACAATAACCACTGAAAGAATAATAAAAAAAACTATAACTAACAGCCTAATACTAATATAGGGGGAGAATGGCATAATAAGAATATATGGTTAGTCCAAAAGGAGGTGAGAAAGGGAGAATAAAGAATGAGTGAAGAAATGGGACAACTAGAAAACTAATAATAAAGTGGAGAATTTCCCATGTGTTCTAATGGGTACAGATTGATCACAGTTCAGGAAGTGACAAATAACTTTAATATCTGGATTACTTATGGATCTGCTTCTATTGTCTATTTCTTTCTCTTGTTTTTCCTCCAGGCAAATAAAAACCTTTTCACAAAGAAAACACCACACCCAGAGAGTGTCACCAGTGAATTCTTTTAACTACTTAAAGACACGATAAGATCAATCAGTCACAGACTCTTCTAGAGATTAGAGAAAAAGAGAACAATTCAGAACTTGTTTTCTGAAGCCATAGGAGAATATTTGTATCATTTGGGGTGGCAAATATTTTAAAAAAATATTTTTATTGATTTCAGAGAGGAAGGGAGAGGGAGAGAGAGATAGAAACATAAATGATGAGAGAGAATCATTGATCAGCTACCTACTGCAAGTCTCACACTGGGGATCAAACCTGCAACATGCCCTGACTGGGAATTGAACCCTTAACCTTCTGGTTCATAGGTTGATGCTCAACCACTGAGCCATGCTGGCTGGGCAATATTTTTAAGCCAGATAAGAAATCATAACAAAAAGGTTGATAAATTGGACTTTATTAAAATCATTAAAATTAAGAACTAAAAACCTCAAAGAGCCACAGCATGAGAAAAGATATTTGAAATACATACATACAATATCCTGTGATTCAGCAATTTTATTCCTAGGTGTACATATGCAAACATGTGGGAATCAAAAGAAATGTCAAGAGAATATTTGTAGCAACATTATCCTACCTAATAAAAGAGTAACATGCAAATAGACCTAATGGTGGAACAACTGAACAACTGGTCGCTATGACATGCACTGGCCATCAGGGAGGTGTGGGGAACATGGTGAGCGTTGGCCACAGTGGGATGGTGGAGCAGGTGAGTGGGGGTACCAGACCAAGGCAGGGTGCTTGTTGCTGTCATTGGGGTGAGCCTCTGGTGGTTACTGAAAATTCTTTGCTCCTGCGCACTGTGGTCCTGACCAGTGCTTGCACCCACTGCCTGGTGCCGGTCCCGATCAGTCAGCATCATCAGTGGGTGCGAGCAGTGGCTGCCATCCCTGACCACCCCTGAGGGCTTCTCCACCTCTCCCTGCTCCTCAAGGGTGATCGGGGTAGCAACCACCGCTTGTACCTGCTGACTGCGCCAGCCGTGCTTGCACCTGCTGCCAATCACTCTGTGTCATCAGCAGTGTGAGTGGGGCTGGAGCCATCAGCATGTGGGAGCAGCAGTGGCCGGAGTGGGGCTGCTGGCAGACAGGGGACCAAGACCTGCCCCAGTGCCTACTGCAGCCTCACAGCCCACAGTTCCTTTCAAGGTGCACAAATTTGTGCACTGGGCCCCTAGTTTATATATAATATTCCTCATTGGAACAAACTAAATGCCAATGAAGAGTAGAATGGATAAATAAGTAATAACATATCCACACAGTAGAATTCTATATAACAATGGGAATAAATTATTGTATGCACAAAAACATGGATGAATCTCTGAGTAGAGGAAGTCAGAATCAAAGAATGCATACTACATGGTTCCACTCATATATAGTTCAAAAATAAGCAAAAACTTAGCCATGGATGGGTAGCTCAGTTGGGTGGAGCATCGTCCCATCCACCAAAAGGTTGCAGGTTCCATCCCTGGTTGGGGCATGCTCTGGAGGCAACCAATCAATGTTTCTCTCTCTCTCACCCTTCCTCTCTCTCTCTCAAAATCAATAAAAACATATCCTTGGGTGAGAATAAAAAAACAACAACAGGCAAATTAATCTATAGTAATAGAAGGAGGAGTTAGTTCCCCAGAGAAGGCTATTTCTGGGGTGCCAACAATATTCTAAGTCCTGGTGGTGGTAATACAGGTGTATTCACTTTGGGGTTGGCAGACCTGAGCTTGAATCCTGATTTATTAGGGGTATAAGCCTCAAATTTCTTAACCTTTTCAAAATCTGTTTCTTCATTAGTAAAGTTCAGATAAGAAGACCTTCTAAGGATAAATGAGATGACATAGGCAAAGCTCTTCACTCAGCGGCTGACCTGAGCTAGATGCTTCATAGATATTAGTTCTTTTCACCTTACATTAAACTGCCTGGCCTTTCTAGACAAGATACCCCACCTCCTCTTCTACCCTACCACTGTACATCATTCTTTACGAAAGGATTTATCCTGCAATGGGGCTGTCAGTTACCTGTGCAATAGAAATGCAGCCAATGGGAACTCAACAGAGTAATAGCTAACTGACCTGAGATCAAACCTATAACCATGACCGTATTGGTCCGGCTGCAGGCTGTGTGTACCGAACATATGCCTCAAGTGTTAGGGACCTTTTCTAGTTCCAATATCTTCACCGGGAGAGTGTGGCCTTTCTGCTGTAGATAGATGCCTGCCATTTTTCTCCATCCAGTTTCTTGGAGAAAGGAATGAGGCAATGATGTGGAGGGTACTTCATGTATTTACTGAATCCCAGTTTGCAGGATTGGGTTTTACTTCCCTGGACTCTCCCTGCAATCCCTCTTGGATCGAGTGTCCTTGGTTTCCTGTCCTAAACTGCTGGAGGGTGAGGGTCTGACAGCTGGGAAACATCTGCCACTACATTCCACCTTCATTAGAGAGGTAGACAAAGTGATATATGTGTGAATTTTTCCAAGAGTGTGTGTGTCTGTGTGCAGTTGTATAAAATTTCATCTTTAAGGCCCTCTTGGAGTCCAGAGGATGAAAGGCTGCATGGAGTTGACGCTATCATTATTACAGCAAGACCCTCATATTGCTTTGGCAGATATAATGTTTCCCAAGCATATAATGTTGTGTTTTTTTTTTTTTTTTTCATTTAAAGAGGCAGCCTAGAGCACATTCCAGTTCGAAAGATTTTCCTTTCTAGATGGTGGTTTCCTCCTCCAATCCTTGGGAAAATGTTGCCACATTTTTTTACCCGAGTGATTGACATCCTGGAAAAGAGTATACAGAGGTCCTGTAAAGATTTAATTTTTATGAGTTTCCTAATTCTTTCCTGAAAAAAAATATCATTGCTCAAAGTGACTCTATGAGTGAAGAGCCCAGTGGGAAGGCTGAGGCCAGGACCAAGGGTACGGAGTTCACATTTACTGGTACTGCTAGTTGTGCATTGTAGGCTGGAAGCTTGGCCCAAGGGAGGAGTGTCTCTAATTAGTGTCTGTTTGAATTTGGTTCCATCTCTTCTTAGTTGTGTATCTTTTGGCCTTTAATCTCATCCCTGAAAGAAGAACCACAATTCTGGCTCCATAGGATTAAATAAAATAGTGGTTCTCCATTAAGACCACCCCCCCTTACCTCTAGGGCACATTGGGCAATGTTTGGAGACATTCCTGATGGTCAGACACTGAGGTGGGGGGACAGTGTGTGCTACTGGCATCTAGCGGGTAAGACCAGGGGTGCTGATAAACATCTTATAATGCACAGAACAGCTTCTCACAACAAAGAATGAATAGGCCTAGAATGCCAATGGTGCCGAGCTTGGGAAACCCTGGTGAGCCCTTGGGGCAGAGCTGTCACTTAGCCAATCTTCTGTGCCTCTCCTCTTTCCTTGGTCTATGATTTCTTCCCCAAGCATTCTCCCTGCTGCATGGACCTCCTTGGAATTGTAGATGTTTTCTCAGTGAGTTCATTCTCCCCTTCTCCACAGTGGTTATTTCAGTGATCCTGTCAGACCTCACATCCCAATAGCTCTGTCCTGTTGCTCTTAGCAGATGACAAACTTCCAAAAAACACACACAACAAAGCAAAAGTGCACACACAAAAAGCACACAATACACCTGATGAGAATTCATTCAGCTGTCTGCCCTGAAACACACTAACCTACTTTATCTGTACCTCTGAGGCAGACCCTACTGTTTCTAACCTAGGCCACTCCTATTTGCCAGCGGAGTCCTGATTCTCCTTGGGTGCTGAGTGGAGATGTCTTCGTCTCAGAGAAGTGGGCCTAGCTTTGGTCTAGGGATGGACTCTTAAGTGCCGATTTTAGGTGATGTGACGTATCAAGAAGTCTGCTAGAGGGCTTCGCTGCCGTAACTATCTTATAAGCATGAGGCAAAAGTGAAACAAATCACAAAGGTTGCTCTGAGCTCTGCCAACCTTGCACTGCTTAATTAACGGTAGTGTAGTAGGCAGTTGGCTAGGCATGAACAGAGCAGGAACAATGGCCAGATGCAGAGGGTTCCAGGGTGGAGATCTTGTGCCTGGCAATGGGCAACGCTACAAGCTCTTGCATGACCACTCCCTTAAGCATTAACCCCTGGAGATGACATCTAGGCTTCAGCTGTGTTTCAGCTCCAGGACCAGAAAAGCAGTAAAACCAGGCTGAGTGACACCATGGCTGACATCAGGACCAGCTGCAACCTCTGCCCTGGTGTTGAGCAATCAGTGGAGACAATGACCCTGAGGAGACACACCTGGAAAGCTGATGAATGTTCTATTGAGATCCTCCTGAGGCCTCCAGGCAAAAGCCCTCAGGTTGGAGGACTCTGCAAAGCTTTCTCTATGGAACCTCTCCTCCCTCTTTCGTCTCTCAAGGACTCTCTCTCTCTCTCCACCCCCTAGCTCCACGGGCCCTTCTGAGCCTATTTCTTCTATGGCTCATTTCTTCTACCTCTGACTTTCTGAATAAACTTTCTCTTATACTTTGAGTCTTGACTCTGAATTCTCTCCTAGCCAGAACTCAAGGACTGAGGCTGCTGAACTGAGGTTAATACCTGGTGTCATTTTTCTGCCTCTAACAGTACAAAAGGCTGCCTCCTGACTTCTAAAATTTGAATTAAAGTCACAATCCTAGAGGATTGTGATCCTAGAGATGTACTGTTATTTGAGCCCGAGAGAGTTTCTAACAGATACAGCATCTTCTTCAATCCTGTTCCAGTGAAATACCTTCTAGATCCTGTCTCCATCCATTTCCCTCAGATTCTCCTTTATCATTGCTTCCTTCCTCTCTTCTATGTATTTTTTAAACTTTTCCTTTCTATTGGATTTTTCTTTTGACTCTTGAGATATACTCAAGACTCTCCCACCTTTAAAAACAACATTACTCCAAAATCCTCCTTATGCTCATCCCCTTCCAAGTACTCTCCTGCCTGTCATCTTTACTGTCATAGGAAAGACCCGGTAAGTTTTGCCTGCACTAGTTGTCTCCTCTCCACCACTGGCAGTCTGCATTCCCTGGAACTTGTCCAGGTCACCTTGCCTTGCCCAATAAATCCTTCTCCAATCTTATCTCACTGTGGCGACACCTCTCCTTTCCAGGCTTTCTGTAACACTGCACTCTCTGTGGGGCTTCCTCTCGCCTCTCCAGCTGACTTTGTGTCTTGTATTGACTTCCTTTTCTCGAGGAGGGTTCTCTGCCAGTTCTTCTCTCTTCCTCTTTGCTCCTACTCTCTGAGAAATCTCATGCACAGCCATTTATCATTCATATACTCCCACATTTCTGTCTCTGACCCAGAACCTTACTGATTTGGGGCCGCATAGTCATCTGTTCTTTCACAACTGCACTTGGATATCTCCCAAGAGCCTCAATCTTGACATATTTGTGGATGATTTTAAAAAAAAGCTGGGTGGCTCAGTTGGTTGGAGTCTCAGCCCATACACCAAAAGGTTGTGGGTTCAATTCCTGGTTTGGGCACTTATGGAAGGAAACTGATCACTGTTGACTTCTTCCTTTCCTCACCTATATGCCAATTCTTCATAGATGCTGTAAGTCATATTCTCTAGACATCTCTCTGTTTTCCCTGGTCCCCTATAATCTTTCCCTTAGTTAATTTCCTGCAACTCTCTCATAACTTGTCTCCCCATCTTTATCCTGCTCTGCTCTAACCCATTCTGCTTTCTAAAATGATCATGAGTGCCACTCTACTGCTTAAAACTCTATATTGGCTCTTATGATATGGTTCAAACTCATTACCATGACTCTGTCTTCTGGTCACTTCTATTATGCTCTCTGAGGGAGGGCAGATCTCAGCCTCCATTCTCCCTAGAACCTTCCACTCCCACCCCTCTGCCTCATCCCACCCCACCTGGATTCTACTTGCCTCTGAAAGCTGAGATGTCACCTCCCTCTACTGAGTCTCTCCTCACTCACCTGCCTGGATTAGAAGTCACTCCCATTTCACACACCGTCTCCCACTTGGGAGCACTGAACCCATTAAATTCAAGTCCTTTCTTTGTGTCTGTGTCCTTGTTCAACTGCAGGCTCCATGAGGGCAGACCTCATGTCTGACTAGTTCACCATTTGTAGATGCTCATTGAATACTTGTGGGCAACAGGACTAAAAGGAGGCCAAGGGTCCTTCATCACACCACACAGATGACTTCTCCTTCTGTGCCCCACTTCTGACCCCTTACTCTCTAGAGTTCACATGCATTTCCTCCTGCATGCAATCTTATCAATTGTGAGGCAGCATTATTACTTACACTAGAGGCCCAGTGCATGAATTCGCAATCCAGGACTCCTGAGGGATGTAGCAGTGCACCAAGCTGTAGGCGGCCAGGGAGGAGCCTGAGGGGGTCCACGCCACTCAAGCTCATCCCGGCCCAGCCCACCGCTCAGTAGTACAGCCAGGGAGTAAGGAGAGGATCCTGCCGCCACAGCTGCACTTGCCAGCCATGAGCCCACCTTCTGGCTGAGCAGGGGAGTGCACTGATCACCAGAGGGCATCTCCTGCATTGAGCATCTGCCCCCCTGGTGGTCAGTGTGTGTCATAGCGACTGGTTGACCAGTCATTCTGTGATTCTAGTTATTTCAGTTGTTAAGTTGTAACGGTTGCATATGTATATGCAGAGGTAAAGTTCAGAAAGCTGAAGAACTTCCTAAGTCACACTGCTGAACGGTGGCAAAGCCAGGATTCAGATGTTTTGTCCTTTGAGCCCTGTGCTCCTGCCTGCACAGTAATCTTGTGTGAATGTTTTATAGAAGCATTTTATTTACAAGGTTGTTTAGCTCTTTATGCAAATTCTCTGTATATTAATATCTAGAATGTTGAGATGTGAAACTGGTCTTTTTTGGGGAGGGGGAAGTTTCAGGAAATGCTTGCTGGTAGATTTACTGAAAATTCTAACTTATAGCTGGGTGCAGTTTCTGTGGGGTGGGGCAGGAAAAGGGAGTATTCTTTAGGGCTCATTCCAGGGCGCCACCCTTCATTCCTGCAAGAGAAAAAGTTTGTCTCTAACCACAAACTCCATTTCTGGCACAAAACAGGGGCACAATAAATGTTAGTTCTCTTCTCTATGGCCCTCAAAAACTTTTATGAAATTTCTCTAAGAACCCTCCAAGGGACCTGGTTTCCCAATGCTTGCATGACCTAGAAAGGTAGCTTCCCACTTTGTGTTTCTGAAGCTTCTGTCATGATAGGGTGCTTCGTAAACAGAGCCCTGGGACTGTTCAGTATGGCAAGTGGTAGCCCATCAGGCTTCTAGAGGCCTGCAGGACACTGTCCCTAGCCCTTGAATTCTACAAGATAACCCTGATTAATTTAACACTATGCTATCTGCTGTCTTTCAAGAAAAAGATACAGTTGATTACCCTCTTAGTATTCATATGGCCATTTATTTATTTGCCAAATATATATATTTAAAACCAATGACAGGCTCTGTTCCATGAGCTGGGAATACAGATCACAAACAGTTACCAGGACTGGAAAGCTTGTGGGGCTGGAGTGCTGAGAAAGCCTCGCTGGGGAAATGGTGACCCGCTGAGGTCTGGAAGAGAAGATGTTTTCTAAGGGCAGTGTGGGCAGCACTGTGGCAGGCACTGGATGGGGACGCAAGAGAAACACAAGCCTCATTCTCTGCTTTTTGGAAACTTAAAATTAAGAGGAAGAGCAAGGCAGCTTCCTGTGATATGGTTAAGAAACACTGCCAAACAGTAGCTATTAGGTGTCCAAATGGATGAAATAGACTTTAGATGCTAAGGAATTCCCATCAGGTGAGATCACTGGGTTTAAGGGATCTGGGGAACTGGTGGAGAGATTTCAGGCGATAAAAAGAGGAGAAGGCTCAGGATGAGAATCTCACCACCTAAGGCTACCTCCTGAGGAAGTGAGCTCCCCATCATTGGAGGTATTCAAGCAGGTCCAAGGGTCACTTATGGGTAAGGGTGGATATCAGGGGAGGTGTCAGAATTCATTTACAGAGCAGAACAGTGTGTTCTAAACTTCAATTGTTCAAATACACCTCTCATGATTTTTGCTATATCTTAACTCAAACTGTGTTATTATTTAGTTACTGTTTTAATTAAAGAGATATATTTAAAAAGAAAGGTAATGCAGATCTACATTTATAATATAAAATATCTCTAACATGCATTGAGCAAAAGTAGCAAGTTGTAACAGAACGTGATATATCCCATCACTTGTGTTATATATTATTGTACCGGTTAATAATGTGGATTTTTTTCAATAGATGGAGTTACACATATGTTGATATATATGTGATTTGATATGTATGCTATTTTGTTGTATTGACAGCAAGCTTCAAAACTTCATATGTCAAATTAACTGAAGATGTTCATATCATAGATATTTTTATGCTTAAAAATGTTGAATTTCGTGCCGAAAAAGCATTTGCAGGAAGTTTTAACTCATTACTTTATTTTGAAGAAAAGTGCTGCTGAAAGTTATTGTATACTTCGGAAAGCTTATGGTGAATATGCCCCATCTCAAGATACTTGTGAACGCTGGTTTAACACTTTAAAAGTGATGATTTTCATGCGAAAGACAAAGAACGCTCAGGTCAACCGAAAAAGTTTGAAGACCAAAAATTACAAGCATTATTGGATGAAGATGTGTGTCAAACTCAAAAACAACTTGCAGAAAGATTAAACATTGCTCAGCAAACAATTTCTGATCGTTTACAAGCAATGGGAAAGATTTTAAAGGAAGGAAAATGGGTGCCACATCAACTGAACAAAAGACAAATGAAAACCGAAAAGTCATCAGTAAAATGTTGCTTCAACGGCACGAAAGAAAGTCTTTTTTGCATCGTATTGTGACTGGCGATGAAAGTGGATTTATTTTCAGACTCCCAAATGCACAAAATCATGTGTTATTCCAGGTCAACCATCAACATCGACTGCACGGCCAAATCGAATTTTGCTTCATGATGATGCACCATCACACACTTCAAAACTAGTGGAAGATACATTAAAAGATCTTGCCTGGGAAGTACTAACTCACCCATGGTATTCACCAGACCTTGCTCCTTCAGATTACCACTTGTTCCGGTCGATGGCACACGCACTTTCTGAGCAGCACTTCAAAACGTACGAAGAAGTGGAAAATTGGGTCTCTAAATGGTTTGCCTCAAAACAAGAAATGTTCTATTGGGACAGTATCCACATGTTACCTGAAAGATGGGGGAAATATGTAGCTAGCGATGGACATTACTTTGAATAAAGCACTTTTGATGTGTCTCTTGAAATCATCGTGTTTTCTTTGATTACAAAATCTGCATTATTAACCAATACACCTAATAGTGTGTGTGTGTGTGTGTGTGTGTGTGTGTGTAAAATAAAATAAGCAAGTAATACCAATAGCTTCTGGAGTGAAATGCTGACAGGCCAGAGCATATATTGCCTATTAAAAATAAAAATAATTAAACAAATCAGTATTAATGATGTGCCCATTTTATATAGTAGAATGTATGCTATCCTAATAAAAGAGTAATATGCAAATTAACCACCACTCCATCACTCTGTCACAAAGATGGTGGCGGTCATGGAGCTGGAGCAAGCAGGAGGCTTGGGTTGCCCCTGGTGATGGAGGAAGCCAAGCTTCCCATCTGCCCCGGCCGGCACCGGGCTCTGCTCTAGGCTACAAAGTTTCAATTATAGAAGATAAATAAATCCCAGAAAAAAAAGAAAAAAAAAAAAGGAGAGGCTGGAGCTTGCGTCGCCAGGGGCATGGCCAGCCTGAAAACCGCTCTCAGCCCCTCGCCCAGGCTGGCCAGGCACCCCAGCAGGACTCCCACCCTGATCTGAGACATCCTTCAGGGAAAACCAGCCTGCCCCCACCAGTGCACCAGGCCTCTAATCTATATAGTAAAAGGGTAATATGCCTCCCAGCACCGGATCAGTGGAGCCGCGAGGCCTCCCGGCACCGGGATCAGCGTGACAGGGGGCAGCGCTCAAACCCCCTGATCTCCCTGTGGCTCTGTTCTCCCAAGGGCTCCTGGGCTGCCAGAGGGATGTCTGACTGCCAGCTTAGGCCCAATCTCCCAGAGATCAGGACTAGGCCTGCTCCCTGCTGGCAAGTGGACATCCCCCGAGGGGTCCCAGACTGTAAGATGGCACAGGTCGCGCTGAGGGACCCCCCCATGTGCACAAATTTTTGTGTACTGGTCCTCTTGTACATCTATAGAAAGAAACAAGTAGTAAACACCAAGAGGCTGGCTTTTAAAAAAATTTTTATTTTATTTTCTAAAATTTCTCTGGGATCATATACATGGTTTTTGATGTAAAAATTGTATTAAATGACACTATTTGATAATGGGGCATAAAGCAGACAGGTGTGAGACGAAAGAGGGAGCAGCAAGAGCTACACTCCGACGTAAAGAGCAGAGATGGGAAAACCACGGCAGTGAGGAGATCAGTGATCTAAGAGAGAGTTCAGCCTGAGAAAGGTTAGACCAGGGCTTGAGGGCGGGGGCAGGGGAAGGATCCAAGTGTGGGGTCAGAGATGGACTTTGATGTCCTACAATGAGGGGTTGAATGGTAGGAACGGCTTTGGCTGGAGGAGGAGTCCTGGGTGCTGAGAGCAGGACAGCACCTGTGGGCAAAGGAGTGGGGAGGCCAGAGGAGACACACAGGGCAGAGAGCTGAGACTGAAGGAAGATGCTGGTGACAGGAGCAAGTGGTTGTCAGGCCTACTGCATTCCATGGTTCTAGATTAGAAGCACCTTTCCACTTATAATTACAAGGCTCTAGAAGGCATCTTTCAATACACACAACCTCACTAGCTGGACGTGGAAGCCCTTGCTGGAATTTAGGAGAGGCCTAGGTGGGCTGAGGAAAGGCTTAGGGGTACCCAGAAGTGAGTGTTGAGAATGGGCGAGGAGGAGGTAGCGACTAGGAAGGGTCCTGTACTCGGGTGAGCTGGGGTCTAGATGATGGGGGGTGCAAGTCTGGGAATACCTGGCTTGGGTGAGCTTATCTCCTAAGTGCAGAAGTTGTATGGGCCGTCCTACTGATGTGGAACGTGTGCCTATGGTCGGCACCTGGCAAGCGAAGTCACTGTGTTACCTGGGCATAACTTAATCTTCCCATTCCAGTGGTGGCGTGCAGGTCCCACTTTAGGAAGCGCTGGCCAGTAGGTGTATGATTCTAGGCAACTAAGAAAAGCCCTAACTAATTGGAGTAGTTGAGGTGGAGGGAGGATCATGGTCCCTGGAGACAGAAATGATAAAAGTGAAAGAGATCTACAGAAGGGCAGGCAACCTCTAAAAGTTGATCTATTGAATAAATTCTCGATGCCCTGACATGAAGGGAGAACATAGTATTCATTTCCCTTTTTCTCAAGGTTAATGAGAAAGGGGGTCCCTCTTAAGTTGAGTTTAGTAAAACCAACTTGGCCTTCTATCCTGACCCAGACTCTTGGAAATTCCAGTTAACGTAAGACATCTCTCTCACGCAGCCTTACCAGTCTCCTTGGAAAGGCAGTGAAGGCCTCTTAGACGCCTTACATTTGAGGTTCTAAAAACATTGTTTTCACAGTTCTGAAAACCTACCACTGTATTTATCTCTCTGTCTGGGATTCCATCAGGGGTGGGTGTTCCTTTTCCTTTCAGGCTAAGCATCAGGAAGACATATTTCCTTTTTTCCTAATTTCCCTCAGAAGAGAATGACATTTGCCTGTACAGTTCTATTTTTTTCCTTTTGGTTTTTAATTACAAAAGCCCTAGCAGCTGATTTATTATATAGGGAACAAATTGTGTCTTTGAGACCCACTGCGCTGTAATTACTTGAGTTAGCACTGTAGATATCTGTGCAGGGGCCAGCAGTCAATTTTGACTCAGAATAGATAATACATGGACTGCTATTAAGTTTAATGTAGATTAATGTGAGTTGCTTCCTTTTGCACGTATGTATGCAGGTACCAATAATTAAGATTAATTTCCACTAGGTAGCATGGCCTTCATTGTGCACGGTGCCAGAAAATGCTTCTCTAATAGCTGTTAATTGGATGTATTTGCTTTGATGGTGAAATCCTGATTAGTTTTGTTACCCTGAACTCCCCTCCTTGCTCCCCCACCCCCTGCCCACTCTTTAGGAGAAAAAAGAGATTGACAATAGCAGCGTCAGAGCTTTGGGGGTGACGAACTCTTTTGCACCCATCTATCCCTATCCATCCCATGCCCGCCGTTTTCCAGTGAATCAGTCCTAGCTGCTTCCAATTACTGAGGGCCTAGTGTAGTGGTCGGCAAACTGCAGCTCACAAGCCACATGTGGCTCTTTGGCCCCTTGAGTGTGGCTCTTCCTCAAAATACCGACTTCTGCTCATGGGCCACAAAGTTTCAATCGCACTGTACGTGCACGCCTGCATGTGGTATTTTGTGGAAGAGTCACACTCAAGGGGCCAAAGAACGGCATGTGGCTCGCGAGCTGCGGTTTGCTGACCACTGGCCTAGTGTGTTCACTCTTACTGTGAGGGGGAAGT
>NW_006295062.1:366198-366829 GCF_000327345.1 Myotis davidii
AAAGACATATATTTGATATTTATTTTATATATTTAAGTGCCATTTAACAAAGAAAAATCAACCAAAAAAGTAAGTTCGCGTGTCACCTCTGACATGCATGTCATAGGTTCGCCATTACTGCTGTAGGATCAAGCCTAAACCAGCAGTTGGACATCCCTCTCGCAATCCAGGATCGCTGGCTCCTAACTGCTTGCCTGCCTGCTGGC
The DNA here is from genome assembly GCF_000327345.1 of Myotis davidii. NCBI lineage: Eukaryota > Metazoa > Chordata > Mammalia > Chiroptera > Vespertilionidae > Myotis > Myotis davidii. The sequence continues at coordinate 366,405 of NW_006295062.1, forward strand.
CTGATTGCCCTAACTGCTCTCCCCTGCTAGCCTGATCCCCCCTAACTGCCTCTGCCTTGGCCCTGCCACCGTGGCTTTGTCTGGAAGGATGTCCGAAAGGTCACCTGGAAGATGTCTGGTCTAATTAGCATACTACCCTTTTATTAGTATAGATGTTCTACTTGTAAAAGGAAAATATTACTGGTAACAGAAACCCATTGCCAGCTTCTCCTGGCTTACTCTGCTGGTGAAGGGATTTGGTTGAAGAAAACACATGAGAAGGAGAGAAGAGAGCCCTGGCCCAGCAACTCAGTTGGTTAGAGCATCATCTAGAGATGCCAAAGTTGTGAGTTCAATCCCCGGTCAGGGCACATACAAGAATCAACCCATGAATGCATAAAGGTGTAGAACAACAAATGGATGTCTCTCTCTCCCCACTCTCTTTC
>NW_006295062.1:366902-374496 GCF_000327345.1 Myotis davidii
TAAAGAAATGAAGTTGACCCCTGCAGGTTGGTGACAGTGCGTTTTGCTGTGTCCAGAGAGAGGTATGGCTGGTGGTAGTGGTGGTTGGGGGGAGGGGGGGCTGGGTGATGCTGCTTTTGTGGTTCTGAGGAAGCCCTTCTCTGGCAGAGAGAGCTGAGTTGGAATCTTGCCTCTGGCAGGGATGAGCTCTGTGACCTTGTCAGGTTACTTAACGGCTCGGTGTCTCAGTCATCTTTCCTCCGATACCACTTGATTCCCAGATGTTTGGTTGTGTTTTTTTTCTTGTTTGTTTTTCAGAGAGGAAATGAGGCCATCTGGGTTAAGTTTTGCACTTAATTCCAGATTTGGTGCATTCACTGACTATCACTTCCCTTGCCATTTCTAGGGATGGTGGCCCCACTGATGAGTTTAGGGAGAAGCAGCAACCTTCATGAAATTCTTTTCTCGGGGAGCTGAATAGACACTGACAGCAAGAGCAAAAGTTCTCTCTTGGTCTCTTTGGGGGAGATCATTCAAATCTTTCCTCATCTGTAAAGTGAGAAAGTTGGACTCAGTCAGTGGAGTCTCGCTGGCATTTTGAATGGGCAATTTGTCATTCATGAGACTGTCTCACACATTAGAGCACATTTAGCATAACCTGCCTTGCTCACTAATTACCCACAGCACCTCCGTCACTGCAATTCATTGTCACATTTCTGAGTGCCCCAGGGAGGTACTACACCCCCCACTACACTTGAGGACCCCTGGCCGAGTTCCTCAGCTGTAACATCCCTCAACGGCTCCCTGCAGCCCCCTCTCAGAGTGTGGGGGTCCAGGAATCAGGCTGCCTTTCTGGAAACAGCTCTGATGGTTTGAGATGACCTGTGACAGAGGTCTGGTCCACTCACCCACCTTCCTCCCTTACCATGGGTGGCAGATACCAGCCTGGCTCCAAAATCCTTGCCCATCACCTGCTGGCCAAGGGACCTTACAATTGGGAAGCGGTGAAATGCCTTGACCTCTCCTTGATCGTCTGTCCCCTTGTGGCTCTGAGTTGAAATGGATGATTTAAGTCTCCTGTCCCTTCTGTTGAGAGCTTACAGGCTGTCTGACTCTGTTCAGAAGTCAAAAGTAAAATTAGAAAAAGTATTATTTGGGTGGTGGGGTTCAGCGGGAGAAAAAAAGGGACATATGTGATACTTTCAACAATAAAGATAAAATTTAAAAAAGAAAGAAAAAGTATTGATGCTTAGACAGCAGGATACTATTTGGAGGATAAGTCAAGCAGATGTGTTTAGTAGCTCTAAGAGTATCTAATTGGACCTAGGTTCTGCTTTCAGAACTCTTTTTTAACCCCACTACAATGATAAGGTAAATATATTAAACTATATTTTTCTGGTAGATATGTAGCCCCATATTTGGTAGTTTTGATGTGAGTCTGACTAGAGTTTGAATTCGCTTTCTGTCATTATCAGCCGTGTGACATTATGTAAATTACTTAAGCCTCTTGCAGCCTCAGTTTCTCATCTGAAAATGGGGAAAATAAACCGATTTTGCAGAGTGCTATTGTGAGAAAAAAATACACCACAAAGCAGCTGATATGATGGTAGATTTGCAATTAATGGTGCTGTTACTAGGAAGGACAATAGCTAAGAAAAGACAAAAATCTTAAGTCCATAGAATGGGCTTAAATTACAGCAAGATAGGCAAAAGTTAGCTCTGAAAAAATCTCTTGAATGTATGTATTGTTTTCCCGTAGAATAAAGAGTAAGAGAATGTCTGGGATTCCTGGGAATCTATGGCTTAACCCAGACATTTTCAATTGGTGTGATGCAAGAATTTTTAAAACATACAATATCTAACTCTTTAGTGAGGCACTGACTTTTCCCCCCTTAGATTGTAAAATAAAAAGTGGCAACAGGCCCTGGCCAGTGTTGCTCAGTTGGTTGAGCATTGTCCCATGCACCAAAAGGTTTCTGGCTCCATTCCTGGTCAGGGCACATGCCCCATTGAGGGCTCCATCCCCAGTAAAGGGTGTGCAGGGGGCAGCCGATCAACGTTTCTCACATCAATGTTTCTCTCTCCCTCTCTCTTCCACTCTCTCTCTCTCTCTCTCTCTCTCAAATCAATAAAATCACATTTAAAATGAAAATGACAACAGCCAGCACAACCACAGATAGCCATCTGGTGTGAATGAATTGAAATTATACTTTTTTTTTGTCAGATGGCAAAAAAATTTTTTTTGGTGGGCTGCAGAATTTTAGTAATTAGTTTATGTGCGCCATGAGATGAAAAGGTTGAAAATTGCTGGCTTATCCCAATAGAGGGAGAGAGGCCGGGTTACCTCAGATGACTGTACATGACGGCTAGTCCTCACCTGCCACTGTACATCTGATGGGCACAGGCATGAGCCAGGCAGGCGAGCGTGGGTTTGGCTGGCCTCCAATTTGCCCGTGGCTCCCGAACCTGCTGGTCAAGGAAGTACCATGCAATTTGAGCCAAGTTGACATGCGCAGACCTTGTTAAGAGAACCAGGGCTGAGGCCCATCTTCCTAATAAGGTCACACTTACAAGAAGGAATTTGTATTTGCCCAAGGCTGGCAGGAGATGCTGGACTCAGAGTCTGCATACAGGCAAAGAATCTGGCAGCAAAAAATGGGCATTTCAAGATAATAACATTTGGGACACAACTCATAGGCAGGAGTAGGACCTACCTGGAGGGATGGGACCTGAGAGGGGCCCACAAGCTTAATCTTAGTGTGACAGGAGTGTCACAGGATTGGGCAAGCTGGCAAAGAAAGCCTGTCGGCCTTCTCGATGGCCATTCTGGCTTGAATGACTAGGAGAGATAAGTGTGGCTGTCTTAGCAATGCTCGATATAGAATCATTGACTTTGATTTTGTGATTTTGGAGTATATGAATGGTGGGAACAGTTGAGAGATAATGACATGACCTGAGGCCTTGGCATGGATGTGAGCCTGTCCCCCTCAGGCCTATGCTAATATCTGGATTATTAGTGAAGGTGGGCAGCAGATGCTTCAACAGCTACTGAGGCCACCATTGCTATTAGTTCTGGAGTTTATCAGAATCCATTATTAAGGGGTACATGCTGGCATGCCTGTTGTGACTGAAATATTGAGATGGAAGGATGGATGGATGCCAGGAAAGGTAGATGGAGGAAAAGTGGATAAGAGGAATAAAGGGGAAGGGAGAAATGAGTGGATGAAATCTGAAGTATAAAATTGAATCAGAGTGCTCTGTGCAGGCCTGGGTTTCATGTTCAAAAATGGAAATGCAGCCCTAACCGGTTTGGCTCAGTGGATAGAGCATCAGCCTGTGGACTCAAGGGTCCCAGGTTCGATTCTGGTCAAGAGCATGTACCTTGGTTGCGGGCACATTCCCAGTGGAGGGTGTGCAGGAGGCAGCTGATCGATGTTTCTCTCTCATCGATGTTTCTAACTCTCTATCCCTCTCCCTTCCTCTCTGTAAAAAATCAATAAAATATATTTTTTAAAAAAATGGAATTGCAGCCCTAGCTGGTTTGGCTTAGTGGATAGAGCATCAACCTGTGGACTGAAGGGTCCCTGGTTCGATTCTGGTCAAGGGCACATGCCCAGGTTGAGGACTTGATTTCCAGTAGGGGACGTGCAGGAAATAGCCAATCAATGATTCTCTCTCATCATTGATGTTTCTATTTCTCTCTCCCTTCTCCCTTCCTCTCTGAAATAAATAAATAAATATTTTTTTAAAAAAGGAAATGCAGAGACACAGAAAACCTAGTCAGTTATAAGGGCTACAGAGGATTCATAAAAGAAAAAGAAAAAAACCCCACAACTCTTCACTACATTCAAGATGAGCTGGGATGTGCTCAGAGCTAAAATTGAAAGACATGCATAAAGCCAACTTGGGCACAGTCACAAACCTCTTGGATTTTAGTCCAACAATCAAAATGCTTCAAGAGGTAGTTCTATCACAAATTAAAAGGAACATTTCTTTTCATTCTGTTAAATTATTATATGGAACATGAGGTGATTATAGGTTGGAATTATTACCGGGACTAATGGATGGGATTTACACGGAGGCAGGTTTAGCAGGAAATTTATCAGTAAAAGACTGTCCAGCAATGAGGCGGACCTCCTGTGACATCGTGAGCTCTTGGTCATAGAAAATGAATTGCCAGGCAGGTAGTGAATGTGATTCACTGGGCCAATGGTTGGACCAAAGACCTCTCAAGTCTCTATTTAATCCCTCGGTTTTATGTTTCTAGAATCAAGAAGGACTTAGATAAATTCTTATGTGGCAGATCCCATTACAAGTTCTTATTGGAGGTTGAAATATAGCATAATACAAATTTATAGAGCAATGTCAAGGAGAACACAAGGGGAAGAAAAAGGGATAAAAGGATGCTAACTAACATGCATTGTGCTAGGTAGGGCCTGTGCTGAAGTTTCAAGTGTGTCTCACTGAATCCTCACAATTACCCTGGGAGGTAGGTGTGATTAGAATCATTCTTACAGATGAGGAGACAGATGCTCAGAGAGGTTAGGTGACTTATCTGAAATGACACAGTTAATTAGCAGCATGGATGGTTTTTTGCCTAGTCTTTCTGGAGCCTAACTCCAAGCTCTCTCTGCCCTGCCATACCCCTCTGAACAGTGTCATTGCCTGGAAATTTCCCGGGTGCAGCTGTCCAGCATGGCTGTGGCCAGGTGGCCTTGGGTTTGAAGTGGTGTGTCATGCCTTACCTTCTGCCGTTACTGTAAGGAATGCTCACCTCAGGCAGTGTCATGGTGGTTAGTGAATTGGAATTTCACTGCAATTGAGCAGTTGCAGGTTCTCCCATTGCTCAACTGCAAAATTGTTACTACTCTTATCTGGTCCTCAACAAATATAGCACCAAAAAAAAAAAAAACATAATTGAGTAACACTTTATTACTTACAGTTTTTTTACTTGGAACTAAGGAAACAAGATTCTTACCCGAGGGCCAGCTTTTCTTCTTTCTGAGACTCATTTTTTTTGAGTTACTTAATTTTAAAAGGAAGGGAGAGATTTAAAAAAAGCTAATTATCTCTAAAGTCTTTTAGTGGATAGAGTATCAGCCTGGGGACTGAAGGGTCCTGGGTTTGATTCCAGTAAAGGCTACATGCCTGGTTGCAGGCTCCATCCCCAGTAGGGGGCATGCAGGAGGCAGGCAAGCAAAGGTTCTCTCTCATCATTGATGTTTCTATCTCTCTCTTCCTCTCCCTTCCTCTCTGAAATCAATAAAAACATATATATTTTAAAGTTTTTCACATTACATATTATTCTATAATAAAATAATTAGTTTAAAGTATATCTGTGCAGATATCTGTATATCTGTATACATACATGCATACATATATATGCTTGTATTAGTATTTAAATCAACATCTGCTTATCTACACTAATATCTGCTACAGTAATATTGCTCAATAATCTAAAACCAAAAAAATAGATTAATATTAATTGTTTGGCTTTGAAGTGCATTATTTAGTGACTCCTGTAGTTTTACTTATAATAATAATAAAATAAACATTTATTTTCTAATAGTGTTCTGATGGGTGAGGGCACTCCCAGGAGGACTGAATAAAATTCACTTGATTTAAAACAAAATCATCCATAAAGTAATAGCCACCAGCCAAGAGCTGACCACACTCATGTGGCCTCTGGTGACAAGCCTGGGTCTGGGCCCTGACTCTCACGTCCCTGGCTACAGTAATCTCAGGCAGGTGATTTAACTTCTCTGAGCCTCAGTTTCCTCACTGGGAAGTGGGGTGCCTCATAAGATTATTTAGGATGAGGCTTAGCACAGGTGGGCATTCACCAGTGCTAACTGATACTGTCATGCAGGGGCTTATGTTCGTCCACAGTTGCCCTCAAGGGCATGACCAGTCTTTCTTCTGTTGGGTGGGCAAGCTGCACGAGAGGGGAGCACAGACAGGCATAGCCAATCATTTGGGTAAGAGGCAACTCATCTTGACTATAGAAATCAAAGTCTCTGAAAGGTGACCTCTGGGACAGCCACTCCCATCTGCTTTTAGCCATGCCACAGAGGGTCGGGCATGTCCCCTGCCTCCGTAAATTAGCCCCGGCTACCAGCCTTGCCTCTGCAGCAGGCAAGCTCTTCCCGGAGTGCCCTCAGGCCAGCACGCCAGCCAGGAGGGGGTTAAAACCAACATTTGCAGATAAAGAGGTAAACATATTTACATTCCTCTCTTCACACTTTATGCATATGTCATGCAGTGAATAGTTTTAGAGGTCTGTTTGTACTATCTCTCCGGAATTTTTACAGTCTGGAGGACACAAAATCTCTATAAAGTGACTTATTGAAATAGAAGCAGATTGGTAAAACCGTTTCCCTCTTATGAACTGTGAAGAATGATCCTCTAAATGAAATCAGGAAGGAACTGGACAGAATCCTGTTTAATGGTCTGACAAAATGAATCACAACGATTCCAGACATCCATCACTGCTAAAAGGGAACCACAAATGATCTGTGAACCACTATATATTGATCACCCGTGTAGTACAAGTGTCGGGTTTAATGTTCACACACCATAGAGAGGCGGCAGGGACAGATGGTGCCTTAACTCTTCTTTGATAGATTTTAATGGTGAAATATTGATTTCTATCTGGCCAAGGCCTGCTGTTAGGGGCCAAAGTCATTTGTTGGGTATTGCCGGACACCCAGTCGGCCCGGTGTAATCAATCATTTTTGGCAAGGCAGGTGAAAATCCAGAGAGAAGCACCTTGGAACCCAAACTGAGGCGTGATGTGTCTGAGTCCAGCCACCTAGAGAATGAGAGAGAGAGAGGGAGGGAGGGAGGAAGGGAGGGAGAGAGAGAGAGAGAGAGAGAGAGAGAGAGAGAGAGAGAGAGAGAGAGAGAGGAGACTCTTGGAGATTGTGCTTGTAAAGAATTATTAATGATAAGACATGTTTACTGAGGAGAGTCGCAGCGAATCAGAGCTGACATGAAATAGTCTTGGAGCCTCGTGGAGAAAATGAGCCTCTTGCTAAGAGGGACTATATTTTATTTAAACATCCTTCTAAGGCTGAGAACTCAGGTAATCTGTTGTGTTACAAGCCACTGGCTGTTCTTGCCATCCAGAGAGATAACACTGAGGCGCTAATAGGAACACATCAATCACAATCACGCTGCAATTCCAGTGGTGTCTCGTCCTCCCAGCTCCTCTTTAAGCTCCTTAATAACGGTGATAACATAGTTCGGGGGGCTGCTGAGAGGGGCTCTCCCCTCTGAGGGTCATATTCATAAAGCGAATAGCTTGCCAAGTCAGAGCCGGGGGAAACCTAGCTATGCGGGGGACCTCCGCGCCGCAGGGAGGAGCGTGGATGACTGGGAGGGCTGGGATCCACCAGGAGAATTGTCTGACATCTGTTGGCCTGGTTCTGTGATGTCACTCCTGCCTCCTTCCTAAGAAAGGGGTGTGAGTTGGTGCGCTATGTAATTATTAAGTAACAAGGCTCATTGTCTTGGGCAGCTTATAAACTGGTCTTGAAGGCAATGCCCAAATGAGCTCTCCAGGTGTTGAGTGGTGGCAACCTCATGGGAGTAGGTGCATGGCTTCCCAAGAAGA
>NW_006295062.1:374589-376566 GCF_000327345.1 Myotis davidii
CAGCCTCTGCAGTTCCATGTCACTCTCTAACCTCTCACCCGCAACGTCAAGCATGTGTTTGCTGGTTTGACCTCTCCAGAGGCTATGAGCTACTTGAGGGCGGCAGTGGTGTCTAATTAATTGTTGTAGCCTCAGTACTAACACATGATCTTGGGACTCACAAGATGCTCAATATGTGCATATGGCTGCGTACATAAATGCAGGTTTAGTGTTGAAAAGGAGTCAGTTTATACTGCTTTGCACCTGTTCAGTATCCATATAAACACATGTGTCACGTGTGTGTAAATATACACATTCCCGAAGGAATGCAGACCCCATAAAGACAGGCAGAGATTTTATACTTACTTGTGTGATTTATTATTTACGAGACACCATATCACTCTGGAGCCAGATTGCTTAGCTCTACACACTAGCTCTACCACTTACCGGAGGATGACTTTGGACAAGTTGCTACAACTCTTTGTGCCTCAGTTACCTCATCTGTAAAATGGGTTCTACAGATGTTTTGAGAATGAAATGAGTTCATCGATTAAGCATTTAGAATAGTGCCTTGCATACGTTAAGCATAAATGTTGTATATCATATCTTTATATTTAAATTATATGCTTAAGCATGGCATTAGATTCAGAACCTTTATATTAATGAACACATGCGTGGAAACACATATTGGCCTGGTGCTCAGCGCTGGTGGTGGCAGGTGCTTTGATACGCTGTAAATTCACGTGCTCTCAAGCTATTATTTCATCTTGGGGTTTCAGTGTGACTGTACTTGCCTGAGTGTGTTTATCTCCCAAACCCTGTTGGCAGAGGTGCGTGTCCCCCGGAACAAGGGCTTGTGTTGGCGCATTCATACAAAGGGGTGGGCAGACCAGCCGGCTCCTGCGCGGCCCCAGCTCTGCAGCCTGCCCCAGATGTGAGTGCAGGCGGCAGATCCGCTTAGATTATCTTGCTTACCTAATGATTTTTGCTTCGCTGCCCTGCTCGATTGTGTTCACCAGGATGGCAGGCTATTAAAATGTCAGGGCACATTGAATTGTTGTTATCCAGGAGAGAGACCTTTCCAATCAACCTGTGTTCTGGGGGTTGCATAAACTGGAGAAGGCGATTGGAGAAAGGCTTTATGGCTTCTTTACATAGATGGGGTGAGCAGGGCCGCTGGGAGAGGGCACTGGGAGGGAGGGGGAGGGGACAGGACTGGGCTTAATGGCAGCCGGAGTGTGCTAATTAAATGCCATCGCCTCAAACAGGTATAGGTGGCTCCTCGCATTTAAGGGTGATGCTTTGGTTTAGAGGAGGGAGGGGGAGTGAGCGCAGTGGGCGGTGGGGTGGGGCAGAGAGGCTGCAGTAGGAGCAGCAGGGGTGGGGAAGTGGAGGCAGTTGTAGGCGGAAATAGCCCGGCACTGGCAGGGGCGCTAGAGGCGCACAGAGGTCTCCCCGCGCTGCGCCTGCCCACCTCTGTGGGGCGCACGTTCCTCTGCACCTGGGGAGCTGGTGGCATTTCGGGGTGACAGGACCGAGCCACCCGCCGCAGTGCCGCCCTCGCGGCGCCTCTGGCCAGGCCCCGCCTGAGCCAGCTGGACCCTCTGGGGGATGGATGATGCATGGGTGAGTGGTTGGATGAGTTGGATGGACGTCTCATCTGGGCGAGGATTTGTTTTCCTGCGGGGAGAGGGGAGCCAGCAAAGGACGTTCTCATGAAGCACCGCGGTCAGGGCCGCGCAGGCTCGCTCCACGCAGACCTGCCGGGACTGACTCTTCCCCTTTGTCACATCATCTCTCAAATATTTGACTTTCCCGGCCACGTCTGCTTCATTTTTGTTTGAAGAGATGGCTTCGTCTTTGCGAGCGCCCTGTTGTCCCTCCCCCATCCCCCTGGCACCAGGGACTCAGGGACTGGCCAGGCAGCACCATGACTGTGGGGGCTCAGGCGCCCTTGCCTTTGTCAGTTCCATCAGATGCATTTCTCTCTCTCTCTCT
>NW_006295062.1:376613-380144 GCF_000327345.1 Myotis davidii
CTCCCTCCCTTCTCTCTCTCTTCGCGCATGCGCTCACCCACCCCTCTGCCAGTTTCCCATCTCCATCCCAGAAAGTCACAACCACCCACCATCCTCAAGTTCCTGGGCCTTCCCGCTGGCTCCCACTTTAGTTTAGTTTCTGGTCCCGGCGCTGCCCATTCTTTCAGCTTCAATCAAATCTCACTCACATGCTGTGGCTTCCCTCCATCCCTCACCTCCTGGACACATGCAGGCTTCCTTGTCTCACCTCCCCCCCGAGGGTGGGGGTCTCTGGCCACCAGACCCGCGGTGGCTGTTCCCCATCTTTTATCCAGCTTCAGCTTCTCCCTCGCAGCACACCTCCCATCACTCCCTCCTCGCTCCCAGGCCCCTTCTCCTCTCTCCCACAGCTTCACCACAGCTTATGAACAATGTCTTCACTTGTCTCGAACCCTGCAGAAGTGGTAGTTCATTCATTTAATCAACAAATGCTTACTGAGTGTCTACTCTGTTAAGCATTCACCTATTGTTAAGTATTGGGGGTATGATGGGAAGAAAAACACATGGTCAGGGACCATGTTATATTTATTTCCGCAGCCTGGACCACACAGACATTCAGTGCATTTTGAACGGGTGGGTGAAAGGAAAAATAAATCTCCCTGTCCTTTGAGCAGCCTCTCGGGTATGTTCTTTACTGTTTTATTATTCAAAATACAAGCCCATTATGACAAACTTGATAGATTTTACTTTCTCAAATTTCTGCATATCCATTGGGTCCCTGTGGCTTGGAAGCCACCTTCTGAGGTGGCTGTGGTCCAGCTCTAGCATTGCACATAGGAAGGCTTAGTGATACATGTCAACGGTCAGATGGCTCACTGGTGGCTGGCGGAGCCCAGGCCAGACTTTACCCAGGGCCTGTGTGCTCCTAACCTCGCTCTCTCCCGATGACACACAGGCCTGCATGTCCATCTGCTGTGCCTGACACAGGCTTCCCAACCAGGAAAACGGTTCGAGGGGGAGTAGTCTTCTGCCCGGTTTCCAATACTGCCCTTCCAGACTCCTCCTGGACCCGGCGCAAGAGGCATTGCTTAAGAGGGAGGTTTACTTAACAGATTGTAGGATGTGATTTTCTTCCTTCACGTCTCCTCAACGCCCACCCTTGCCCCCAATTATCCTTCTGCAGCCTGGTAGGCTCAGCTCTATGGTAATTGGATTTCCTGACAATCACTGGGAACTTGAGGCTGAGTCTTGTGCCCGTCACCTGGGTCAGTTCTTGCCATCATTAGATTTGTCTAATTAACCGGGAGGCCTCAGGTGCTTGCGCTGAGGGGCAGACAGCTCTCCAGATGCTTTCTGGACACGGTGCTCATGGCAGCTTTGGTCCCAGGCCAGTGACTTTGACCTCGCCCACTTGTGGCACTTGAGACCCTTGCCGTGTTGGCGAGGCCAAGGTTTCTGCCATCACCCACCCTCAGGCCGCTGCCTTGGACCAATAGCCTGAGGGGGGCACGGGAGACTGATCCCAGCAGGGAACCACCATGGTGCCCACAGACACATGGGCTCCTTCACACAGCAGCTGAGCTTCTTAGATTTCATCCTCTGAGTTCAAAGTTCATATCTGTCGAATGGGAACAATAGAGACCACCCTACAGGACTGCCATAGGATGCAGAGGCAATGTCTGTAAAGTGACGAAGCAATGTCCACAGAGTATACCCGGCACACGTGTGCCTCTCTCTGAAGTGAACACACACTAACACACACACACACACACACAGTCACATGCTTCCACACCCTTTTCTAATGTTCCTTTCATTTCCTTCCCTTTGCCCCCTCTTTCTAACGCCCTCTTTTCTTTTCATGAAGTCTTCTCCTTCCGGGCCCAGTTTCTTCCCTTTGGGTAGGTGCTGCTTCTCCTTGAGCTCCTTCCGCAGCCATGTTGTCCTGTTCTGTAGCCATGCACCTCCAGGTCTGCCTCCCCCCAGGCCACAGGCCCCGTGGGGCAGGGACTGTGGCTCAGTGAGCCAGCAAATAGAGGACACGTGAAAGGGCTGTTGGGAGGAAGGAAGGAGGAAGAAAGGACTGTTTTTCTGGCCCAAGGTCAGTCGTATGATCTCCAGAGGGTGCCCATGGCCACCACTAGCCTCGCACACCTTTCTGCAAACTCACCAGGAGCGCTTCCTTTCCCATCCCCTCATTTGTCTCCTTGGTGCCGTGGACACACTGCATGGCATTCGAGTTATGCTGGGGAAGGAGCCGAGGATGAGGGGAGGCTGCCTGGGCACTGGTCGGACTCACGGTGCTGTCCAAGTGGCTCAGGCTTCTCCCATTAAAGAAGTCCCTACCATTGGTCTGCTCCATGGTCGAGCTCCTACCCAGTGTGACACAGCTGCCTGCACCCCACAGACACGCTGTCATTTGACAGGGGCTATCACCTGCCATTTGTTCTCGCAGAACAAAGAAAAGGGAGGGAAGGAAACTTGGAGCTCCCCGGAGGCAGCACGCACTTGGAGACACTTCTGCTAACACAGCCGCCGGACATGAAACACTTCCGTCACTTTCTCGAAGCAGGAGAGGCAGAGAAGGGTCACATTTTCATCTCCCCAAGTTTTCAGTAAGAAAATGTTTTTGCTTAATCTCCTGCCCTTTCCATAGGTCTCAATGCTCTCAAGTTACCAATTTTTCTATGATTTCCGGAAATTTTAAGTCTCTCTCCTCTGCTGAGGGCTGGTGTTTACCACAGTCTCAGGTTGAGTCTGCTGGAAAGAGACTTTTTATAAATCTTTAAAAATGCATTAGAAATGGCAACATTGCAGGGACTGGAGGTAGGGGTGGTCCGTGCACTCCGCAAATCTACACAGGAAACATGGCAGACCTGAGTTCAGAAGTCTCTCCTTGCACAGCGATCCCTCGACCTCTCTGAGCCTCAGCTGGGCACTGTAAAATGGCGGCAATTTTGAGTGCATCACAGGGACACCTTGAGGAATGAATGAGATGACAAGTGTGAAGGCTGAGGTAGGACCCGGCCTGCACAGGGCTCTCCCCGTCATGTTAGCCACCTTGGTCCCCACTATAGGCTACTCCTCTGTGACTCTTGTTTGATTAGCTCCATGCAGCTGTTGTGAGTTCTCTGCCTAGTTATTAAATTTTCAATGAGCTTACTTTATCTTATACTCCCCCGCACAAGTAGGGCTCCATCAAGAGTGAATTTGCTTTGTATCTTTCCCACTAATGTGGGCATTTGGTGTTGCCCTGGTCTTCAAGCTGGCAGCTCACAAGGTGGAAGCTCTGTTCTACTTTCTTTGTACAGTGGGGCCTTGACTTACGAGTGTCCCGACTAACGAGTTTTTCGAGATACGAGCCGTCTCTCGGCCAATTTTTGCTTTGAGTTGCGAGCTAAAATTCGGGTTACGAGCCAGCTTCAGATACCCCACTGCTAGTTGGCGCAGCGAACATCACAGTTAACGCCACAACATCAGCCCAGCATTCAATTCATTGTAACAGTGAAAATTGATTTGACATGCGAGTAATTTGAGTTACGAGCTCCGTCACGG
>NW_006295062.1:380196-394762 GCF_000327345.1 Myotis davidii
TGTTTATTTTTATTTTTAACGTGTAAAGGCTACCCATTTATCTATGTCAGATATTCCTAGTGCTTTCGTTATAATCTCATGAGAAACGATTTCTATACAGACAACAGTATGGCGGATATTGGAGGGGAAGAGGGATGGGGTGAGGTAGAAGAGGGTGAAGGGGGTCACGTAAATGGGGACAGAACGATACTTGGCATGTGGTGGTGAGCACACAATGCAATATACAGATGATGTATCACAGATTGTGTACTTGAAACTCACATAATCTTATTAACAAATGTCACCCAATAAATTTAATACAATTTTTAAAAAGAAACCATTCCTTATAAACAGTGACTCCAATATGGAATGAAGATTGTGCTGTGGCCACTTCAGGAAGCATTATCCCCTGTGCAGGTTATGAACTAAATGCATGTAAATTGCTCACTTTACCCTTCAAAGAAACTGCTTAATGCCAGTCAATTATTAGAATGTTTACCTGCACATTACAGAGCAAATGGCACAGTCAGATATATTAATATAAGCAAACATCTAATTAGCCTTAAAAAGTTAGTTTATGCACGTAGCAATGATTTGTATTATTAAAAACAAAGTAGCTATTATTCCTTCTAGAAATTCTATTAACTGTCAAAGAATACTTCAAAGAGGTTCTCATTTGTTCATTCCATAAATATTTGAGTCCCAGAGGATATATGGAGATGAGCGAGACATGCACTCATGTGCACATGGACCGTGTCTTGCTCATATCCTCTGTGACTCACTGGGGCACATTGGGAAAGAATGTATAATACGATGGGGCAAGCGAAGGGAGGGGAGGTAGAGGGTCAGGCTAAGCTCCATGATGACCACCATGACCAGAGTCAGGCCAGGGAGCGTGACTAGGCCCTCAGGAGTTGCAAGTGGGGAAGTGATGGGATCAGTTTTCATGTTAGATCCCTGGGAGGATGTGAGGTGGGCTTAGCGGTGGGGAGAGGGGTTCTGCTGAGGCAGGGAGAAAGTTAGAGAATTGCTTCTCAAAAGTGTTCTGGCACCTGCATCACCTGAGAGCTGCTGGAAATACAAATTCCATCTCCACTCTAAATATGGTTTTATTGATTTTTAGAGAGGAAGGAAGGGAGAGAGAGAGAGATAGAAACATCGATGAGAGAAGAACATCATCGACTGGCTGCCTCATACACACCCGCTCCTGGCGATTGAGCCCCCAACCTGGGCATGTGCTCTGACCAGGAATTTAACCGGCAACCTCTTGGTTCTTGGGTTGATGGTCAGCCACTGAGCCACACGGGCCAGGTTCCATCTCTACTCTAGAGCAGCGGAATCTGAATAAGCACTTTATTAAGGCCCCCAGTAATTTGTATCCACACTGCATTGGAAGACTCTAGAAAAAGTGTGGAACTGAGCCAATGTGGGCCAGTGGCATTGAGGATAGAAGGGAAAGAATTTGAATCCTGTTTAAGTATCTTGTTCACTGAATGGTGGAATAATATAGCAGGAAGTAATTGAAGAATTTTTTGCCAAGTTCTCTCTAGAAGCTGTTGTGTGAATGTACATTTTGAGCCATCAGATATGTAAATTAGTTTGTGGCCCAGAGTTTATAAAGAAGTCCTAAAATGTACTAAAAGAGAACGTGAAAGATAAATTGCCTATGCAGGGCTAGGTAAATGCCATTTGAGTGGATAATTTGAAGTGAGTGGGTCTTTCTTACCTTGTTCTAATAGCCTTATGGGTATGTAATGATCTTGGGGGCTAGGGATTGGGGGCCATGGATGGATAAAAAAACAGGACCAGTGAATGGCTGGCAAAGCCTTGGGGGGTAGGGGGTGGGGAGAACCACTCCTTTTTGGAATATCTCCATTCATTAGACTTTCATTCACTGAGTGTTAGCCCAGGCACTGGGAACTCAGAGATAAACCAGACAGAAGTGTAAACATGTCACAAACTGAGGGTGTTTGAACAGCAAGTGCCTGGATATGATGTGTGCAGCAAGGACAGAGTACTCAGCACCTGGCGAAGCTTTGGCAGGTAGTAGTAGGTAGTTCATAGACACTGGGTTCTGCACTAGAACAACCCAGACTCCAAAATCATCCTCCTGGGGGACCTTGGGCAAGTCCTGTGACTTCTTTGTGCCTCTGTTCCCATATTGCAAAACAAGAAAGTAACAGTTCTTAGGGTGCTTATCAGGAAGAGAAGAGCCTATATGTATGAAATGGTCCATAAAGGGTAATATGATGATCATCATCATCACTATCATCACTGTTGTTATGTTATCTTTAACTTTGTTTTTATTCTTGTGAGAGATACAGAAGATATAAAACACATTCTCAGCTCTCAGGAAATTTCCTACCTAGAGAAAGAGGAGATGGACCACCGACAAAAGAAGCTAAATGAGTCATCAGAGCTCTAAGCTCTGATGGAAGGTGCTCTCCATGGGCTGGAATGCCCAGGAAAGGCTTCTCAGGGGAGATGCTGTTGAGGCAGAAAGGGGAGTGAGGGTGCAGTGTGTCCTACAGTCACACCAGGAGGAGGGCAATAGTAGTAGAATCCTACAGATTTGAGGAGAGAAGGGTGATAGTAGCCTTTGGCCCCAAGGCCCTCATTGTGCCCCCAGGAAGCAGGCCAGAGGGTGGAGGTCATCTAGTTCTTGCTCAGGGTCACTCAGCAGGTGATTGTGCTGGGGCAAGAGCTCAGTCTTCAGCTCCAAGCTAGTGCTCTTTCCCATCCCACAGCAGTGCGTCTGCATAACACAGCACAGCCTGCAAGGAGCTCACTAGTGCCTGGTGTGGCTAGATTGTGAGCCAGATGAGCAAGGTGGGAAGAAAGGAGCCTTGGGTTTTGAGTCTGGTCAGGATGAAATTCAACCTTTGTTACAATCAGCTGAGTCCCCTCTAACCTGGTTTTCCTCCAGCTTCTCCCCTCCCTCTATTTGCTTCTTCCTCTAGCTTCTGGTGGTTTGCTGGTGATCTTTGGTGTTCGTTGGCTTGTTGACTCATGACTTCTACCTATGCCTTCATCTTCACATGGTTTCTCCCTGTATGCATGTGTGTGTCCAAATTTCCCCTTTTCATAAAGATGCCAGTCACATCGGATGAAGGGCCCTGTTTACTCCCGTATAACTTGATCTTAACGTGAGTAATTACATCTGTAAAGACCTATTCCCAAGAAAGGTCACATTTGAGGTTCTGGGAGTTAGGACTTCAAAATATGCCTTTTTGAGAGACACAATTCAACCCATGACACTGGCCACACACCACTGTGGATTCAAACATGTTATATACATAACCACTTAGACCAGGTGAATGATTGTGAGTGCTAGCAACCTCCCAGGTGAGATATTTAGGACAAGAATATTTAATCTAGTCTCAAATATAGGTCTATTTGCATTCACTTTTGAGGATCCTGTGTCCACAATAGTGCCATGCTTCCCCAGATTTTGTGTGGTGCTGACCAGTGCTCTGTATTGGGGTGTGTGTGTGTCTTTCTGGGCAGATGTTCTCCTGGGAGGGACAGCAACTTGTATAGAGAGAGTCAAGCTCTGTCTGTGGTCTTAGTCAGCTCATGCTGCTATAACAAATTATCATAGCCTGGGGAGTCTTAAACAACAAACGTGTATTTCTCACAATTCTGGAGGCTGAAAGTCCAAGATCAAGGTGCCAGCCAATTGGGTTCCTGGCGAGAGCTCTCTTGCAGATGCTGCCTTCTTGCTGTGTCCACATGGTGAAGAGATTATCCCTGATGTGTCCATTCTCATAAGGGCATTAATCCTGCTCGAGAGGGCTCCACTCTCATGACATAATGACCCCAAAGTCCCCATCTCCAAATACCGTCACACTGGGGAGGAGAGCTTCAACCCATGAATTGTCAGGACGTCTGCTCTGTAAGGCTTTGCTTTTTCCATTCTGCCCCACTTCTTCTCCTTATCCTTCATGTTGACCTTTGTCACATGGGCCTCCACTCCTGATCTCCTTTCTCATCCCTGGGCCCAGCTGGTTCCCATTTCATCTTCTGCCAGAATCTCCTTCTCTCCCAGCCAAGGCCTGAAGTTGCCTGTGCACAGTAGGGCCGTAACTGGCAGGAGTAGCTGGTGTGGGAGAAGAGGGTCATGGGGTTCCATGCTGGAGGGACAGTGGTGCCATTCCAGTGCCACCTCCTGTGTGCTGTGCGTAGGTCTGACTCTATGTTCTTGTTTTAAAATCCCTTTCCTTGTCAGTGATGCCCCTTCTTCCTCTCAGGGGCTCTATGCCTTCATGCTCCTGGGCTGGTGTCAAAACCTCTCCTGAGAAAGAAGACACGGTCAGTTCTTTACCGTCAATGCCACGACAAGCCACAGGATTCTGCTTTCTCAGCCTTCTCTCTCATTAGGGCCTGGAACGTTCTTTCCCTGTGGAAGTCTCTGAGGTGGGGTCTGTGAGACGGGCCTGTGACCTGAAAGTGTGTCCATGAGATTGATGGGCTGAGCACATACGGAAACACAAATGCAGAAGACATGCATAAGTGCAGACCGGCAGGGAGCCGGAGAGGGACTGAATGGAAGGCAGCAATTGGGTCTGGTGGGGGAATCTGGGAAAACTGTCTGGGGGAGGTGGCAGAGGGGCAGACAATAGCTGGAAGAAGAGATAGGTCAAGAGTGGTCTGTTACGTATTGGAGCTGGAGCTAAGAGTCTTGGTGGGAAGCCAAGTGTGGGGATGAGAAGAGTTCTGAAGTCCACACCGAGGAGAACTGGTAATGAACCTGCTTATGTTCACTTTGGCGCCCAAGTGTCCTTTGCCACCTGGATCTCATCTGCATTTCCTAGAAGTCCTCCCTTTCGCAGGCCTTTGCAGAACCTTGGTGCAAGTTAGTTAGAGTGAAATGCGTCATCTTGGCTGAACTGCCCCTGCAGGAGCAAAGTGTGGCCAGCAGATGGCGTCTCTGTGAATTGAAAAAACCATGGCAAATGACTGAATTTTCGATTCCCTTGGTGCCTTCAGCAGGGCATCCCAGAGCAAGACAGCCTTGTCCACACCCTCTGAACCCCAGCCTATGGACCCTCTGGACCCATCACCCCCTTTCACAGTCTTGACACGCACTGTTCTTTCCTTCTGGAGTTCCTGCCTCCCTCTTTGCAAATTCCAACTCATCCCTCCCTACTCATCATGTGTCCTACCCTTGGTGACACTTTCTGAGGCAGAAGGAGCGATCTGTTCTCTGAGTTCCTTCATGCACCACAGGGCTGGGCACCACTCACCGCCAACATATTCGAGGCCAGTCCTGGCCACCCTGCAAGAGGGGATGGGTGAATTGGGCAACATTCTTCAAGACACCATCCTGTGTCTTCTCTCTTTATATTCTCTGCCACCAGAAAGGTGAGTAAGGTAAATACCATTAACTCCATTGGGTAGAAAACAAGCTTATGGTCAAAGAGTACGCAGCCTGCTGGAAGCCCCAGTCTACCTTTATAGTGTCATCTCCTGCAGGAACCCTACACCCCCTAACTCATACATAATCAAGTAGGATTTCTCCTGTTTCTTGGAAGGCTCTGTGCTGCCCTGCCCCTATGCCTGTAGCCATGCTATACCCTTTTCCTGAATGCCTTTCTCACATCTTAACTAAGAACTAATCCAAGTTTAAGGGCCAGCTCAAGTGCCATCTTCTGTACGAGGATATCTGTAATTTCTGGACCCAGAAGTCTTCGAAGTGCTTGTTCAGTACTTGAACTGCATTTTCCCCAGAATCGGTAGTCAGTGTGCTCAGAGCTCACCCTGCCTGAGAGCTGGAGTGATGGGTCCCTGTTTGTCATTGTGCCGTTTGGGCTGCCGAGGGTGGTGCCATCTGCACAGTGAGACGCACTGCACATGCTCACTGGGCTGGAGATTGCTCATGCAGGCTCAGTGCACTCGCTTGCTACTTCACTGAAGTATTTATTTTCCACACTTTGCCCACTTCTTTCCAGAAGGGGTTAAGGCAGCATATCTCACTTTGAAGTTGTTAAATGAGTGACTCTCAAACTATTTCATCCAAGACCCATAGTAACAAATACATTTTGCATCGTGATCCTGTACAGACACTTTTTTTCCTCTGCAACTAAACTTTTCCAAAACAGCATTTCCACTGACAAGGTACAATACACTCTAATATTTTTCTAGTAAATTACATTCTGCTTTAAAAATACCGGTTGTGACTTGATTTCACAACCCGGATCATGGCCCTCAGTTTGAAAAACACCAATTGAGACAACCAAGGAGCAGGATTCTGGGGAAGCATTGGCCAGTGGGCGAACATGAGTCCTGTCCTTGGATATACATGGGGAAGTTCGGTAGAGGCTGGGTCAGTGAGGAGGTGTCTGGACCTGGAGGCAGATGTGTTGTCCTGGAGTCAGGTGTGTGGCCATGAGCAGTAATGAGGGTGGATGCTCTGACAAATTTTCACCTCCCATTCTGTTCCCTTTCTGTCATCCAGGACCCTCCTGCTGCCTCCTGGGTGCCCCCTTTGAGACCAACAAGGGCAATGTCCTTCCTCTCTACCTCTCCACATCTGTTACTCCTCCCACTACCCCACACTCCTGTCTGCACCAAAGACTGTGAGGAGGGGAGGCGTATGTTTTATCCGTCCTTACACCCGCAGCACCTGCAGAGTGCCAGTGCACAGGGGCTCAGTGCACCTGGCTGCATAACTGGGTGATGAATGTATAAATGGTGACTGTAGCATCAGAGTCCTGCTGATTGAGGAGTTCCAGGGCTGCTGACTCCGGTGCCCTCAGGGGTCAGGCAGGTAATATTCCTGCATGAAGCAGGCATGTGGGAGGCAGAAGGTGCCACATCCATGCAAGCCCTTGGAAGGCAGTGTCTCTGGGTGTACTACTTTCCTGTTGCTGCTGTGACAAATCACCTAACAGCAAGCCTAATGGCTGAAACACAACAGAGATTTATTCTCTTACAGTTCTGGAGGCCAGATGTCTGACTGAGTCTTCAGACCTAAAATCTAGGTGGTTGCAGGCCTGGGTTCTTCTTGGGAATTATTCCTTTCCTCCTCCAGATCCTGGGGGCTCCTGGTGTTCCTTGGCTTGTGGCCACATCACTCTAATGGCTAGCTGTGTGGTCACAGGGACTTCTCTTCTTCTGTATCCTTCCTGTGATTACTAGTAGGGCCCACTCAAAATAGCCATGATAATCTCTCCATCTCAATAGCCTTAATCATAAATTCAAAGTCATTTTTGCCGTATCAGGTGACACCCCTTGGTTTTGGATTAGGACCAGAACTTCTCAGGGGATCAGTCTTCAGTGTGCCACACCTGGCTGAAGAGATCAGAGGGAGGGTTGGAGCTGAGAGACACCGGACATCCTTCTGGTCCAGTCTCCTTACTACAGTCTCAGGAAAGTGAGGACCAGGGCAAGGGAGTGACTTGCCCACGGTCATTTGCTGCTCTGTAGCAAGGCCAGGATTGCATTTCAGCCTTTGCCACTCTCACAGCAGCTGCTCTTCAGCCAACCTGTGGCTCTGCTGTATTTCTTTGCCACGCATCCTCGCGGTGGTATCGACAATGCCAGACAAAGATTCAGCACTTGTATTTTCCACCCTAAAAGTCAGACATGTTGTCAGTTATTTCAGGACTTTTGAAGTTGAACTAATACATGGAAAGCTGGTATTACTTTGCACAGCGATGGTGCCTCCTGCAAGTCTGGAGGATTTTTAAAGTCCCTGTGAGCTGCCAGAGGCACCTTAAAGAAATGTAGGTACTCCTGCCTTCTAATCCTATTAATTATTCATGTCTTACTTTCCATTCAACCTACTCATATCCCAGGTACTTCACACACGTTTTTTCTTGGTTGTAATCATGCAGTTCAATAAATCCAAAGAAGGTTACAGCCCTCATGTGCAGAGGGCCCAATCCCTTCGGTTCTGCATAGGAAGGGATTAGGAGGTTTAACATTTTCCTTCTCACTTGAACCAGTGTCAGAAAAGAAATACAAGAACTAACTTAGGAAAAAGCATTAGGGAAGATGTGATTTTGGTAGTCTCATAGGACACCTCGCCCAATGTGCCCCTGGATATTTGTGAAGGGCAAGTCCTCCCTAATGGTGTCTCTGAATGTGCCCAAATATCCAAATCTACTTTAAAAAAACCAACATGACTTAGTCAGTTTCTATTGATAGATAGGTGAATAGATAGGATTATTTACCCATACATATGTAGATCTATATAAACACATACACGTGTATATGGACGTGCCTATTGGTGTGTGTACTTGTGTGCTCCTGTATGACCCTTTTAGAACAATGCATTTCATAACTTGACACTAATCACCTCTGTGATTAGCAAAGGAGAGTAAAGAAAGTGGGAAGAGTCCCTCAGAACATTCTGGATGTGGGGGACTGCCCTTGTTTCCTTTGTGATTCTTCTTAAATCCATCAATGGACAAGGCAGGTGAAGGCTCAGTGTACCTCCTGGCAAAAGTCTCCATGGGAAAGGGAACCTCCCTGACAAGAGCAAGGGGTTTTAAGCAGGTGTCTGGGAGCCAGAGGAGGACTTAAAATGTTTGGGCTACATCCCCATGGACAGCAGGACCAACCATCTCTGTGATGGTGTGATTATTCCTTTGTGCATCTTATGCAGCCCTGATCACTTTGAACATTTACAGGAATTGGTTACGCACTTACTTTTTTTTTTTTACTGAATTGGAGGTTCCACATTGGACTTACCTCTTGTTTTTCCAGTTTAAGAACCAGGCACCCACCACTCAACAAATACTTGTTGAATGCATGCTTTGCTTGAAATTTCCCTGTTCTGAGGTTTTTATGTTTTACCTTTTATAGTAGCCATATATCAGGATTTTCTTAGCAGAAAATGCTAATTAAATATCCATAACAGCCAGTAAGGGTGGCACATGAACCCCAGTAAAGAGGGGAGTGAAAGACAGGGGGGGTGGGGGAGCAGGGCGCTGGGTTCTGGGGCACAGAGCATGCTCATCCATGCAAATGAGCAGCACTACTCAGCTCCAGCCAATGTGGACATTTGTGAATAAGGGCTTAGTATTTCTAGATCATTCTGATTTTCAAAAGAAGCAGTAAAATACCAATTTTAATGTAAAACTGTCTGGCTGGGTTAGGTCTACAGACCACCAGCTGGAGAAATTTTCTGTCTAAAGCCACCCTCTGACTGATTAACCAACCAATCAATTCTGTATGTGGAATAATCCAGTGCAATGAGCAGTTTAACTGCCCTCTTTCTTTCTTTCTCTCCCTCAAAAATATTTTATTTTGTTCCAGGAGTGTTAAATAATTCCCTTCTATTGTGCTACATTCATGACTAGCTCTGAAATGACTTTCTTTCTTGTGAAATGATCATTTGGGAGACTAAATTGAAATAAAATTATTATAAATAACTTGTATTACTTTGCAACTAAGTTGGTCATATTTAACAAATATTACTTGCTAAGCAGATAATGGATTCTACACAGGACCCAAAGATGAGTTAAAGCATTGTATACATATTGTATATGCACAAATGTAATATCTTGGGCAACCAATCAAAAGCTATGCAAAGGGATACATTTAAAAACATATAGTTAAGTCAAAATGTAGTTCTAGAAAAATGTCTAAATAAAACACAGAAGGACAGAAAAAGTTAAACTGAGAAATAAAGGACAAAAAGAACAAGTGGAAAACAAAAATTAAATTGGTAGACTTAAGCACTAACATATCAATACATAAATCCAATATAAATAGTCTAAAAATATCAGTTAAAAGGCTGACATTGGGAGTAGATTAAAAAGTATGGCCCAGTTACCTACTGTATAAAAGAAACTCACTTCAAATATAATTATTTAGGCGAATTGAAAGTAAGAAGATGGAAGATGATATAATGATACAAACATTAATAAACAAAACAGAAGTGGCTATATTAATATTATATAAAGTACACTTCAGAATGCAGAAAGTTGCCAGACTGAGAGGGGCATTACCTAATGATGAAAGAGTTTCTCTAAAAGGAATATACAACAATTCTAAATGTGTATGCAACAAGCAATTGAGTTGAAAAATCTAAAGCCCAAACTGGTAGAAATAAAAGGAGAAATAGACAAATCTACAATAATAGGTAGAGACTCAACATCCCTATCTCAAGAATTAATAGAACAGCTAGTCAGAAAATTAGCCAGGATATGAAAGATTCAATAATGCCATCAACCAATAGGATCATGAGAGCATTTATAAAGTTCTCCACTCAACAACAGCAGAATACACATTCTTTTCAAGTGCCCATGGAGCATATGCCAATATAGATCATACTCTGGGCCATAAAACACATTTAAAACAGTTGAAATCTTGCAAAGCGTGTTCTCTGATCACAATAGAATTAAATTAGACATTAGTAACATAAGGATCACAGAAAAATATCCAGGCACTTGGAAATGAAACAACACAATTCCAAATAATCTATAATTCAAAGACAAATCTCAAGAGTGATTTTAAAAAGTACATAGAACTGAATAAAAATAGAACATATAAAAATTTGAAGAATGCAGATAAATCAGTGCTCAGAGGAAATGTCTTAAATCAATATATAAGTTCCTACCTCAAGGACCTAGAAAAAGAAGAACAAAATGCAAGCAGAAAAAAGGAAATAATGCTGAGAACAGAAATCAATAAAATAGAAAATAAAAAAATAGAGAAAAATCACTGAAACAAAAAACGTGGTTCCTTGAAAAGATCAATAAAATTGGAAAACCTGTAGCATGGGAGAGAGAGAGAGAGAAAGAGAGAGAGAGAAAGAAAGTGCACACAAATGATTAATATCAAGAACGAAACAGGAGATATCACTACAGACATTATCCCTGTAGACATCTAAGGGATAATAAGAGAATACTATGAACAACTCTACACACATAAATGTGACAACTAGGTTAAGTGGATCAATTCCTTAAAAAATAAAAAATATCAGAACCCATCCAACATGAAATAGATAATTTAAATAGCTCTGTAATTATTATGAAAATTGAATTCATAATTTTAAAACTCCCATAAAAATATCTCCGGGCTCATATAGTGTCAATGGAGAATTCTATAAAATGTTTAAAGAAGAATTAGTACCAACTTTACATAATCGTTTCCAGAAAATAGAAGAGCAGGAAACATTTCCATCTTGTCCTATGAATCTGGCATTTCCTTGCTACCAAACCAGAAAAATACATTATAAAACAAGAAAAATACAGTCCAACACCTCTCATAAATATAGATGCAATAATCTTTTTTTGACTTACTTTTTAGAAATTTTTATTTATTAATTGAATTTATTTGGTTGTCAATATTCTGTTAGACATTACTAATCTTTAACAAAATATTGACAAATAGAATTCAGCAATATGTTAAAAAATTATACACCATTGTCAAGTTGGCTTTGTTCCAGGGGTACAGACTAGTTCAATATTCAAAAATTGCCAAAGTCATCCACAATATTAACAAGCCAAAGCAGGAAATCACATCATCATATTAATTGATGCAGAAAAGCATTTGACAAAATTCAACCTTCAATCATGACAAAACTCTTAGAAAAGCAGAAATAAAGGAAACTTCCTAAACTTGATAAAGAACATATATTTTTAAAAGACTATAGCTAATATTTTGCGTAGTCATGAAAAATTTACTACCTGCCCCCTAAGATTAGGAATAAGGTAAGGATGTCAACTTTCACCACTCTTATTTAAGGTAATGCTGGAAGTTTTAGTCAGGGTAATGAGGCAAGAAGAGGAAATAAAAGGATACAGGTTAGAAAGAGATAAAACCATCCTTATTTTCAGGTGACACGATTGTCTATACAGAAAATCCCATGGAATACAAAACAAAACACTTCTAGAACTAAAAAGTTCATCAAGTCCACAGGATACAAGATTAATAAACGAAATCTATTGTATTTCTAAATATTAATAATAAACATGTGAAAACTGAAATTAAAAATACAATACCATTTACAATCACTCTAAAAAACAAAATGCTCTTTCAACAATAAAGATAAATTTTAAAAATGCTAAGGTGTAAATCTAACAAAATTTGTACATGATTTGTATGCTGAAAGTTACACAACAGTAATGAAAAAAATTAAAGAAATTCCAAATAAATGGGGAGACATATACTATGTTCATGAGTTGGAAGACTCAACATACTTAAGGTGCCAATTCTCCCCAAACTTATATTTAGGTTTGATGCAATTCCTTTGAAATCCTAGTGAGGTATTTTTTTGTAGATATACTAGTAGTCAAACATATTCTAAAAGTAATGTGGAAAGGCATAGGAACTAAGACAATTTTGAAAAAACAAGAATAAGGTAGACGAACTCAGCCTCCCTACTTTCCAGGCTTATTATATAGCTATAGATAGTGTGATACTAGCAGACAAATAAACACAGATCAATGGAACAGAATAAAGAACTGAAATAGAGCCAGACAAATAAGCTCAGTTGATGTTGGGGAAAGATGAGAAAGCAATTCAATGGAGGAAGGATAGACATTTCAACAAATAATGCTAGAACACTTGCCACAAAATGACTAAGACTCACACCTTATACAAAAATTAATAGGAAATTGATCATGAACTTAAATGTAAAACATAAAACTATAAGACTTTTAATTTAAAAACAGCACAGAATCGTCTGGATCTAGATAGGACTAAGCAAAGGGTTCTTCGAGTTAACACCAGAAACAAGATACCTAAGAGAAAAAGTCGATAGCATGTACTTCTTCAAAATGGAAAACTTCTATTAAGAGACTGAAAAGAAAAGCTACAGAGTGAAATACAATATTTGCAAACCACATATCCAACCAATGTCTAGTGCAGTGATGGCAAACCTTTTGAGCTCAGCATGTCAGCATTTTAAAAAACCCTAACTTAACTCCGGTGCCTTGTCACATTTAGAAATTTTTTGATATTTGCAACCATAGTAAAACAAAGACTTATATTTTTGATATTTATTTTATATATTTAAATGCCATTTAACAAAGAAAAATCAACCAAAAAATGAGTTCAGGTGTCACCTCTGACACGCCTGTCATAGGTTTGCCATCACTGGCCTAGTATGTGGAATATATGGACTCTTCAAAACACATCAAACAATCCAATTAGAAAATGGCTAAAAGACCTGAAAAGACATCTCACAGATGACATATATACAGATGACAAATAATGAAAAAATGCTCAATAGCCAATGTCTTTAGGAAATGCAAATTAAAACAATGAGCTACTCCTTCACACCCATTAGAATGGCCAAAATCTGAAACACTGACAACACCAAATGCTGGGGAAGATGTGAAGCAACAGGAACTCTCAGTCACTGCTGGTGGGAACACAAAATGGCATTGCCACTTTGAAAGACAGTTTGGGAGTTTCTTATAAAACTAAATATAGTCTTACATACGATCCAGCAATCAAGCTCCTTAGTAGTTACCCAAATGAGTTAACTTTTTATTTCACAAAGAAATGTGCACATATATGTTATAGCAGCTTTATTCATAATTGCCCAAATCTGTACTACATCCAGAAAATAGAATATGATTCAAGGTTTAAACAAAAGGACTATTAAGCCACAAAAAGACTTGCAAGAACCTTAAATGCAAATTGCTAAGTGAAAGAAGGCGATCTGAAAAGGCTGCATACTGTATGATTACAACTCTAGACCTTCTGGAAAAGGCAAAACTCTGGAGACAGGAAAAAAGATCAGTAGTTTCCAGAGTTGAAGAGGGAGAGGGAGAGGAAGAGGCAGAGAGCACAAAGACCTTTTAGGGCAACGAGACTATTCTGTATAATACTATAACAGCGGATATTTGTAAAAACCCACAGAATGTGCAATACTTAGAGTAGACTACAGAGTTTAGGTGTAAATTATGTGATTTAACTATAGGCTTGTGGTGATGATGTGTCATTATATGTTCATAAGTTGTGACAATGTAGGATTTTGATAGTGGGAGATGCTGTGCATGTACAGAGTGTGTGTGGGGGGAAGGCGGGGCAGGGGGTATATGGGAACTCTATGTCCTTTCTTTTCAACTTTCTTGTGAACTTAAAAATGTTCTAAATGTAAAGTCTATTAAAAGATATATATATATATATATACATATATATATACGAGAATGGACAACCAGCCATCTCCTTATAGTCAGCCTGCACTCAAAAGTGAAAGTTAAGAAATCATTTAAAACTTTATATATATATATTATACATAAATTAGCCATTAGAGAATGTATGTTAAAATTACAATGTTGTATCACTACACTCAATCTCAGAATGGCTAAAATAAAGATGAATGACAACATCCAATTCCGGCAATGATGTGGAGAAAATGGATCTTTCATACATTGCTGGTGGGAATGTAAAATGGAAAACATTTTGGCAGTTCTTAATAAACTAATCCTGAAACTACCAGACAATCCTGGGCATTCATCCCAGAGAAATGAAGACCTACATGTCCACACAAAACCCTGCAGAGAAACAGTGACAGCAGTTTTACTTGTAATAGCCCCACAGTGGATGCAACCCAGCTATTCTTCAGCAGGTGAACGAGTAAACATGTGGTACATCTGTGCGGTGAAATACTATTCAGCAG
>NW_006295062.1:394781-399591 GCF_000327345.1 Myotis davidii
GGAGCAGAATGCATCTATGCCACAACCTGGGTGAGTCTCCAGAGTTTAAGCTAAGTGCAAAAGCAACCCAAAGAGGTTGTATACTGTTTTATTATAAAACATTCTTGAAATGACAAAATTCTAGAAATGTAGAAAGAGATTAGTGATTGCCAAAGGTTAAGGGGAAGGAAGTGGGAGTGTAGTAGGTGTGGCTATGAGTGGGCAACATGAAACATCCCCTGGTGTTGGGATTTCTGTGTCTTGTGACACTGTTCTATAGTTTTGCACGATGTCACCACTGAGGAAAGCTTGGTAAAGGATATATGGGCTCTCTCTGTGTTGTTTGTTACAACTGCTTGTGAATCTATAATAATCTCAAAACAAAAAGTCTAATTAAAAATACAATTTGATAAGTTAAAAAGGACTGCTGACTATTGCATACTGTGAATATACTACAATTTATTCAGTCAATTTTTACTGTCTTATAGTTAGGTATAATAATTTTCTTATTTCAGAAAGCACTGGTATGAATGCCTTTGTAGCTAAATGTTGGCACATATTCTTACTCATTTTCTTACACCATATCCCTAGAAATGGGATTACTGTTCAAGGGCTATGCATTTTCCTCACACTTTTATGGCCCCTTTCATCCAAAATATAGAAAGATGCAATATTTAGAGGCTTTGAAGTTATGTAAGCATTTAAGATGTTTACCAAAAGAAACGTTTTAAATGATGCTGGTCCCCTCTGTATGCCTCTTGAGCGATTGAGGCATAGAAGATAGTTACTGCAGTATAATAAGCACATTTTAATGACTTTTGATAAACATTTCAAAATGTTTTCATTTGAAAAATGTGGATCATAAAAATTCTTACCTTATGGGGTTGTTGTGGGAATTTAACACATGGAAAGCACTTGGAAGAGTGCTGGCCACATAAAAAAGGCTTGATAAATGTTCGCTGCCATTATGATTAGGATTCTGACTGGATCCAGAAATGACACAGTGATTTCTATCAGCCTGTAGGGGGAAGCCATTGGCTCGCATCCTTGCCAACACTGGGCGTTCATTATCAACTATCTCCATCTTTGCCATTATTTTAATTAGCATTTCTTAGATTATTAACGGGTTGGAACACATTTTTCATATATTTATTGGGCATTTATACTTACTATTTTGTCTATTTATGTTCCTTGCCCACTTCCCAATTAGGATATTTCTTTTTGCTGCTTTGAAGAAATTTTTACATAGCAAAGGCATTAATCTCTCATATGTGGTGAATATATTTTATCACTTTGTTTGGCTTTTAACTCTTTAAAGTATGTTTTGTGATACAAAAAGTTTTAAAAGCTTTAGAAAGTCATACTTGCCAAAATTTCTTTATGGATTTGCTATTAATGATATGTCCTCATAAGGAAATTGTACCATCCTCTTTATTTTTCATGTTTTGTTTTCTTTCTTTTCTTATATTTTATTGATTTTTTTACAGAGAGGAAGGGAGAGGGATAGAGAGTTAGAAACATTGATGAGAGAGAAACACCGATCAACTGCCTCCTGTACACCCCGCACTGGGGATGTGCCTGAAGTCAAGATACATGCCCTTGACCGGAATCGAACCCGGAACCCTTCAGTCCACAGGCAGATGCTTTAACCACTGAGCAACCGGTCAGGGCTGTTTTGTTTTCTTTAATTTTTATTGAATCCTAGGTACAAAGGATTGCTTGATCAAGATACTGTCTTCATTTGCACATGCTTGGTCCTCTTACATGCATTCATTTCTTTGATTTAAAAATGTAAGGAGTATCCAATAACCAGGATCTTAAAACAATTTACATTCTTCTGTGTAATTTGCCTTCATCCTAGCTCCTCCCTCTATTTATTTGAGAAAAACATTCAGAAGTCTGTATTGATTCTTTTTATTTGAATAATTTCATCTTATCTATATGCTTTCTGAAGTATGCAGTGTATTTAAATTGTTCTATTCTTATAAAAATGGTATCATGCTGCATGTACTCTTCTGACACTACTTACCCTCCTACACCCATTTAACATTATGTTGTTCAGCTTAATCCATACACCTGGGTCTCATGGGACTTCATTTTGACTGCAGTATAGACTCAGTTGTGTCCATTTACCACTGTGCTCTTCATACACTTTCTCCGACATGGACATTTAGGTCACTACTCTGCCTAGCACTGTTCTAAATTCACATATGTATTTTTTTCATGTGTATAGGTGGAAAGATTTCTGTTGGGTATATACCCAGGAGCAGAATTGCTGAGTTATCATCTTTTCCTTCCAGAAGCATTGCTTAAGAGATTCTGTGGGGCCACAACCTCCCCAACACTTAGTATTACTAGACCTTTAATTCCCCCCCCGCCAACTGAATAGTGTTATGGTCTATGTAAAATAGCATCAGTATGGGTATTGGACAGAAAATGGTATTTTATGATGTCCTTGCTTTGCATGTCCCTGGTCTCTCCTTATGTTTACTGGCTTATGTGTTTTCTCTGCTGTAAGATGCTTATTTATGTCTTTTGGTCATTTTCTTTATTCACTTTAATCTGTACAGTTAAATCTTTAGCAACATGACATTTATTTTTGGTCAATGTGTATATTCACTTACCTTTTTATTTTTTATTTTTTTACAAATGAATAGTATGTTTTTCCAACAACTATCTTATTTTGGAATATTTCTCAAGAAAGCTTGTAGTTTTTTGCCATATATTTTCTTCACAATCTTCCTAAGTTTGTAATAAAGATCTTAGGTTATGCTGATGACAAATAATTGTTGGTCTTCCTTATGGGGCTGCCTTAGCAGGGTGCAAATAACCATATAGGCTTGTCTGGGAAGGTGCCTCAAACACGGTTCTGCTGGAAAGCCCTGTGAATGCAGGTGAAGACAGTCTCACCTGCTGTGCAACTACCTGGGACAGCCAGCTCGGCTGCTTCCTCTTCTAGACCAGGCACATATCAGGGGCTGGGTCAATGCTTGTTGGTTCACGTATGATGAATAATGCAGCAAACGATCTCACTAATTTCACTCTATTGCACACCTTTCTCTCTATGAGCTCAGTTATGCAGGCAAAACATTGTGACATTGGGCCCGGTGCTAACTTTCCACACGTTTTTTAAAGCACATCATCAAGTTAATCTTCTCCTTGAGAAAGAGACCGTCACAGAGGAAGATAGATATAACACCCACATATATGCGTTTGCATAATTTAAACAGACCTTCTATTTTAAAAAATCTAGTTTGGCTCTGAGGGGAAAGTGTCACCTTTGGATCCTGTGGTCTCCATGGCCAGGCAGGAAGACCATGGAAAAGGCTTGCTATGTGAAAGCTACGCGCAAACTCAGTGCCCTAGTGCTGATCAGCACTTTCGGGAGAATCAGCAGACCCCGGGAGTTGGTAATGGGTTCTAACAAGCTGTGTATCCTGGAAGCCATATTGCAGAAGGGATCGGAATCTTCAGAAAGCCACATCTGTGTGCTCTTCGCCAGACCTCAGCAAGAAGCCTGAATGCAGCATGTCATTATGATTAATTGTGGGTAATGAGGGTCTTAGGAACCCAAGAAAGAGAAGCGTTTGTTTCTCTCCTGCTACAGTTACAGCCCCCGATCTGTTTTCAAGCGCTCTACAGAGGCAATCCAAAATAGAACAGGACTATTCTGTAGCCATCCTTTACTTCCCTGCCAGGCATTTTAGTAAATTAACACACACGGACCGTTAGGGACTTTGTGATCTCTTTCAAGGATGTGGTAGAGAAAGGGTGTCCTGCTTCAAAGAATCTACATAAAACCAGGCTGTAGGAACCTGCCGTGAATTCTCAGAAAAGCTCATTGGCATCTGAGGTCGCATACAAATAGGACAATGATCATAGAAGCAGGTTGAATAAAAGAATTCTTTTATGGAAGCGGTGGTGTTCTGGTCATTCTCTAACCTACCAGAAGGTGGTGCAAACTCACTGCCGATACCTAGAGGAGGCCAGCTTTCTTTTCTCTGGTGCTGCTCTGTGCAAGTACAGTAATACAGGAAAATCACACACACACACACACACACACACCACCACTCCCATTTAAAAACAAATTAAACAGACTGAAGATTTCATCTTTAAAAAAACAAATAACTCCCCTTCATGTCCTAGAACATCTGTCAACTTATTTCTTGCCGGACTCAGTTGATGTGGGTCAATCTAACAAGCAACACAAAACGAGCCTGGGTGAAGATTTGAGGGAAATGATTTTTAATATCTTAATGTGAGGAAATTAACAGGATAGGGTTTGTAAAGCCTTCGGACAAACCCCACATTCAGGAAACGGCCTTCTTGGAGATTCTAACAAACAGCAAAGAGTGGCGAAGGGGGCATTCATTTTATTCCATTTGAAAATGCTCATTGTATTTTAATGTTTGGACATTTAAAAATCTCTCTGGGACGGAGCCCTGCGATTTCCCTTTTGTGTGGCAGACGGTGCATTTTTGAAATGAAAATGAAACCTTCCCCCAGGAAGCTATAAGAGCAGAAGACCCAAAAAGAGTGATTTAAAACAAACAGAAACAAAAAGAAAACAATAACCTATCATTAACCGCAGAAGTAGCGAAACCCCTTTCCTGCGGGAGGGGCGCCTGCCCCGGCCTGGAGGACTTGTCAGATGTGTGTGATGGTGGCCGCTTTTCCCGGAGAGGAGCGTGTCTGTGGAGCTGTGACATCCACCTGGAAGGGAGAAAGTTTTTTTTTTTTTAAATGATGGTTTCAGTATAATATCCATTGGGCTCCTTTCATAAAATCCTTTTCCAAATCCTCCCAGTTTCCAAGACCATTTGGTCTAAAC
>NW_006295062.1:399669-400740 GCF_000327345.1 Myotis davidii
AAAAAACCCTTAATCTTTCTACGTAGAAAATAAAACAAAGATCCAAAAGAAAGCTGGGACTTTTCCCGATCAGAATTCCCAAAGACAGCGCCCCCAGAATGTGGCCTCAGAATTCGGGGTGAGTGCTGATTTTTCAGCCCGAAATCGAGCCTCGTTTTAGCAAATGTTACAGGGGGAGCGACATATTTATTTCCCCCTCACTAAAAGCAACATTTTTAAAAAATTAATTTGCTCCTCAACTTGCCGGAATACAGTTTCATTTAACTTCGGGACCCTGCCTTGTAATTAGCTTTTCCTGATCTATTTCTTGGAAGGGGGGAGCGGGGGGAGTGGAAAGAAAGGAAAAGACGAAAAACTAAGCTTGTAGGTTGCAATTAAAATATTTTCCTTCATCGCGCCTGGCAGGAACAGAACCAGCCGCAGAACCCAGGGCGGCGCGGGTCCCGCACACGTCCTGCTCTCCGGATCCCCAAACCCCAAGGTCTTTTCTGAAAAATCTCGAGCTGTTTGGGAAACCAAGGGCTTGGCACAGAAAGAAAGTCGCTGCAGTTTATCTGGGAGAGAGATGGGGTCTTGGGAAGGAAGCTGGGGGTGAGGAGGAGGTCGGTTTCGCTGAGCAACTTACTGGGGCGCTGCCTGGCCTGGCGGGGCCAGCACCCCTCGGCGCACCTGCACAGGCCGCTCGGCACCCCTTTGTCGGGCGCTCCTTTCACAGCCCCCCGCTGGCAGGGAGCCCCGCAATGACACCGAGTCCCACTTTCTGACGCCTCTTCCCCAAGGATCACACAGTGTTGGGGGGCTCAGCGCGCGTGAAGATGAGAGTTTTATGTTAAATGCGCTACGTGTCAAGGTTACACCGCGTTCCTTTCAGCGAAACTGCAGAGCGGATCTCCATTTCCTCTTTCACTGCTTCCCCCAAAGAAACTTTCTTTCTCTTTTCTCCCCCTGCCCCGACCCCCGGAGTCGGGGGGGAAAAGTGCTCGCTCACAGCTCCCCCTCCAGCCCCGGAGTCGCGTTTAACAGTCGGAGTAACCGTCCGGGGCCGGGCCGCGCGGGGCGCAGGGTCCCGGG
>NW_006295062.1:400819-426882 GCF_000327345.1 Myotis davidii
CATCTGACGGAAAGAATGAGCACAAATAGCATTTTGCACTTTCTGCCACTTTAGCGGGAATCGGAGGAGCCTGGAGCGAAAACCCGAAAGGCAGGCGGCGTTTTAGGGCCCGCGAGAGCTGAAGTCCGGCACCAGATAACTGGCTTCCAGGCGCCTCTCACTTTTTTTTCTCCAGGAGTTGATATTAGACAGGCATTTAAAAAAGTGGTGTCATTCGCAATTAAACAAAAAAGTAGTGCTCTTTGAGCGCCCGGGACACCTCCCTTCCCGGGGAGGAGCCGGGCGGGGGCGCCGGGCCAGGTGGACCGTGGTGCAGGGTTAAGCGGCCTCAGACCTCGAGAAGGGCCTCACTTCCTCTTCGTTTTGTCGCCCTTTGTGTTACATACGGGGGCCAGCGAGGTCTGCCAATCACTCCCATTTCTCTTTCTTGTTCTATGAAAACAGGGTCGTCACAGCAACAGGGACATGACAGGCTGGTATCTCTCTCGAGCTCCAGGGGGCCGCTAATAGGATTGAAGCAAAAGATCAAGCGAATGGTTTCCTATTTTAGGCCGTGATCACTCCGCGCTGCTTGCATATACATGGGCCTCACAGGACCAGGAGGCGACTTTTCATCCCGGGAAAGAGGGGCCCGTTTTGTAGCAGGGTCTAATTCAGAAAACCCTATGGGATCCAGCCGCCCCCCCCCTCCGTCCTCATCCGCCCATTCCCCCATTTGAGGGGAGGGAAGGAGAGCTCCCCTCCCTTCGGATTTCATTCACCACCCTTCCCCCAACGCGGAAGATGTCGTTTCCTTTCATTAATTCACTTTAGCTGCAGCTCAAAGTAAATACTCCCTTTGGAGGGAACAAAGACACCCCTTTTTTGGTATTCAGTTGAAGTCCTTGGTGGGATCAGAAGTTTGCACATCTTTGGGAGAAATTGGCCTTGGAGTGGTTTAGTCTGACACCCTCACCTCCCACCGCTCAACACAAACCTACAAGAAGCAACCTAAAGAGGAACGGGGTTTCTGGCCCCCAGGCCTTTTATGTTCAAAATGCAACCTGAGGTCGACGGGCGCGCCTGCCTGGGTGGGTGGGTGTCCTTTATCTGTGTGCTTGTGGAGCAGAAAGAGGAAGCAAATGAAATGAGGAGGGGGCGGTTTGTTGTCACCTCCAAGACTTGAGGAAACCCATCAAAGGAGACTGACTTAAAAAAGCCAAGACTGCCCGGGAAATCTGCAGGCAAACAGCCCTGGAATAATCAGTGCCACCAGCATCTGTCACCACAGCTGCTCCTTTCCGGTTGGTGAGAGAACCTGTCTTCTGCTTGTGGGCTCACAGTGCACTCCAAGCAACGGACCCAGGTCCTTTCCCTTCCAAACAGAGTCCCCCAGCTCTCTGTGCACTTAGCCTGCTTAAAAAATAAAGCGTAAGGCAAAACAAGCATGTCATTGCCACCTTTCAGGTGAAAATAAATAGCCTGGTAAAGTAGGTTAGGAAGAAGTCTTTTTGTCATGTGGTCACAGATGGGGAAACTGAGGCACAGAGGCAGCCAGTGGACTTTCTTTTTCTTTTTTTAAATATATTTTATTGAGTTTTTACAGAGAGGAAAGGAGGGAGATAGAGAGTCAGAAACATCGATGAGAGAGAAACATTGACCAGCTGCCTCCTGCACACTCCCCACTGGGGATGTGCCCACAACCAAGGTACATGCCCTTGACCGGAATCGAACCTGGGACCTTTCAGTCCGCAGGCCGACGCTCTATCCACTGAGCCAAACCAGTTTTGGCAGCCAGTGGACTTTCAAATGGATATCCAGAGAAGAATCCGAATTGATGAACTCAATCAGTAGTCTACTGGATTCTGTTGGGAGTCTTGGAATTCACTGGGTTAAAAAAAAAGGTGTGTGTTCTTATTGTTTGCTTTCCCTTTTTATTCAATCAAAAGATAATTATTGAGCATCTAGATTCTAGAATGTGGGAGGCAAATGCCTTGTGTTGTGGAAGGATGGAGAATGAAATGTCTCTGCCGGGAGGGAATATGTCTTCTGGGAGGGGCCCTGAGACAGGCAAGGGTGCTCAGTCTGAGGTTCCAGGAGAAGGTCTGACAAGGGAGCATGGACTATCTGGTGCAGTAACCTGCAGAGACTTCAGGGAAGAAGTAGCCTTGGAGTTGCTGGGAGCCAAAGGTTGGCTGAGAGTGTAAGAAGCAGAGGTGGGAGAAGACACTGAAGTGCAGACAACAGCATGTATTCACCACCACAAGCCAAGGGCAAATTCATATTTCAGGGGATGGAGGGAGATTAAGGCCGGAATGAAGGAGGAGAGAGCTATCACCAGGCTAAGACTTTTAGACTTTAGCCTGTGGATAAGGGAAGCCCTGAAGTGACCATTTGAGGTGGCTTTTGCAGAGGGTGAATCTAGGGCTCATGTCCGGCAGGTTTGGGGTTAGGGAGAAAGCATGCTTTCTGGGTCCCAGTGGGGAGACTATGGCAGGCATGAGGTGTTAGGCTGCTGCAGACCAGTGGCAGAGTGATGGCGAGAAGAAATGATTGTAGCAGAATTGGTTGGACTTAGGGCTCAAGACACAGTAGCAGGTCAGAAGTGAGTGGGCCTTTAAGTCTGGGTGACCAGGGAAAATAGGCAGCCTTGTTATGTGCAAGGAATTAAAATAACATTTAAATTCAGCATTGCATGCAGAGTGATTAAAACATTGAGAGCTTCATAAAAACTGAGCAACTCAAAATACCAACAGTGATGAGCTTTTTCCAAAGTCGAAGAGCTTTCTGAGCCTCAGCTAGACTTAAAGCCAGGATCTCAGAACTCAGGGCCTCTGTGGGACGGACAGAGAAGCAGCCTGTAGAAAGCGCATTTCCCCCGAGACACACTATTCTTCCTTAGCATTGATTTCAACTTTTATAGCATTACTGAGGAAAGAAGTTAGAGAAAGATATCCCAGAGGCATTTCCTCTGTAACTCACAGGCATGAGAGAATGTCCCGGTGTTAAAACTGATCTGGCATTTGTTTACTTATTTTTCAGTTGCACACAATGCTTTCCTCGAGAATGTTCCAGAAGGAAGATACCTGGATCATCACATAGCCAATGCAGGCCAGATGATGGAAAATAGTGGAAAAGTATTTAGATCCAGAGTTTCCTTCCTGTTCATGCCAACCAGGTTGTGTGGCCAGCCCATGCATGGCACCCTCTACCCTTGGTTTCCTCATCTGAAAAATGAGGTGAGTTGAATCTCTCAAAGGCCCTTTCCAGATCCAGGCTAATGGATCACTGATGCAACTCTTTCTCTGAATTTTCCCACAGTTTCTTCCTTATATTCTGTGTTCTGTTTTGCATATGCAAACAGAAAGAATATTTATGGCATATGATTTAGACTTTATTCTGGATTTTAATAACTTCACTTGCATTGAACTTTATTAATATTTTTAAAGCATCATGCCATCCATTCTTACTTGACTTATAAAACTGCCATGTAGCCCAAGCCTATTTGGCTAAATAGATAGAGCGTCAACCCACGGACAGAAGGGTCCTGGGTTGGATTCCAGTCAAGGGCATGTACCTCAGTTGCAGGTTCCTCAGCCCTGGTTGGGGTTCATGCAGGAGGCAACCAATGAATGTGTCTCTCTCATATCGATGTTTCTCTCTGTCTCTCCTCCCTTCCACTCTCCCTAAAAATCAATGGAAAAATATCCTTGGGTGAGGATTAACAAACAAAAACCCAAACAACAACAACAAAAACTGCCATGTAAAGTGAGTAAACCAGGGATTTTACCCCCAAATGTACAGCCAATAATAATCATTTCCTTTTACGAGTGTCTACCCATGCCAACATACAGTATGCTTTCCATTAAGTGTCTCATTTAATCATCACAATCCCTTATAGGAATTGCTATTCTCACTTTACAGATCAGAAAGCTGAGACTTACAGGGGTTGGGACTCACCGAATGATCCCCTGTCATTGTGGCTGTCAGGACTGGAGTTCAGGTCTGCCAGCTCCATGCTTTCTAAGGCCTGGGAAAGTTGTACCAGAATTGCCAAGTGTCTCCCTCTCCTACACAATATCTCTCGTATGCCTTTACTGTCTAAATCATCAAAGGGCACTGTTGGCCAGGGTGGCTTTCCATGGGCTTTGTAGCATTCTGTGGTCTTCCCCTGTGAAATATAAGGGCCAATATTTAAACCAGGCAGGCTGATGACAAATATTTGTCAAGCACCAATACATGTTTAACACTCTACCACTGGCTTTGGAGGCCTGAAGAGATATTAAAAATGTCTCATTCCATGAGGACTTTACAATCTGAAATAAAGAAACCACTGAGCCAGTGAAACATCAGTGATCAATGTCCTGATGGAAACCACCACACTTTATTGGATGCTCACTCTGCTCCCACTGTAGTCTGGACAATAGGCTGAATTCTCATGATGAGCCTCTGTGGTAGGCACACTCTACACCTCTTTTAGGAAGGAGAGAGCGTTTCAGTCACTAGAGGTCCCACAGCTAGAAGTGGCAAAGCCAGGATTTACTCAGGACCTCTCTGACCACAAAGCCTTCCTCTTTCTCCCTCTGCCACACAGCTTCTCCTTCTCAACAGCACTGCATGAGGGGCAGAGTGGGATGCACAGACCTCTGAAAATAGGAGAATGCAAGGTCTGGAGGTGCAATGAGACCACCTGGGACATGCTAAACAGGGAAAGGGTCTCAATGTTTACAGTCTTGTCTCACAGTGGAAAGTGCTAATTCTGTGGGAGTTTTGAAAGTCCAAAAGAGAGAAGAAATTAATGAGCAGGCAGCTTGGAATTTCAGAAAGATGGTCTTTGGGTCTGAAAACCGGGTTCAAGTCTTGGCTCCGTCATTTATCAGCTGTGTTTGCTCTCTCTGCACCTCAGTTGTCTTGTCTGTAAATAGGGGAATGATATGTCTCTGTTCAGATATAAGATATGGCATTTGAAATGTCTGATGGGATGATGGACCCCATGGCAGATGCTTAGGAATATGAACTACCTGAGGCAGCTATCTAGCAAGAGCACATTGACAAAACTTATAAGTAGTATGTGGGTCAAAGTGAGGACTGTTGGAGAAATGTTATTTTTCCTTTCCATAGGTTTTTATTCATTTCCTGGTGTTTTAGCCCTGGAATTAACAGGGAAGCCAAACAGACCCAGTTCTCGTTATTTATTGTTGTACAACAAACCATTCAAAACATTTGACAAAATCCAGCACCCATTTATGATAAAACTTCTCAGCTAAGTGGGAATAGAGAGGGACTACCTCAATATAATAAAAGGCATATATGACAAACGCACAGCTAATGTCATATTCAATGGGGAGAAATGAAAAGCATTTCCCTTAAGATCAGGAACAAGACAGGGATCTCTACTTTCACCACCCTTATTCAACATAGTACTGGAAGTCTTAGCCACAGCAGTCAGACAAGAAGAGGAGATAAACGGCATCCAAATTGGGCCTAGCCAGTTTGGCTCAGTGGATAGATGGTCAGCCTGCAGACCAAAGGATCCCAGGTTCAATTCCATTCAAGGGCATGTACCTCAGTTGCAGGCTCCTCCCCGGCCTGGGCCCTGGTTAGGGCTCACGCAGGAGTCAATCAATTGATGTGCTTCTTTCACATTGATATTTCTCTCTGTTTTTCCCTTTCTCTTCTATTCACTTTAAAAATCAATGGAAAAATATCTTCGGGTGAGGATTTTTTTAAAAAGGCATCCAAATTGGAAAAGAAGAAGTAAAACTGTCATTATTTGAAGATGACAAGACATTATATATAGAGAACCCTAAAGATTGCATAAAAAAAACTACTAGAACTGATAAATGAATTCAGTAAAGTAGCAGGATGCAAAATATTTAGAAATTGGTTGCATTTTTATACACCAAAATGAATTATCAGAAAGAGAAACTAAGAAAATAATCCCATTTATAATCATATAAAAATAGATAAAATACTTAGGAATAAGTGTAACCAAGGAAATAAAAGACCTGCACTAAGAAAATTATAAAACATTGAAGAAAGAAATTGAAGGAGGTACAAATAAATAGAAGCATATATTATACTCATGAATGGGAAGAATTTCATTGTTAAGATGTTCATATTACCCAAAGCAATCTGTACGTTTAATGTGATTCCTATGAAGACACCAATGGCATTTTTCATCGAACTAGAACAAGTAATCCTAAAATTTATATGGAACCCTAAGTAATCACAGCAATCTTAAAAAGAACAAAGTTGAAGGTGTCATGCTACTTGGTATCACACTAAGTATACTAATCAAATCAACATGGTACTGGCATAAAAACAGACACATAGGTCAATGGAACAGAACAGAGAGCCCTGAAATAAACCTATGCCTATACGACCAATTAATATATGACAAAGGAGGCAAGAATACAAAATGGGGCAAAGACAGTCTATTCAATAAATGGTGCTGGGAAAATTGGACAGATACATGTAAAAAATGAAACTATATCACCTTCTTTTACCATCTACAAGAATCAACTCAAAATTGATTAAAAACTTAAATGTAAGACTCAAAACCATAAAACTCCTAGAAGGAAACATAAACAGTAAAACTTCTGACATCTCTCATAGCAATATTTTTTCTGACATGTCTCCTCAGGCAACCAGGAAAACAAAATAAAAAATAAACAAATGGGACTAAATCAAACAGAAAGCTTTGCACAGCAAAGGAAACCATCAACAAAACAAAAAGACAACCTACTAAATGGGAGAACATAATCACCAATGATGCACCTAATAAGGGGTTAATATCCAAAAATTTTAAAGAACTCATACAACTCAACACCCTCACCATCCTCCCAAATATCCAATTAAAAACCTGAATACACACTTCTCCAAAGAGGACATACAGATGGTCAATATACAGATAAAAAGATGCTCAACATCACTAATCATCAAAGCAA
This sequence comes from Myotis davidii, assembly GCF_000327345.1. Lineage (NCBI taxonomy): Eukaryota > Metazoa > Chordata > Mammalia > Chiroptera > Vespertilionidae > Myotis > Myotis davidii. The sequence goes on from NW_006295062.1 coordinate 407,749, forward strand.
TGCAAATTAAAACCACAATGAGATATTACCTCACATGTGCCAGAATGGCCATCATCAATAAATCAACCAATAACAAGTGTTGATGAGGATGTAGAGAAGGGAACCCTCATGCACTGTTGGTGGGAATGCAGATTAATGAAATCACTATGGAAAACAATATGGAGGTTCCCAAAATAGTTAAAAATGGAACTGCTGTATGACCCAGTAATTTTACTTTTGGGTATATATCTGAAGAAACCAAAAACATTAATTCAAAAGAATATATCCACCCCCATGTTCATTGCAGCATTATTTATAATAGCCAAGATATGAAAGTAACCCAAGTGTCCATCAATAGATGAATAGATAAAAATATGATGATACAGATATATGATGGAATATTACTCAGCCATAAAGAAGAATGAAATCTTACTATTTATGACAGCATGGATGGACCTAGAGGGTATTATGCTAAGTGAATTAAGTTAGAGAAAAACAAATACCATATGATTTCACCTATATGGACATCTAAAAAAACAACGTATATTAATATCTAACCACTGTGCTGTACACTTGAAACTAATATAAAATAATATTCAATGTAAACTGTAATGAAAAATAAAGTTAAAAACCCCACCCATAATAATGGCTTAAAGCAACACTCATTTATTTTGGTTATGAATATGAGAAAATGAAGGTAGTCAGATGATTCTGTGGCTGAGGTTGTCTAGAAAGCTTCCTGGCTCATGAGTCTGTAATCTGGGCTCGGAAGACTCAGACAGCTAGGGCTCCTTGGGCATATTTCTTGCAAGGATGCTGATCTCCCCACATGGTCTCTCTGTAAAACCAATGGAAGACCAGAGGAGCTCTCAGTGGCCTGGTTTGGTCCTATCCTGTTCTCGAGTCAATCATTTGGGACAAAGGGAACTTGTGCTTTGATTGGCCAGACCTGGACCATGTGCTTCTCCTAGGTCAACCCCACCCAAACTCCTTAGACGGAGTATGGGGAAAAGGATGATTCTCAAGGGGAATTGAAGTGGGGATGGAAAAGCAAGGCTATCAATGTCCACTGGCGTTTCTTGTTTCTCATGGTGCTTAATAGATGTTTGTTGATGATAAAAATGGGTGGAAATAGGTCTAACACCTTTTGCACTGAGATGCCAAGGCCAGTGGCCTCTCTGCCCAGACCAAAAGCTACACACTCACATATGTAATACCTTAATCAATAAAGACATTAAAAATAAATAAATTAATTAAAAAAAAAGCTGCACACTGCTGCGGCCTTGTGGATGAAGTGGGCAGCTTGAGGGTTTTATGGACCCTACACTCTGGCCAAGCCTGTGTTTTTCTACATCTGCACCTTTGCTTATGTCATCTCTTCCACTTGGAATAATCTTCCTACCAATTGTCACTATTTAAAATTACATACCCAATTTGTAAGATCCAATTTATGGTCACTTTATTTTTAAAAAATGTATTTTTTGTTGATTTCAGAGAAGTGAAAGGGAGAGAGAGATAAAAACATCAATGATGACAGAGAATCATTGATTAGCTGCCTCCTGTATGCCAGGGATTGAGCCCACAACCTGGGCATATGCCCTGACCAAGAATCGAACCATGACCTCCTGGTTCATAGGTTGATGCTCAACCACTGAGCTACACAGGCCAGGCACTATTATGGTCACTTTAGTCAAAGGTGAACTTCTCTCACTCTGATCTTTATGGCCTTGCTGCTCAAAGTATGGTCCAAGTGCCAACAGCATCCGCGTAATCTGGGGACTTGTCCGAAATGCAGATGCTTGGGACCCGTCTCAGATCTATTGATCAGATTCTGCGTTTTGACACAATTCACAGGTGATTTGTAGGCACATCAAAGTGTGTGCAGCACCAGAGCTGTGGTTCTCACAGTGTGATCCAGGGAACCTTCAGGTCCCTGAATTCCTGAAGTGGGTCTGAGAAGTCAAGACTATTTCCATACTGATACTAAGACTGCATTTCCTTCATTATTTTTCACACATGAGAATACAGATCTACAGTGGAGTTTCCCAGAAGCCCAGTGGCCTATGAGCACAGAATCCTTCTGATGGGTGTTGAAATGTATGTTCTTGCATCTTAAAATGTTGTTTTAATTTGTGATATAATAAATATAATTTGATAACCCACATTGTAATTTCTAAGTGTGTAGAGGGATCTTGACATCAGAAGGTTTGAGGACTGCAGCTCTTGATTTTTCTGTCTCTGGGTAGGGAGTGTTGACTTTGTATCTCTGGCTTCCAGCTCTGAGCTAAGCTTGCTGTTGGTGCTTGGTTACCAAGTGTCCAGTGAGGACCGCCTATCTCATCTTTGAGGGCAAGGGGGTTACTCCTGGGATTACTCCTCTGGCTCCATGAACTTCCTTTCTTTGACTCATGCCTAGACACAGAGCCTTAGGAATCAAATATTTGCTAATAACTTTGAAAATTAGGAAGTTCTTTTGATTAACTAAAAACATTTTAGATTCCCAGGCCTGCATTACCCTTTCATTTGTGTCACTTTTCACTCTTCAGCTCACACTGTTCAACTCCCCATGGGTAGGGGAGGAATTCTTGCTCCCATTTTAAGAAAAGCAACAGAGATTAAGAGAATGTATATGACTTCCAATATCACAGAATGAGCTGGTGTCATCCAGGACCTGAAATCTTAAAATGCTTAGACCAGACTCCTTGTCACTAGACCATGGGTCTGGCAGAATCCATAAATGAGCCCAGTGGGTCCAGGATGCCTTACTACCATGAACAGTGAAACACCAAGAGGTGGTGGAGCCAGCCATACACTTAGGTGCAGGGAACAGAAAGCAGGGAATGCAGAAATGGGCATCTCTGTAGGAGCTGAGGCTCACCTCCCCCTTCTGGAACTCTATCCACCCATCTGAGGTTTTCCATGTGTCCCTACTGGGCTGGTTTCTGCACTTGGGATGTCTCATTTCTTTCAGCATTTGAAGAAATTTTCACCTGTATTATTCCGACTATTCAATGAAGAAATTGAGGATTGAGGTTAGCTCACCAAAGACACAGTAGGCAATGGCAGGTCTTGCCTCTCTGCATCTGCCAAGACCCTCTGGTCCTCTTTCCTGATGCCTTGACTTTGCTGAGGGGCTAGATTTACTATGTAACTCCTGTTCGTTGTATGATACAGGCATTGAGAAGGCCTGTTTTGGGACTGTCATTTGGAATCAAAACCCCTTTGTGTTGAACTGTAGTTTTCCCCACTCTTCTCTCTTCCTCTCTCCCTCCTGCCTTTTCCTCTCTCCTTGCCTCCCTTCTTTTCTCCCCTCTTCCCTCCTTCCTTTCCTTTCTCCCTTCCTTCCATCTTTCTCCCTCTTCTTTCTTGCCTCCTTCTCATTCTCTCCTTTCACTCATTATCCTCTCTTCCATCTTCTCTTTCTCTTTAGAAGCTTGCAGAACCCCAGAAAGTACTTTCTAAGAGTATGAAATCTTCTCCTCAGGTTAAAAGCATTGCTGTTCCTGGTACAGAGATATTCTGTGTAAAAGCCACCCTGCCCCATGCCAGCCCTGACACACTAGCACAGAAATGATGAGGAGCCTGAGGCTCTGAGCAGCTCATGCTTGTGAAGGGCAGCTTCACACCCTGCCCCCCAGGCACTGGAAATATCACATTCAGAACCCACTGGACTCTGTTCCTCTGCCCCACTCCATCTGAGGTAATGTGTCCATTGTGTAGCGGTAGGGACTCGGGTGGAGGGCCAGGGAGCTATGGAGAAACCAGCACATTGAAATCCGGATAATCCCTAAACCTCATTTTCCCCATTACATATGACTGCCTCTCTGCCCTGCCCCCTTTTACAGCATCGGCCAAGAAGCCACTGGACCGCTTTGCCTGGCACTCCTTTTATCTTCCTGGCCCAAGGGGGCCATGGGCTAATGATCAGTGAAATCAGGAAAGCCAAGAGGCCCAGCTAATCCACAAATTGGATCATCCGCCCCTGAATAATCAAGAGTTGCTGGCACAAAAGTTGGTTTCTCTCTTTGATCATCAGCATGCTCAGATCACACCTACATTGGCTTCCTGTGGGAGTCCTCTGGGGAATTAAAGACTGTTCTGTTTGGCCAAATAAGATTCAGCTATAGGACTAAAAGAATCCAGTGTCCCAGTGTCCCAGGGTGACTCTTTTAATATGACAGTGAGGAGAGGATTGAAATTCTAAAGAGGTTGTGTAAATTTACTAGGTTTGGTGGGCCTGTTCCTTTTGGGGTAGATACTTCTCCATCAAGAGGTGGGGAAATTAGACATATGTAAACCTTATCATGCTGTAGCTACAGTTATGTATCTTAATAGTGGCAATACAATGCAGTGATGCCAACACCAACAACTGAGGTGTCCATTTCTGTATGAAAACCTCATGTACAAAAACTGTAATTCTGGAAAAAAAAGAGGATGGGAAGTCACAATTTGTATTGCAAGATAATTCTTTTTCTTAACTAAGTCTTTCTCTTGGGCTCTTTTAAATATCAGTGGTTTTCAAGCGACTTGATTGATAAAAACAGCATTTACCCATGGGTTGTCATGAATGGGTTCATGTGGAACACGTTCTTGAGTTACTAACTTTTAATGATCATTAAGAAACATGCACCTATAGTTGATCTTGGTTAAACTGCTGAATATAATAGATGCCTCCTTCTCAGCTTAGGAAGTTTCCATGCACCATGATATTATGAGGTTGGATCCCAGAGCACCTCAATAAGCATTAGCTGTTACTTTTGTTATTTCTTATTGGTAATTAATCCATATTATTTACAATATATGGTACTTGCATGATGGTATGCTCCTTGAATTGCACTGTTCTTTAAACCTGTTTAGGTCTTAATTTCTATGTTGCAAACTCTTTGCATGAAGGAACTTAGCACTTTAAAGGGATACTAAGAGATGAGTCGCTCATTTTTATTCCAGAGCAACTTCTGGTTTTTCTGGGGGAGGAAGAAGATCTAGTTTTTCGGGGGGAGGAGGAAGACATAATTATAGTACAATGTGTTTTGTCCTGAGATAGAGGTAAGCTAAGCATGTTTTGGGACCATGGAGGAGAAGGAGGATCTAGTTTAGGGCTTAAGAAGAGGGTGGGGTGGTCAGAAAGGTTCCATGAAAGAGGTGAACATAAGCTGGACTCTTGATTCACAAGCCTTGGTGTGCATTACAATCACCTGGGAAGTTTGTTAAAATATATATATCAGCCCCCCATCCTCAACCCCAGCCTACTGACTGAGTGTACAGGAACAGGGCCCAGACATCTGTTTTTTTGTTTGTTTGTTTGTTTTTTGAACCCGCCGGGCTCTTCTAAGTATCTGTGTTTTCACAGCCAGCAGGGAATGCCAAAATTTGTTTTGATACTTGTCTTGGTCAATTGGGGCTACTGTAACAAAGTACCATATATGGGCTGCTTATACACAACAGACATTTATTCCTCACAGTTCTGGAAGCTGGAAGTCTAAGATCAGGGTGACAGCACGGTTGGGTTCTGGTGAGAGGCCTCTTCTGGGTTGCAGACACTGCTGTCCCTCACAGGGCAGAGAGCAGAAAGGGGACTCCATCCTCATGGCCTCATTTAATCTAATTACTTCCCAAAGGGCCACCTCCGAATTCCATCACTTCTCAAGGTAAGATTTCAACATATGAATTTGGTGGGGGGAGGACACAAGCGTTCAGTCTATAATGTTACTGTACTTGTAATTTAAACAAATACTTCACTTCATGGAAGGCAGTAAGAAAGATGAGTGACAGCAGACCTACAGGTATTGAATATAATCCTGGACATTCGGGAGCTAAGTAGGGAAGCTACAACAAAGAACATGACTACTTCCAGAGAAGGAGGGCCAGCCAGCACTGCCCCAGGTGCTAGAATAGTGCAAGAATCTCCAGTTCAAGGTTGATGTGCAGGGAATCCAACCAATACCCACCGAAGAGCAACTGGGATGCTCAGTGGCATGAAGCCATATTTGGGGAGGACAGTGATGGGGCCTGTGCTAGCTGTAGTTGTGCCGCACCACAAGGTATGCTGTAGACTCTATAGTATAGAGCACACAAACGTTTCTGGATTAAAATCCCTCAGGGAAGAAATAAGTCCAGATGTTCCTTGTTACATCCTGAACAGTGGGCCTTCATTGCTATCATTGGAATTAAGAAGATGGATACCAGGTTAATAACAGCCAAGTGAGATTCAGGACTTCATAACTGATGAGTTTTATAATCAGACTTTAGAATGTTAGGGAGGAAAGGAATGTGAAAGATCCCACTGTTCTCCCGGTTGGGTTCTGTGGGGCCCCAGGGGTCCATCCCATGGAGCTGCCTTCAGGCTCATCGGCCGAGCAGGGTAGAATTTCAGGCCTCCTTCATAGCCCAGGGCCCCTTTGAAACAGAGGAGCTCTGCCAAGATTTGCTTTACTATTATTTTTATCCTTCTTGGTGTTGTGTTCTTTTAGAAAGTGTCCTGGGACTAAGAGAACAGTTTAGTAGCCGCTGATTTTACTGAGCCCCTTTCATGAGTAAAGTGCATGGTGAGACCCTGGGGACGTGTGTCGTCCAAATTGCTTAACTCCTCCTGCCTGAGTCTGCCAGGAACCTGGTCTGGTGCCCATGTAGAACTCTCACTGTAGTTCTGTGGGCTCAGTTTCACCTGGGACCACCCAGCATGGGCACCACTCAGCTCTGCGACGCCATGCTCATGACTCACTGTGTCCTCGCCTGACAAGCCAAACTGTAAACATCCTACACTTGTGCCTCCTGGAGAAGTAGTCACGAAATCACTTTATAGTGGACTTCCTGTGGAGACAGGGCATTTAATGGGGTTCCTGGGCATCCCAGGAACCCAAGTTAAAACCCAGAAGGGAATTCTCTCAGGTACCACAGTTCATCTCCCTGGAATGTTGGGTTGACACCTAAAATGCCACCAAAGGTTTTGAGATAATGATGGTGCTAACAAACTTTGGGGCCATAAACAAAGAAGGCACATTTCTGCCCAGGTGATGTGGGTCCTGGGCCATGGAGGGTGGTGATGATTGCTTAGGTTTTAGATTATGTTCTACAGTGGCTGTTGCAGAAAAGAAACATGGTCAGGAATTAGGAAACCTAGGACTTGAGTCTGGCTTGTCTCTTGTTAACCTCATAATCTGGAACATGTGTCTTAACCTCTATGAGCCAAGACAGCAAGGGCTGAATTGTATCAATAGCATGGAGCACAGTGCCCAGCATGGAGAGCATTCAAAGTCCTGAGAGAGCCATGTGGAGGGTGCCCTGGAGCCACTGCTTAGAGTAGGAACCATTTCCTGCTTTTCCCCTTTGAGCACTGTCTCTCCCAGTCACCCTCCCTCAGTGACCCCCTCTCTCTCACACCCTCATTCAAAACACACTTTCTTCTTACCTATTCAGCTCTATTCTTCTCTCCACTGAAGGTGTGATTGTGTTGTGAATGAGAGAAGCATGGGGGATGGTAGGGGGGAGGGGGACTGACCAGGTTTTGTCCAGTTGTACAAAATGCTGATGGAAGAACACGGCGGGGTGGTCCTGAGTGTGTCCTGCATGCTCACCAATGTGTTGTGGCTGGATGAAGGCATAGGAACTATAGCCAGAGCCATATAATCACTCAGCAAACATGTACTCATCACCTCTGGCATGCTAGGCACCTTAAGGCAAGGGACAGAAAAATGTAGAAACATTCTTCTCCAAAGACATTCAGGTACAAATAATGAATTACAGTGGAAGAGCTCTCTGTCATAAAAAGTACAAGAGGTGTTGCATGGCAGAGCATAATTAGGAACCCAGAGGATCTGAGACAAAAGTATGCGAGATGGAAGACACCGGCAGTATCCCATGGAAGAGGAGAACCATCCTCTTTGGTTAGGTTGGAAGTGGAACTGCAGCTTCCCAGGGCCGCTATGGACAGTGGAGCAGGTAGTTCACTGCTCAGTGTCCAGCTGAAGGGATGTGGAGACAGCCATATAGCCAATGGTGCTTTCATAGAGTTGTGCACACCTGTAGGTGACTCTCAAGGCCCTGGCCATCAGCCACATTGCTATCCCACCTTCTGCAAGGTTGAGAGGCAGAGCTGGGCTCTCTGGCCTTTCACCCTCTACCCCTCACTCCTAGACATGTCAGGGTCAACTGCCTCTCCAGTTTCTCCTGTGTCCATGGAGGGTGGCTCTAAAATATTTTTGGGTCATGAATCCTTTTGAGAATCTCATGAAAAATTTGGACCTTCCCCCTTCCCCCACAAAAAAGGTATAGTCACACACAAGCTTGCATACAATGTCAAAGAGTTTATCTACCCCAAGTCCATCAATTGAGTTTCTTCCAGAGACCCCCTCCCATGGTCAAAATACCCCTGCACTGGAGTGATAATCTTGGCCTTGCTCTGCTTTGTAGGGGAAGAATAGGTCACCTGACTGATGGCTGACACTACTGTCTACATTGCTCAGCTGTGTGGAGCTAACTTGTTCAAAGACTAGGAGAATCAGGGATTTGGATTTGACCTCTTTCTCCTCTCTTCACACTGGGTAGCTTCAGGTAGCAGTTCTCGGTGTGTGTGTGTGTGTGTGTGTGTGTGTGTGTGTGTGTGTGTGTCTTCTGCAGTTACAAACTCTCCCTCTTGCCAGCTATTCCTCAAAACTCAGGGACTGAGGGTAATGGGGCTTTATGGGTGGTCACCTGTGGTTGGGGATATGAAGATGAAGAGCATATAGGCATGGTATTGTCACTGTCAGTTCTTATATGAGTTACTATCAAAAATACATAAATAAAAACATTAAAGGCTACACATGGATCAATACTGAGATTGTGAGATGAACTAAGGGTCATGATTCATCTATATCTGTGCATTGAGGCTGGTCAAGGGCAGGGTGTAGGTCACGGAGAGCCCCTAGGGATATATTAAGAAGTGTGGCCTTGGAAGCACCAGAGGAGCCAGTTATAAACTGGGGAACTGGGGGGTGATGTGTTAAGTGTTATCTGTTCTTTCCCTTTCCTTCCTTTTTCTGGAGTGGGAGGTGGGGGGAGTAGATCACTGTGATCGCATGTGGGGGATGATTAGAGAAACAAGGTTGAAGTTGGGAAGCTTTCGTGGCCTCTAAACCAACACAGTAATATACAGGACAGAAGGAGAGAGATGGACTCCACTAAGGATTAGTGGAAGGGCCTTGTAATTGGTTGGATTTAAAAAGCCCAGGAGAGAGAGTTCAAGGCTGACTCCTAGCCTAAGCTATCTATCTATCTATCTATCTATCTATCTATCTATCTATCTATCTATCTATTGCTCCTGGAGTTTTTATTAAGTGTTCCAGCAGGAACTATGAACAAATAAAGGCTCCAGTTTTAAATAAGCACCGTTGACCAAAAAACAAAGACTCTTGTTTCTGTAGGAGGTGGAGAAAATATAGTACTCTGGCTTGTTATTTTGAATATGGCCTGAGTTAGAGGAACTTGGCCACCTTCAAACCTGTGCCTCCCTCGCCTGGGAGGAACTTGCGACTTCCTGGGTGGCTAGGAACCCTGTGGAGAGACCAGCTCTCTGTGCCATATGTGGCTTAGGGCTTTATTGTGACTTGGGCTTCTTTTTGGGCCCTGAAGAGCTGTCTTTCCCAATGGAAAGAAAAAGCCCAGGGTTTTTGTGTGCCTGGCTATGGCCCAGGTGCAGCCTGTCTGCTGCAGGTGAGGCTTCCTGGGCTGCCTGTCCCAACCAGAACCAGCCCCATGCACCCTGGAAAGAAGCCCAGTCCCCAGTGCTCATGGAGGCCCCTACCTAAGCCTGTGGTCCAGAGAGCTGGGGAGCAGGTAGAGATGCTGCTGTCAGAGGCTCAGGATGAGGACAGGTGGTGTAGGTGGTGCCGGCAGGTGAATATGCAGCTTAAAAGAACCTGGCACACTGAGGACTACTCAGGCCCCTTAGAATAGACCTGTTTCCCCAGAAGCATCTGACAAAGGCATATTTTTATGACATCTCAGCCAATCTGTCCATCACTAGGATTTAAGCCTTTGCTTGGGTGAAGGGGTGGATATTGAGGCCACCCATTAAGCTAGGAGAATAGGAGGAGAGGCCAGATTTATCATAACAAATAACACATATTGAGCACTAACTCTGTGCCAGGCGCTATGCTAAGAACTCAATAAGTGTAATATTTAATTCTCATGAGGATGCTCTAGTATATTATTGCCATTTTACAAATGGGAAAACTGAGGCTCCACAAGTGAAGTTGCTTGTCCAAGATCATGAAAATTATATATGGCTGGGGTTGTTTTGAAATGTGTTAACTTGGCTAGGCTAAGGAAATTTCTTAGAATTCCCTTTCTTATATATTCTAGACTAAGGATGTGCCACAAGAGAGATTCTTGTGGGAGATTTACAAGCTGGAAGGAAGCTGCGGTCCTTCTGTTGCTCACACGTTCTTGCTGACCTGCTGGCTCATCGCATTGGTGTGGGGCAATTGCTAGGCCTGCAACCATTTCACTTTCCCCTGAACCCTCCTTCAGTTGTCCTGCCTCTTGGGCCAGGTGTGTGTTTAGGTCTGTTACAAAACTCTGGCTTCTGCAGGACACCCACATCCTAGGGTTGGAGGAAAAGTAGAACTGATGTGGGTTTTAGTCCATCCTGAGCCCTGGAGCTTATATCTGTGGGCCCAGCTGGTTCTTATTCTCCATCTTCCCTGCCCAACTGCTGGCCATGCAGGCTTCAAGCTCCAGCATCATCAAAGACATCTCAGGGAGACCAGCTCTTCCACTTGTCTGTGTAAGGTCAAATCCCTGAAAAAAAATCCTCTATACAAATATACAGGCAAACATATGTGGATATGTAGGTACATGCATATATGTGTGTGTACATATACACACATGCTCATTCATGCATGTACATCTCCCAGTGGTCTGCTTCTCTGACTGAGCCTGAGCAGTGATCACTATGGATACAGCGTGCAGCCAGGGTCTTAGCTCAGGTAGCTGCTCCACTGGACCTGCACATACTCTCAGCAGTTCAGATCACATGACGGTGGGAGAGGGGTTCCACTTTGGACAGACTGAAGTTGAAGTACCCGTGGGATATTTGGGGGTTGAGTCCGGGGCATTTGGAGGTATCTAAGAAGCCTTGTTTGCAAGGAAAGGGAAATCAATGTGGGCTGGCTGGTATTGGAAACAAGTTTTATGGTGGAGAGACCTGACTTAAGTTTCAAAGGCTGGTAGGAGCTGGTTAAATGGATGGGGGTGGGGAGGGCATTGTGGAGGTTAAACTGCATGAGAAAGGCCTGCAGTAGGAATGAGCAAGGTGTGAGGCGCGATGAGCCTGAATGGTCTAGGAGAGGTGTATTGATTATATGGCCATTGTGATCTATTCAGGTTTGTGATTTATATCTACCCAAGGATGTGGTGGGCTCTGGACATTGTATGTTGCATCTGGTAGAGTAAGTTTTTGGTTTAATTAAATTCAGCTTGCCTCAAAGAGTTGGGAGCACCTGCTATATGGTAGCCTTGTGCTAGACATAAGCACAGATAAAACATGAACTGTATCCTGGGGAAAAAATCTGGTTCAGGTTATAGATGTTTAACATAGTTTTGTTAAATTGGATGGACTGAAAATCTTGTGCCAATAATGGGGTTGACTCTGGACTCCTAATTCCATTTTGGGCCAATTGTGTGGATGAAATGATGAAACTCAGGTCAATCTATCCATCCACCCATCTCCTCCATCCATTCATCCAATGCTAGCTTGTTCTACTTACCTACCCACCTATCATTCTTCTAGCTCTATCTAACAATCATCTGTTTTTTTTTCTTTCTTAAGTGGAGGAGGGCAGGATTTGAGCAGCCTACAAAATTAGCCATACACAAAATGACAACGAAATATAAAAGGGGACAAAAAGTAAGTAGAGGAACAGATTGGCAGCAACAGGAACTGAAGCAGCTATTGCAGCTGAGCATTGACATCAGCACCAGGTTTAATAGAAAGTAAGGCAAGGAGCCCTGGTCGTCGCAATACGCCTAAGGTTGTGGGTTTGATCCCCGGTCAGGGCACATATGAGAGTCAACCAATGAATGCATGAATAAGTGGAACAACAAAATGATGTTTCTCTCACTCACTCTCTTTCATTAATAAATAAAGAAATGGAAACCAAGGTAAAAGAAGAAACAGGAGGCACAGTGGATAATCCAGTCGGTGCTATCTGAAGAGAAAAGAATAGAGTGGGGAGAGAATTTGCCAGCCCGTGTAGAAGGAGGATTCATGGTGTTAGGGCTGCAAGAGGACAGCATGGTGGGTGCCATCTTCTGCTGCCTCTCTGCAAAGGCAGAAGAACACTCCTCAAATGTTCCTCCTGCAGACCCTCTGCAAAGTCTAAGCACACACCGTTACATCTTACTGCAGCACAGGCTCTTCTGTGGTAACCTAGGGTAACAATGTCCAGCTACATTATATTCTCATGTTCAGACTTAGAGCAGGGATTGAGCCCAGAACACTGAGAAGAAAGGCTAGTTAGCTGGCTGTTAGGCTCTTTCTTTCAAATTTTATTTACCAGAGAGCCTTTGGCTCAGGGTTTATTTATTTTCCATCCCAGAAAGATCTCCTCATCTCTAGCATACCTTGTCAACTCAGAGCTTGCTCTGACTCAGGGATGAGAGAGGTGCACTCTCAGTCTGCATGCAGTCTTCCCAAAGCCAAAGTCGGGAGCTGAAACACTGCCCAGCAGATCCCTCAGCTTAAAAAGAATCCAGACAACCACACCCTTTTGTAACCTATAGAATAACTTGGGAGCCCCTTGGAGAATGCTGCCTCGAGTTACAGTGTCTGCAGCTGACACTTCTCCACGACCAGCAGCTTGCTTGCAGTGGCGCTGTTCCAGGGCGCGGCCATTCACCAGTTGGACCTCATTTTGGTTGGCAGCTCCACATGTCCAGTGTGTCAGAGCATTAGCTGCCCTGGTCCCCAGACCCATCTCACACTCAGAAAACCACTGGGGACATAAGGTCAGCCCTGAGAGCTAGCGGGGATTGTGACAGAAGAAACGAGTGCCCCCTGCATTTAGGCCTCCGGGCCCACCATTCCATGAGGATTCACTGAGCACCTGCTGGAGGAAACTCTTAGATGTGTCTGAGTGTGTGTCAAGGAGGGAAACTGGGAGGAGAAGAGACATGAAAGATACAAAAGGTATCAAGGAGATGGACCTGGGCCCTCTGGGTTATTCAGAGGGGTCTAGGGAAAGGCTGGATACTATACAGAATAGCGTAACCCTGTGAGAAGACCACCTAAGCACGAGGGCACAGCAGTGTGCCTCAGAACGTGTGTGTGACTTTGGACAAATCCTTTGCTGGCAAACCTTTTTCATCTTGAAATAGCAGGAAAAGAAATGGGAATGCATCTTTACTGGCTGGAGGTGAGGGAAAAAGGAAGACCATGGTGTGAAAGTACATTGAGGAAGTAAAAAGGGCTACATGGATATGCAAATTGATGCTATTGGTGACATAATCATTATGGATTTTAAAAATTTCACCTGAGACATTAATCTGCTTTGGTCTCCAGAGAAACCACTGGGCAGTTATGTGAGGCTCATCATGGAAGTCCACTCTGAATGAAGCAAGCAGTTGTCCACCTTTCCAGCTCCCAGGCTTCATGGGACCACACCTGTCTGCCTCCATCCTTCACCTGAGGCCTGTCTAGACACAGTTTGGCCCTCACATTAGGCATATCAAACAAGTCATCAGAACCCCTGCCTTCTCACCAGGTGGCCTGCTCCCGATCCCCTGCCCCAGCGACGCTGCCCATCCCTGCTGCTGCCCTTCAGAAAAATCCCACTCAACTCAGCTCCACTCAACTCTCCTTCATTTCAGCACACAAGTTATTCATTTTAACACTCAACACTAAAATTTTAAGCATAACAACATAATATATTATAACAATAATTAATGTAACAATATAATATACTATGACAATATAGTAATATGTAATAATATACAGTATATCACATACTATATTTATACTATATATAGTGTATATACTACATACATGCCACACTACATATATGATATACGATGTAAGTCCACTCTGTGTGTGTGTGTACACACACACACACACTATATATATATATATCATATTTTATAATATTATGCAGTAGAATTCTTTTTTTTATTTTCAGAAAAACCCACTGAGTTTTATTATTATTTAGTATCATTATTACCTCCATTTTGCAGATGAGGAAACTAAGAGTGAGAGCAATTTGCCCAAAGCCAGTACATTGAAAAGCTGTGATTCTGACTTGCAGACTTCTCTTTTAGCCACTATTCTTTCCTGCTCTCCACTGATTCTCATAATTTGGTAATGACAAATTACAGGCTTCGTAGTAATATTTTTGCCTTGGTGTTGCTGCTGCTTTGTGGTGAGATGGTTGGACCAGGTTGTGTGTGTGTGGAAGGGGGATAGGTGTGTGGTGTGTGTGTGTTTGATGTGTGTTTGTAAAATGTGATGTGTGTAGTGTATGAGTGTGGTGTATGTTGTGTATGGGTTGTATGCATGTGCACACATGTGTGTTGACTTCTCAATCCAATTTATGTCAGTTTTTGAGGGCAAGATCCAAGTTTCTATGACATTAGTTTGCGAACCCCTGAAGCCTCCATTTGCTCCATAAGACTGGGCATCTCATGGACAGCACATGGTGAACAATGTGAAGGAACCTGCAGGAGCGGCCATGGGTACTCAGCAACCATATGAGCCTTCAGCTCTCTGCAGTCCCACCCACTGATCCCAGGTTCTTCTGCAACTTTTTAGAAGTTTTTTCTATTGGAGGCAAATGTAAAATATGCAGCATTTTTAAAAGATGGCAAAAGACAGTATCTAATTGAAAATGTTGCCTATTGTGACACAAGAATGTTGATTTAAAAAAAGGAGGGTTTGGATATGTGTGAGCAAATGTGTGCATGTGCACAAGCACACGTGTATGCATGTGTGGGATGTGTGTGTGTGTATGAGGAGGAATACCAAACACTCGGATTTTGTATTGACAGCGAGTTTATAATATTTTAGTCATAAATTTGATTTCCTATTTCTGTCTTTGGGTCAGTCCTCTCGTGTCTGTGTTTCTGTTTTCTCCAGTGAAGATCCAGAAAAAACACTTCTTTCCCCTTCTTATGGTTATTGCATCTGAAAAATTAAAAGCACATTATAGGCAGTAGGTATTTTATGGAACATCCATCCAAGAAATAAATTTTAGAAAGTTTGCCCTTCCCATCCTTGCCAACCAAGGAACAGAGATATGGGTGGAAAGGTTTCCTTCCTTTTGTCACAACTTGTCCTGTCCTCTCGACACCGCACACAGCCCTGCACCTCCTCTGCCACCTCACTGCACTGTGGCAGATATGTGACACAGTGTCTGGCTAAGTGCTATGGTGGGAGTATGTCTAGGGTGTTGAGGGAGCCCTTAGGAGGGGGAGATATGTAACCAGGCTTGACCAATCAGGGAGGACTTCCTGATTTTGAGGAAAACATAGCAGTTTGTCTTGAAGAAACTCATCATTTGCTGCCACCCAAACATGTATTTGCTGCTTTCCTCTTCATGTATCTTTTCTTTTAGGCCGAGTGTCCTGTCTTATCTGCACTCTTTGAAGTGAAATTCCTCCAAGACTCACTCAAGTGCCATTTCCTCACCGATGGGTCATTTCTGGATTCCCCCACTTGAAGAGACCTCCTTCTTTGGACTCTGATGGTATTTTGTACATCACCTCTCGTGTCTCTTTATCTTGTCTCACTCTGCTTTATTATAGGTACTTGACATTACTATCTCAACACCCCCAACTTGATGTTTGGCTCATTATTCTTCCCCTAGCATGGAGCTGTATAGGACAGTCCTGATGATATTTGGATTCATTGCTTTGCCTTTATGTCCCCCTCTCGAAGACCAGGAGCCACCCAGGATGGATTTGAATGAAGGTGGGGCCAAGCTTGCTGGGCCTGATGAATAGTGTGTTCAGTTAGCTCAGGACCTGAACCTCAGCAGGCTGAGGTCATGGATGGTTACCATGTGGCTCGGTGACCTTGGCCATGTGCTCTGGTTTTAGTCTGAGTCCCAACATTTGTCTTTAAAGTACGGTCCCTCAGTCACTCACCAAGCTGGCCATTGGAGAAGAATGTAAAAGCTGGGAGCGTGCTTAATAGGGGAGAAAAAAGGCTCAGGGTCGGGAAATGGGGAGTCCAGTGCTGCCTTAACACTTAGGGCTGAGTGACCTCGAGCAAGTCACTTCATAGCTTTGTGCCTTGGCTTCCCCAGGTGCAAAAGATTGGCACGGGATTTGGGATTTCTCCAACTCAAAATTTTACCAACTATGAAGGAAACAGAGCTGAACTCCCTCATTTTCTATATGGGGCAGGAAAAGTGTGTAAATCCTAATTCGACAGTAGCTGCCCCCGTGGTGACAGGTCATAGCCCAGCTTTCTCCATCCTTTGACCCAAACCGCAGATATCTTCTCAGCTATTGATGGGAAATCATGCTCTTTTGGTCAGAAGCTGAGAGAATATCAATATGAAATGCTACATTTTACAGCTCCAGTGGCTTTCCTGAAAGCCCGACCCTGCCTGCCGGTCATCTGGATCTGAGGAGAGGCTGTAAAAGGCTTTGATTCGATAGATTTCAGGCTATTTTACCCAGAAAGAGTTTGTAAACAGAGAAGACATGCATTTTGCAGAGCATTAAAAGCTTCTGAAATTGTGATTAACAGCTCTCCTTGGTGCTCCATTTTAATGAAATGAGTGGCAGTGACATAAGAAAAAAAATAACAGCCCAATCTTTGTGTTTTGTAATGAATAATAAAGTATTTTAACCTCTTTAGGGACTTAACACCAAGTTAATCCTTTAATCCCTGGAAAAACCAATTTTGTTGATGTGAAAGAGGGATATTTAACTTCATCCAATTAATTTTCTACCTTAGAGATGTTATGATTATGAAGATTAGATTGAATACATTCATTAGAACTACCATATTGTATAGCAGGTAGTGGCACTGACACCAAAAAGTAGCATTGAAAAGAAATGATATGCCCCAATTGTGTTTGATTTTACCCCTTTGAAATGCCAGGGCTGTGAGGTCTTCACATGCTAGCACTGTTGCTTGCATGGAAGTGCTCACATCTGCAACCACTCAGCCACCATGCAGCACTAAACCCAGAACCCGCTGACATTCCTGCAATCCCACTCCTGCCCTCTCTCTGAGCTCCAAATTAGAACTGCTCTTGTGTGGAGGCTGAAATCGTGCAGCAGAAACACTCCTAACAATAAAGAGTTAGCTAAGTGTGAACTCAATTTGAAATTAGACAGTGGAGGTATGCTGAACAACGGCTTGGAATTGGAGATGGAAGACAAATGATTGGAGGTTTATATTTTTGCATTGGACTTCAACATGGTGACGTGGGAAGGTTCTCATTCCACCTCCACATGCCAGCTCCCAGCAAACTGAATTTAGAGGGATGAGAGAAAAGATGAGAAGTGAGGATTACAGCAGTGCCACAAATATTCTAATAATGAAACGAGAAGCCCCTGGATCCTTCTGGCTTATGATGGTCCCTTTAAGAATGAAAACTGGGATATGGGACATGTCAGAGTGACTTCTCACTCTTTTTCCAGCCACTTTCAATAGATGTCATTTTCCACCTACTGTCACCAAGCTGAAGGCTGTCAGGATAGAACTGTTGGCACCCCTGTGTCTTGCTCAGTGCTTTCCACTGGGAAAAGGTATGGCATGACTACAGGAGTGACACTGGCATTCTTGTGTGTCTTGTGAGGGAGCATGGTGCCATGGAGGAACGGGAGGTTTTGGAAATAGAGTCTCAATCTTTGTCCTGCCACCTTCCATCTTATTGCCTTAGACAAATTGCTTGGCTTATTTGAGACTTGGTTATCTCATTTGTTAATGGCATCAACCTATTAGAGTTCTCACAGAATCAGGTAAGGCAATGTTGTGCAAACCCAGCACAGTGCTTAGCAAATGGTAGGTTCCAGGTAGACATTTGTTTCCTCCTTTCCCACCATGTAATAATCAATCTCATTATTTGATTGACTCAAGCATAAATAACAGAAGTTTAAGGGACCACTGAAGTGGGAAGGTTCTCATTCCACCTCCACATGCCAGCTCCCAGCAAACTGAATTTAGAGGGATGAGAGAAAAGATGAGAAGTGAGGATCACAGCAGTGCGCAAATATTCTAATAATGAAACAAGAAGCCCCTGGATCCTTCTGGCTTATGATGGTCCCTTTAAGAATGAAAACTGGGATATCGGAAATGTCAGAGTGACTTCTCACTCTTTTCCCAGCCACTTTCAATAGATGTCATTTTCCACCTACTGTCACCAAGCTGAAGGCTGTCAGGATAGAACTGTTTTTCCCCCTTAATCTTGCACATGAGAAATGAAATGACTTGCCCAAGGCCAGGTGGCTAATGGATTATCGAACGGGTCAGAAGCACAAATCCGAACTTTTGTATTAAGGAGATTTCCATGGCCTCTTGGAGCTGAGTTTGACTGACTGACTCTTGCTTGAGGGGAAGCATTCCTCATCCAGTTCATGCTATTCCAGGTACTGAATTCAGCCCCTCTCCCACTTGATCCCAATTCCTTACCCCCCAACCCCCCTTCTAAGCACAATATTTCTAATTCCTTAAACTCTCAGTTTGGGTCCCATGCCGCGTGTGCCTCAATCCTGGAACTTCCATTTAGTTTCTGGGAAGTGTTGGTTTTCTCTTAGAAGTTGTTCTCTGGTGAACTTTTGCCTCCTAAGTGCCACAGCCTGGCAACTTGATAACTGACTTGGAGAGGTTTTCAGTCCTGAGTAAGAATGTGTCCTTCTTTCAACGCCCAGGCTTCCTAGGCAGGCAGAACAGGACTGGAGGCCAGGCATCTGCTGGTTTGCTAGAGGGGCTGGGGCTTGAGTCCTCGGGTGCAGCTCTGAGCTGGGAATAGCAGGGACCAGGTGCAGCTGAATGTGGCAGTGGCCTTGTAGATCCTCTTCCTCTGAAGTTTGGCCTGTTTTAGGATGTGAGCGGTGATACTGAGATGGGGTCCTTTGGGGTTGGTACAGCAGACAGGGAGGGAGGCCAGCGCTGGCACTGGTGAGCACATGGTTCAGGCAGGGACACGCCCTCAAGCTCTGCCATGC
>NW_006295062.1:426920-431970 GCF_000327345.1 Myotis davidii
AACCTTCTGAGTGTGTCTCCTGTCTTACATGATCTTCAGGAAAAGGTGACGTTTAAAGAAACCATTTGTTTGAATGGAAATTTCCAGAAAGATTCTGGCAGCAGGCACATCTGCAGGGACTGAATGTGTCCTGAAGGGCTAAGGAAAGAGAAAAGAGAAACATTTGGCACCAAAGGCAGCAAACAGGAAGGTGGTCCACACACCATGGGTCAGTTTCTGCTTCTGCTGAATTCATTCATTCATTCATTCATTCATTCAACAAACATTTTCCTGGGCACCTTTTCTGTGCCACTTAGGCTACCACAAGGAACAGATCAGAAATGGCACCTGTGTTATGGACTCTCTATTGTCCTTCAATTTCCCAGAATGTATTTGTTAGAGTTCTAAGGTTGCATAGTGAGAAATTTCCTTACTATTTGTTAAGCACTGCAGCACTTTTTAACCATCGATACGCTGTCTTACTGACAATCCTGTGAATATATTCTAATTCTTAATTTACTGTAGAGGAAACTAGATTCTAGTGAGTTGAAATGTCTTCCCCTAAATTACATAACAGTTACTTCTCGACCTCCATCTCTCAGAGTAAGTTTACCCTAAACTAGAAAACGAGTGCTGATGCCCCTGGTTGTCGTAAGAACAAGGGCAGACACATTGGTTCTTCACTGGCAATCTAATGAGAGTTACATGGCTCAGCAAAGCTCTCCTTGAAAGCTAAGGTGCCTCCAGGTACATGTAGCTGATCATTCTAAGTAAGCTGCACTTTCTAACAAGACCACTTGGCACCACACTGTCCTCTCAGAGTAGTTAAAGCTTTCGGTCCCTCACTATAAACTGGCTAATGCAGAGCTGGGCCATACTGTAGATCGACTTTGGTGCCAAAGTTGTTTAAAATGGAAGTTGATTTTGGCTACATACTTTAAAAGGGTTAATGTAACTTATTTATTGGGCTGCCCCAGCCTCTTAATACCTGACCACCTTGATGTACCTCAGAGGGGCACATTCTTATTCAGGGACTGAGACCCTCTTTAATGCAGCCATCCTTGGTGCAGTTAGCTGGAGTCCCCCTCCACCCAACTCACAAGAAGCCAGGACCTGCTGACTCTATAAGAAAAAAGGCCCTGCCCAGCCAGTGTTGCTCAATGGTTGAGCACTGACCCATGAACCAGGAGGTTCAATTCCAGGTCAGGGCACATGCCCGGGGTTGTTGGCTTGGTCTCCAGTGTGGGGCATGAAGAAGGCAGCCGATCAGTGGTTCTCTATCATCATTGATGTTTCTATCTCTCTCTCCCTCTCCCTTTCTCTCCCTGAAATGAATTTTAAAAAATACTAGAAAAAAGGAAAAAAGGCCCAGTGGGACAGCCCAGGGAGAACGGCTCACCTGGCCCGTGCTGCTGTTGTGGTGCAGGACCCTGGTGGTTGCGTGGCCCTTCCTCACTGGCTGCGAAAGGACGGGTCTCTGGGAACACGGCTCTCAGGGTGACACTGTCTCCTCTGTTCCACTGTGGGCACCGGGCCTGCTCTGCCTGCTGCGGGGAGGAACTCTAAACCTAACTCCCTTCCTGTCTGGCCCTTCTGCTTGTCCCCTGGATCTCAGCATAGAGGGAGACACAGCTTTGAAGACTCTCCATGTTTTACTCCATCTCTGCGGATGATCCGTGGAGCTGGAGGATAAAGGATCTGCTCCACTGATTCCTGGACCTAGAAGAATACCAACTCCCATGGCCCCTCATCTTTGCTGAACTTGACTCTGAGGGACACAGAAGAAAGGTCAGATGTCTGCCCTGTGCAGTTTAGGAATGGAGGAGGAAGAAGACCTGAATATTTAAACAACAAAAAAGAGATCCAAGCAAAGAGTTAAAGGCTGGGCTATGGATCTTTTAAAAAAGAATTGCACAGGATTTACTCTCCCTCAGTCCCCATGACCACTCTAAATGTGCCAAGTTATCCCATCAGCCCCCTCGGAGTGTCCATCTGAGACGGGTGCCCTGAGTGACTATCTGCCTCTAAGTGGGTTCTTTGCTGGGTCTCTTCCTTCTGAGTCGGCCTTCCGTCTTCCTGGCTTTGCCTAGTTCCCACTGCAGTGAGGCCAGGCTCACCCAGAAAGACTCCAGGGAAACCACAAAAGTTGCAGGTCAACAGGCAAATCCCCGTGTAATTATTCACCTGCCCCTGGCCCTGAGTGGGGGAGCAGTTCCTGAGCCTCATTAAAAAAAAAGTAATTATAACACCAGTGGTTAGATTTCCCCTCTACCATCCCTTCCTCTCCCCCTGCCACTCCTCCCAGTTATGGTAGAATTTAAGATAAAGATTGAGACTCACTGTGTAGGCTGCAGGCAGGAGAACAGAGCCAGGGCTGGAGGCCTGAGGACGAATCTGGGTGGGGTATGAAGGCACTCGGCCTTGAAAGGACCAGACCAATTGAGCAGGAGGAGCCCAGGCTTAGGGACCATTCTGAGGCTAGTTTTCCTGGCCTGGCCACTGCCAGATAAGGGTTTTGGAGGAACTATTACACTCCACCCTGTCTGTCATTTGCAGATTAATTTTCCCTAACTAGGCCCTCACTCTGTAGACTATCAGCATTCACCCTTGCTCGCTGTGTCAATAAACCATCAATTAAGAGCTGTTAATAATATGCATTGACACAGCAGATTAGCCAGATTTAGGCCCTGTTGGTCAACTCTTCAAGTCGATGGTTATAGGATTATCAACCCTGCCATTGACACTTGCTTCATTCTTCTCTCTCTGGTCCCTTGTGAGATGCAAGAAAGAGCTTCATTCAAACCCAAAGGCTCAAAAAACAAAAGGATAATCTCAGTGTGAGGGCCTGAAAAGCAATTCAGATCAAGAGAAATCAGAGGTAACCATTGCTTTCCTCTCTCATTACTGCTTTCTACTCTTTTGTGCTAAAATTGTCCTTTGTGGGGAGGTTAGCTCAGAGGACAGGAACTCAGAATCCTCTAGTCCTTCCACCCAGTGGCACAGGGCAAACTTGTCCTTATTTTCCAAACATAAGGCAAGGATGTGATTATCACACTGCATTTCTCTTCATCTGGTTAGTAAACACGTGGCTGCAGATGGGAACAAAGGCTTGCCATAGATCTGGCTTTTGGAGAACAGGGGACACTGCCTGTCAAGGGGACAGTTAAGATCCTATCTGGCCTTTTCCTCTCAGCCCCCTCCTCTTTAGTAGCAGCTTCAGTGTTTTTGGATAGCGATGATTTAAGCAGAATGGCGAGTCCACAGCCAGGCAGGTGTGAGGCTGAGGAAGTCTAGTGCCTGAGGCTGATGTTGGAGCTAGGGCTCCACCGCCATCCAGGGAGCCAGCCTAGCCTAAGACAAAAAGCATAGGCATGACTTAAACACCCAATATTTCATGACTAAGGGGTGGCGGGGAGGAGAGACAGCAAGAGTATTGGGACCAAATAGATGAGATGCTCAGGGGACTGGAGGGTAAAGACAAGAAGGTAATGGGATAACAAGGCTCCAGTGCCCACCTGCTTGTGCCCATGCTGCCCCGGACCGTGTGTGCTATCTATTACGTGCATGATAACATGATTCCACCTAGCAGGTGAGGTGGGAGAGGCAAGGATGACTCCTCCACAAACTCACAATGATTGCTGCATTGGTCTGCTAGGGCTATGAGGGCAAATACCACCAACTGGGTGGCTTAAACAACAGACATTTATTTCTCACAGTTCTGGAGGCTGAAAATCCAAGATCAAGATGTCTGTAGGGTTGGCTCATTCTGAGACCTCTCTCCTTGGCTTACCAATGGCCACCCTCTCACCGTGTCTTCATATGGTCTTTCCTCTGTACATGTGCGCACCTGGTGTCTCTCTATGTGCCCAAACTTCCTCTTATGAGGACACCATTCATATCAATGAGGACCCACCCTAACGGCCTCATTTCAGCTTAATCATCTCTTTACAGGCCCTATCTCTAAATAAGTCACATTCTAAGGTGCTGAGGACGTCCACATATGATTTTTTTTGGATACACAATTTAGTCCTTAGTGACCCCCCAAGGATAATTCTGCTGTGAACTGGGAGGAATTAGGACATTTTGCCCAAAGTAGATGCTTACCTTCAGGAAGAAGATGGCTTAAACAGGAAGCATTTTTTCCTGGGGCTTCCTGTACTCAACATAATGTCTGTGAGGTTAATTTATGATTTGTGTATTTGCTGCTGGTTTATTTTTATTGCAGAATAGTATTCCATTGAATAAAATGATCACTTTTTGTTTATTGATTCATCTGTTGATGAACTTTTAAGTTGTTTCTAATTTGGAGCAAGAGTTTTTGAGGACACCTTTCTCAACTTTTGTAGGTAAATATCTGGGAGTGGTATTGCTAGGTCAGAGAATATGTTTGTGTTTAATTTTATGAAAGAAAACCCAACAACCCCCAAATCAAAAACCAAATGTTTTTCTAAAATGGTTGTGCCATTTTACACTTCCACCAACAAATCTGAGTATTTCAGTTATTCCATATATAACAGTTAAGATTAGTTATTTCTTAAGCAATTTCAATTCAGTGTATTACATACAAGAAAATGCATCCATTTAAATGGACAGTTTGATGGGTTTTCACAAATGAATACAGCCATGTAGCCACCACCATAACCAAGATACAGAAAATGTTTGCAAACCCTGAAAGTTGTCACATGCCCCTTTACAATCAATCCTCTTGCCAACTCAAAGCAATTACTATTTTGCTTTCTTTTTTTTTTTAACTTTTTTTAATTGCTTAAAGTATTACAAAGGGTATTACATATGTGTCCATTTTTCCCCCCGCCCTAGACAGTCCCCTAGCCTCCCCTATCCCCTAGTGTCTTATGTCCATTGGTTATGCTTATATGCATGCATACAAATCCTTTTGTTGATCTCTTACCCCCCTATCTCCTGCATAGGTTGGACAGTTTATTCAGTGCCTCTATGACTCTGTTTCTGTCTTTGTTCGTCAGTTTATGTTGTTCATTATATTCCCCAAATGAGTGAGACCATGTGATATTAATCTTTCTCTGACCGGCTTAATTCACTTAGCATAATACTT
>NW_006295062.1:432991-438530 GCF_000327345.1 Myotis davidii
TTCACAAACGACAAGTGCTGGAGAGGATGTGGAGAAAAAGGAACACTTGTGCACTGCTGGTGGGAATGCAGACTGGTGCAGCCACTATGGAAGACAGTATGGAGTTTCCTCAAAAAGCTACAAATGGAACTCCCATTTGACTCCTTTTTAGAGCAGCATAGTATATATCCCAAGAAACCAGAAACACCAATCAGAAAGGATATATGCACCCCTATGTTCATAGCAGCACAATTCACCATAGCTAAGATCTGGAAACAGCCTAAGTGCCCATCAGTAGATGAATGGATTAGAAAACTGTGGTACATCTACACGATGGAATACTATGCTTTCTGTCATTATAGATTTGTTGTGCCTTTTATTTATCTTTTTACTTTTAGTCATTTCAGTGAATGTGAAATCATTTTTAATTATAGTTTTAATTTTCATTTTCTTAATGACTATTGACTTTGACTATCTTTTTGTACTTATTAAACATTTGCATATCTTCTTTGGAAGTATCTGTTCAAATATTTTGCCCATTTAAAAAAAATTTGAATGTTTGTCTTCTTTTTCAAATATTTTTTGGCTATTCCAGATTCTTTGTATTGTTATATAAATTTTAGAACCAGCTTATTGATTTCTTAAAAAAAAAAACAACTTGCTGGGATTTTGATTAGGATTGTGAATTTAGATCAATTCAAGGAAATTGACATGCTAACAATATTGAGGCTTTCAATCCATGAAGATAGTATATTCTCCTTTGATTTTTATCTTATCAATGTCTATAGATTTTAGTCTGGAGGTCTTGAATAATTTCTATAGATTTTATTTCTAAATGTATTTTATACTATTATAAATGATATTATTTTTTAAATTTTATTTTCTAAATGTTCATTGTTAGTATATAGAAATGTAATTATTTTTTGTGTGTCATCTTTCTGTCCCAAAATCTTGCTAAATTAACTCGTTAATTCCAGATTTTTCATTGATTTCTTAGAATTTTCTGTTGTTAATTATTTTTTTTTAAATATATTTTTATTGATTTTTTACAGCGAGGAAGGGAGAGAGATAGAGAGTTAGAAACATTGATGAGAGAGAAACATCGATCAGCTGCCTCCTGCACATCCCCCACTGGGGAAGTGCGCGAAACCCAGGTACATGCCCTTGACCGGAATCGAACCGGGGACCTTTCAGTCCGCAGGCCCACGCTCCATCCACTGAGCCAAACCGGTTTCGGCAATTATTTCTTAAATTAAAGACAATTTTACGCTTTCCTTCACAATCTTAATGTCTCTCGAGTCCTAGAATGTGCTAGCTCTCTGTCTTGCAACAATATTGAATAGAATTAAAAGTGGGCATCCTTGTATTGTTCCTGGTTTTAAAGGGAATATTTCTAATGTTTCCCCACATAGGCTGATGTTTCTTGCAGGGCTGTCCTTTTGGAGAGATTCTTTACCTGTTTAACATTTAATTCCATTCTTAACTTACTGAGAATTTTGCCAATCATGGGAATTATTATTTTCAGAAGATGTTATGTTTTTTCACTTTAGTCAAATAAAATGAATGATAGCTTAGATTTTAAAATATTAAACCAACTTTGCATTAAAGCAATAAATCCAATTTGATCATAATGCTTTAACATTTTTATACATGGTGGATTCATTAGTTTGTTAATAGTTTTAAAAATTTGTATATATAAATGTATATATTGTTGTTGTTGTTAATCCTCACCCAAAACATCGATATGCAAGTGACACATTGATTGGTTGCCTCCCACATGCGCCTGACCAGGGTAGGGGACCAAGCCTGCAACCAAGGTATGTGCCCTTGACTAGATTCAAACCCAGGACCCTTCAGTCCATGAGACAATGCTCTATCATTGAGCCAAACCAACTAGGGCAATACTTCTCTTCCTTTTATATCAAGACTATAATGGCCCCATAGAATGAATTGGGAAAATATTTGGGAGAGAACTTGTGTATGATAAGAATGATGTGTCACTTGAGACTTATGTGGTAAACAATGGTAAAACCCTTTGTTGTTTTTTGTGTGGGAAACTGTGTGAAGCAGTTAACCACTGCTTCTGTATTTATACTTATTATCAGACTATTCAAACGTTGTATGTGAGTCAGGTTTGCAAAATTCTATTTTTTCTAGAAATATGTCCATTTCTCCTAACTTTTCAAATATATTGGCATAAATTAGTTGGTACTATTCTCATATCTTTTAAGTGAGTGCTTTAACTCTGTGTTTCCATCTCTTATTTCTAAAGTTGCTGTTAAGTAGGGAAAATATTGTCTCCCTTAGGACTCCCTGAATGAGGGGTTAAATAGGGTCACTGTGCAAAACAGGTTCTTGGGATGAATAAATTACAGAACTCACCAGGGGGAAAAATAGGAAATGTGTGTGTATCTACATGCACACGTGGATGTGATACAGGTGGGATTTAAATTTAGGTAGTCTGAATCTAGAGCCAGAGTACTTAACCACCATGTTAATGTCTCTACTAAGATTGATAAAGAAGAACACATAAGGGATATATAGGATACTCATATGCACACACATCGAGAGAGAGAGAGAGAGAGAGAGAGAGAGAGAGAGAGAGAGAGAGAGAGAGGATTCAATGTGGAAGTTTCCTCATATCTTTGTTAAAATGTATGCCAAGCTTTTCAGTGGAAATGAATTCAGCTTAAATCCAAAAGGATAGACCAGGCCTGACTAGTGGTAACTATGTCAGGGGATAAATTTTGGTTCAACATAATACCTGGAGATGCCCTAGGAGAACATGGGTGTTTCACAGGTAATAAGTTCATTGTTACTGACATTATTTAAGCAGAGACTTAAAAACTGGTTGTCAGAGTTGCTTGCTCATTCTCTAAACATTTATTGAGGATCTATTATGTGCCTGGCATCCTGCTAGGTGTGGAGAATTATAAAGATTCTCAAGAGATGAGTTCTGTTCTGGTTGGGTCTGAGAGCCAGTAAGAACAATGAATAATTAACAAGAATATTTGTTTGGAACTCAGAAACCTGGGTTCCAGTTTTAGTTCTGCTACTACCTAGCTCTGTGATTTTGAATAAGGAGCTTACTCACTCTGTGTTTCTGTTTTTCTATCCATAAAAAGAGAACATTGAACAATAATGGTGTATTTCAAACTTTAATGTATATTCATTATGATTGGTTTTATCTTAGCTATAGAGTCCATTTTCAAGTGAAGTCTTATGTGAGAAGCCTAATGTGTAAAGTGTAGATAGGTAACAAGTACCTGTAAAGTGCTGTTGCATCATGTGGGGTTCAAATCCCTGACTCCTGGGAACCTCTTCACTCATTCAGGGCCACCTCTCCCAGTGGCTCCCAAGTAGAACCTCAAGGACTCTTAAAAAATAGTTGAAAATTATGAACAAGATGATCTGTGAGAGTTGTATGAGTTTTAATAATTTTAATTCTATGAGTCTATTGTTTTATCTAGTCCAGGAAGCTTCCTGGAAGCAGAGGGTTCTGACCTGAACTCTGATGAAATAAACACAGACCACCTGGCAACCAAATGCAATATGATCGTTCCAGCTGTGAAATGTATAGTATTTGTCTCTGCTCTATAGGTATGTGGCTTCAAAAGGGAGGTGGAAGACACTGTCCTTGGGAATCACACGTGGGTTTACATCTTAGCCTCTACTGATTAATAACTATGTGACTTTCAGTAATTACTTAACCTCTTTGACTCTCAGTTTCCTTTTCTGTAAACTAGAGTCAGTGATACCATAATGAATTGTGATGTGAAGAGGATGAGGGAATATATTTTTTGTCAAATCTCACAGTACAGCTCCAAAGACTCAATTGCCTAGAATATAATAATAGCTGATGATATAGATTGATTTTCCTGAGGGCCCTCTATGAAGTCCCTTTTTGACCCTTTCCCCTGACATTTCACAATTAAGGAAACTTTTCCAACATTTCTGTTGCCTTTGAAATCCCCATACTAGCTGTAGTCTGCCTTTCGCCTGGGCTGCATTTGATAAACACACATACTTACGCCATGTGCCTTCTGCCTTAAAATATAAACACTTCTACATTATTCATCAAAAGTATCATCTCGCAAGATCAGCCATAAAAAGTTCTTCACATTCATTCACACAAACAGGTTTTTGAACGCTTTCCAGAAATAAAAATTGCAGAAGCAGAGGCAAAGGCATGTTATTGTTTTGTAGGTCTTTAAATATTGCCTCACAAAACCACTTTTCATCTTGTTCTCAAAGGGATTAACTTCTGAGCAGTGGGGATTAACTGATGTCAAGTTAGAAAAGCAGTCAACACTAGGGTCGACCAGCCTGACAAGATTAGTCCCCAAATAAATAATTTACAATCTGTTTTAAGACTTTGTAACTGTAACTTCCTCTGAAAGCTTTCAGTACCTTGAGAAAGGAAACGAGTTCCCAGGGCTAGGGGGCCATATGGCTCACAGGCAGGCCTTGGACTCAGAAAGGATGGGATGGGTAGACCTTCCCCGCCATGGGTGCTATAAAAATGGGACCACAGTTGGGCACCACATCTGTGGAGTTACAAGGAAGTGGTGAGCCCCTTAAAGGTGCCTGGCAAGAGGCAGACAACTACAACTACTAGGAGCAACCCTAGGATGGTGCTAGAAGCATTTGATGGGACCTGGTGAGCTCCCTCATGAAGAAACTATACCTATCCTTGTCCCTCTATACTAATACTTACCCACACTTTCCATTTTTCCAATTTCAACTCCCTTCCTAGATGCTCGACTTCAGAAACCTCCTTGTCCACAGTGCAATGTATCCTCCTGAGCCCCTGGCCCAGCCTTGGTCAGGGTTCCCTTCAGGTCCCCTGGCTGCTGTCTCTATATGCTCAGTCCCATGTTGGGCTTGGCAAGGCTGTACATGGGCTCAGAGTACAGGTCCTGGGGTCTGACTGCTGGACTCAGCTCAACCTTGAGTCAACTGACCTATTCTAACATCAGTCTCCTCATATGTAATATGAAGATAATAATAGTACCAACTTCATAGAATTGTGAGAAACTTAAATGAAATAATGCATGTGGCATCCTATATAATAAAAACCTAATATGCTAAGTGTCTGGTTGTCCAGTCATCGGTTCAACCAGTCAAAACCTAATATGCTGATGATATGCTAAGGCCACTCAACTGCTTTCTATGACATACACTGACCACCAGGGTAATAAATGTCCAGTAAAGAAAAGAAAAGTTGTCCTGGCCAGTGTGGTTCAGTTGGTTGAGCATTGTCCCATGCACCAGAAGGGCACATACCTAGGTTGCATTTCAGTCCTGGTTTGGTCCTGGTTGGGCAGGTACCAAAGGCAACTGATCAATGTTTCTTCCCTTCCCTTCCCTTCCCTTCCCTTCCCTTCTCTTCTTTCCGACATTTAAAAAGTTAGATTACATTGTGAATAAATACATATCAGAAGGATAGTAAAGCAAGTGAGCACTGCTCTGCCAACCACATAAGTTCACAGGCTTCCTAGAAGAAAGCTGGCTGAGAATTAGTTGGAATGCTGGGTATTTCATCTTTAAGAGACAGAAT
>NW_006295062.1:438588-448458 GCF_000327345.1 Myotis davidii
TCGCTCCCTCTCACTCTCTCTCTCCCCCCCCTCTCTCCCCCTCTCTTTCTCCCTCTCTAAAATCAATAAAAAAGAAAAGCTGAGCAATTGTCATACACCAGACACATAGTAGGTAATACATAAATGTGTGCCAAGTATATCTATAATAATAAAAGCATAATATGCTAATTAGACCGGACATTCTTCTGGACATCCTTCCTTCCAGACAAAGCCACAGCAGGTGGGGGCCAAAGCAGAGATGGCAGAGGCCCCCGGCTGCAGCCACGGAGGTGGGCAGGGGCCAGGACCAAGGCCCTTGCACGAATTTTGTGCATTGGGCCTCTAGTGTATAAATAAAAGGTTCCTGATGTAGGTTGAATTGTGTTCTTTCAAAAAAAGCAGTTGAAGTTCTAACTCCCAGTAACAGAGAATGTGACCTTATTTGGAAATAGGGTCATTGCTGATATAATCCGTTAAATTGTGGTGATACTGGAGTAGGATAGGTCCTGGATACAATGAATGATGTGTTTATAAAAAGAATTCCATATGAAGATACAGAGACAAAGGGAGAATGACAAATGAAGACTGGCAGAGATTGGAGTGACACAGCTGCAAGCCAAGGACACAAAAGAGTGCCAGCCGCCACCAGAAGATAGGAGACAAGGAAGGATTCTTCCCTAAAGCCTTTGGGGGAGTGTGGCTCTGCTGACACCTTGATTTTGGACTCTAGCTTCCAAGTGGTATGCCAATACATTTCTGCTTTTCTAAGCCACCCAGACTGTGGTACTTGGTTACAGCAGCCCTACAAAGCTGATCTGGTCCTCTCCAATCCACACACAGAGCAACCCACATCCTCACCAATGCCTGATGCCATGTCTGTGCATCCCTTCTTCTCTGTCTTCTCTGGAAGGCTCCTCTGGAAGGCCCACAGCCAACCTTTCATCCACAATAAAAGGCCCATAGTAAGAGCAACAGTACATGGTTGAGTCATTGGTCTGGATCCTGTGGGAACATACAGGGTGGGACAAAAGTAGGTTTACATTTGTTCATATGGAAAATGAATTAATGAATAATAATGCAAGAAAAAACTCTGTTTTGCACACTCAGAACTGCAAACTTACTTTTGCCCCACCTTGTACTCACAGAAATCTGTAGGTTGCCGTCCCAGGTCTGTGCCAGAAGTATAGGAGAGGCTGGTGGATGCGATGTTTTGTGAGAGTTGGTCTCTCTTCACCCTCAGAGGCTCTGCCAACATCTGTCTCCTCTACTCCCTCTTCTGACTTGCCCTTATAGTCAGTCCACTGGCCGATCCATAATCAGCATTGAAGATCATGGGCCCACATCTTGACTGACCAATGAGCATGCACCTCATCATCTCAGCAGATGGCAGCATTACTGAGGGCTATCTCCAAACCCCCTGACTTGTTGCACCCACAGTTGGGGAGCATTTCTTTTTCTTCTCCTTGTGTATGTATTTTCCTCCTGAACACAAATAACAATCCAGTTGCCCCATAATTAGATTGAATTACGGAATAATTACAACCTTGTTTGCTCTCGGCAGATTACATGGTAATTATACTTGGCATTACCATGAAGAACCAAGAAATTCCAACGATGTCATTACATGGTTATTTGTACAGTACAATGCAGCAGTGTAATTATACATGCAACATTTGTTCTCCAATAGGAGAATGATTAAAACAATGCTAATGCTTCAAAGTGTTGATTAGGTGCCAACATAATATGACATTTACAATGTGAGGGGGTGTCTGGTTTTTAATTTTTTCTTTAACATGCATAATCTACCTTCCCTCACACTCTCCTGTGACTGCATTCATAGGCTGTGCTGTGGTCAAGAAGGTTTGGGTGGCCATACACGTTGCCCTCTGCCCTTATGGGCAGCTAGGAGATTGCAGTCCACATTAAAAACCAGAGGTAGCGGGCCATTTATCACTCCCTAGGAGAATTGCTTAATTGGTTTACACTGCTTTTGTGGGGCTGCCTTTCTGAAAGCCTTGATGGTGAAGAATGCATGGGACACGGGGCAAGGGGAGAGCATGTTTGCCCCCCTGCGTATGTGCCCCCCTGGACAAGTCAACAGGGTCAGGGCCCGCTTGCGATGCAGGAGTGACCTGGCTGCAGGAGCTCATCTCTACCTGACACACATGTATGCTGCTTTCCACCCGATCCTTCATTCATTCTTCCAAACAACCTTCTGAGGATCCCAACACATGTTCTCACAGTGAAACACACAGCTACGATATCCACAAGAACTTGACTGTGGCTAAAAACATCCTGTCCTCCTACAGCCTCTTCCCTGCTGAAAAATGAAATGAGGGTAAGGTGACAGTCAGACATCCACCTTCCAGGAAATGAATGTGGTCTATGTCTGTCTGCATTGGTCTGGAAATCAGTGTGTGTGTGTGTGTGTGTGTGTGTGTGTGTGTGTGTGTGTGTGAACTCTGTATAGTCATGCAGAAAATGTTTCATTCTTCAGGTTGATGCTGGGTATCACTGAATATAGTGAGGGAGGCAGGGGTGACTAGAGGATGGAGGAGGGGTGGTGGAGAGGACTCTGGGAAATATGACAAGTTGTATGAGCATTTTACAGGCCAAACAATATTTTTGCAACCTAGTGATCTCTGAAAGCTATTGGGAAGCCTGCCAAAAATCCAAGTTCTGGCAGATGCATATATCACTTATCAAAAATCTGGGAAACCAGAAAAGTTGGGTCAGCTGGGAGTGCAGACGATTGGATGAGGATGTTGACTTTACACAAAGGTATTGGGTATATGGGGAGTCCACGAGAGAAGGGACACAGCCTTCAGGACTAGACTATGGTGCTGGGGAAGACAAAGCACTCTTCTGTAGGGAACCCAAACTCATGGTGGAAACCTCTGCCTACAGATATTTTAGAAATTCTTTTTCGGGACAACATTGGATGTTATCTCCCAAGCTGGTGCTATGCACTCTGTTACATGAAATTACAGTGAGTCCAGCCTGTTTCCAGGTAGTGTGAAGGAGCCTGGGTGGCAGGTACAGATGTACAGATGGTTTCCAGGGCTGGGAAATTGCTGAGTATACACTTCATGTAAAAATTTCCAGTCTCAGCATTTCACACAGGAACATGGGCTTTGTGGTAGCCTGGGCTGGTTGGGTTGGTAAACAGTATAAAGTCCCACCAGGTTTGCAAGGAAGGAGAGCCAGCTTTCAGAGCCCACCCACCACCTGGGAGGGAGTGCAGACGGCAGTGTCTGCTGTGTCAGCAGCACCGAGTAGGAAATCTCACCAAATACAACATCTTCCCGTCCCAGCATCTCCTGGGCAACTCTTGTGTCTATCCTTGAAGTCTCACTTTGTTCTCAGTTCTTCTGTGGGAGGGGCAGTGTCGCTGTGGCAAGGGCCTTGGAAGCTGAGAGATGTGAATTCAAATCCCTCCTCTGTCCCTCGTGAAAGTTCCTTAGCCTCTCTAAGCTTACTCTTCTCACCTGTAAAGCAGAACAAAACATGCTTCGCAGTTGTGGTTAGGAAATATGTGGACTAGTTTAGGTGAAGAACTAAGTGCTGTCTCTGGAATACACCCATTCCAGTGCTCATGAAATAGTAGCCAGAATCATCTGACATGTGGATTTCCAGTGGGGTTCAGCTACATTTAGATGGACTTGGGGAAGGGACCCTAAAGCAAAGGATCTTGGGAAGTGGGCCCAAGGTCAGGCTAGGAGACTGCTGTGGCTGCCGGACAGCCTGCTGACAGTTAGGGACGGAACCCTTACGTGGCCAGGTCCTGACATCACATGCAAGGCATGCCTGAAAGTTTAATGCATTGGCCAGTGGGCAAATGAATACTTACCTCACATTTTAATCTTCCTTGACTTACAAATAAAATCCTAAACACTGAAAACGCCTTAAGGCCATTGGAGTGAGGATCTGGAGACCAGCCCAGCTCTGTAACAAGACACCGTTGGACCTGGAACAAGTTTCTTGATTGTTCTGGCCTCAGTTTCCCCAACCGTAAAATGAAGGGTTTAAATTGGATAGTTTCTAAGGTCTCTTCCAGCTATAAAATTTTATAACCCCGAGAAGGATTTTTTTCCTTCCAGGAAATGTGCCCACATTGTATATTTGAGATGAGTTTAGTTTTACTGAGCCAAGCTTTATTTTACACATACATACACATACTATAAATATACACACAAGCATATGTATACACAGGCATTGAAAGAGGAAATTGTCCCCACACCTCAGTGCTTTCAATTGAGCCATCAAGTCACTCAGGTATTTATGATGGAGAGAAAAATATGCACACTGTTTCCCTCTCTCGGGAGGACCATGCCAGGAACTCTGCTTGGATGCATGGCTCATGTTTACAGAAGAAAAAAAAAAGAGAGAGAGAAAAATCGTCCCCTCTCTAGTCCTACATTTGCAGGTACTAGAAGGCCTTGTCTTCTCAGAATACTTGGTGGGCGCCAGTAGAGGGTGCGCCCCCTCCTCTCAGGTACAACTGGTCTCCAGCTCTCCAGGTATTTGAATTGGTTTGACTCCTCCCACACCTGCACCCCTCAACCACTATCTGTTTCCTTGGCCTGTCAGTTCTGTCTGTCGTTCATGCAACAACTGTTCATTGTGGCAGGAAGTGTGCTAAGTGCGGGGATGTGGTGTGAGCAGGACAGATCCAGTGTTCTCCCCCGTACTCCAGCAGGGCTGTGTTGGTTAGGTTCCGCCGGCTACCGAAAACCTCAGTGTTTTTGTTATAATAGAAGCTTATTCTTTGCTTCATTTCTATCAATTCAATGTGAATATTTGGCAGGCAGCCTTCGCCATCAACACGCAGGGACCCACGCCCCTCCCTGTGGCCTAGCTGTGCCGAGGACTGCGTGTCCCTTCCTCTGGTGGATGGAGACAGCGGGAGCGGAGAAGGCCCATCCCCATCTGGACCGGTTCAGCTCTGAAGTGTGACTCTCTTTACTTGTGCGAACACGTGCGGAAACAACACACAGGATGGACGGGAGCACAGACCTTGGGCGGACAGAGGCAAGGAGCACTTCCCATCCGGAGCACTTGGGCCATGAGAGGAGGCCGAGCTCCAGAGCAGACCCACCGTGCCTCGGACAGGGCCAGCCTCCTGGGGGGCAGGCAGCAATGACCCAGGTGTAAGAAGGTGGGGAGTGGGAAGGCAGGGGGACTGGCTGAGCATCTTCATAGGTCCCGAGCAAGGGAAGGTGAGAGAAGTTAAGCGTGGTCAAGTGCCCTGTGCCAGAGGGACGGGGCGGGGGCGGGGCACAGGGTTCTGTAGGCGCTAAGAAACTCTGCAAAGACAAAGGAAGCTACAGAACACACCTGGGCAACAACATGAGGTGACTGCCACTTGGAAAGAGGCTCTGGCTGCCGGTGAGGGTGTGGCCCTGGAGGCAGGCGGATCAGTGGGGATGTTGTGGTTGTCTCCGTGAGAGACCATGGGTCATACATGGCTAAGGTGCGAGTTGGGGGATGGAGAGAAGAGGGAGGAGCCAGGAGACATGGATGTAGGCTGTAGACCCCTTAGAAGTACCCGAGGGATTTCCTGGTCTGAGTCCTCACCCCTCCAGCCTCTCAGTGTTCTTGCATTGCATCTTCCACTTCCTCCCAGTGGGGTGATGACATCATCACAGCACCCCCCTCTATGGGTCAGGGCTCTAAGTTGCAGGAAACGCAGTCCCCTCTGGCCGGTTGGAGCAGGGAGTGATCTATTGAAGGTGGAGAAAATGCGCAGAACCACCGAGCGGACTGAAGGAACAGACTCAGGCGGCCTCAGGAGGAGCTCCCAGCATTGACCTGCAGGACTGCCTGCCAAAGGAGCCTCCTCTCTGCCATCACCAGGGAGGTGCCACCTTACCTGTCCCCTCCGCCACCACTGCCACACTGTGTACCAGCAGAAGCGATGGCCCAGGCCCTCCTCTCCCACCCAAAGCCTAGTGCAGGGGCATCCACGCAGAAAATTATATCAAGTCAGTGGGGGACAGACAATGGAGTGCGGGGGTTGGGGGGGACTGTCCAACGGGAGTAGGTTTTACATCATGAGAGCAGTTAGGGTGCAAAGACCTTCTTCTGAAGGATTGGGGCAGCCATAGAGACAGCTGCCACCATAGGAGGCTCTGGCACCCTGTGTCTCTTACAGCATGTGTGTCTCCCAGCAGGGCCCCTGGAGGCAGTTCCTTCTCTCCCGGATGAAGGAGCCACTCAGAGAGGCTAAGGAGCTCGCCTGAGATCACACAGCAAGCAGCTGGCCGCATCTGAATTTGAACCCAGCTTTGTCTGTCACCAAAGCCTGCCCTCTCCCTATTGCGTTTGGGGAATTACGGTACTTACCAGTTGTTTACGACAGGAAACTCTCCTCAATTTGAGCCCATCCTGCTTGTCTAATGGATTTTGCCCAGAGCCGCTGGGCCATGAGCGAAGTGGCAGCCACCTAGAAGGGTCCGTGCTTGGCAGGCTGGGGCAGGACTGCGCTGAGCCGTCGGTGAGGGCAGGCCGCCAGGATTTAGAGTTGGCCTTGTTAACACGCAGCTTACACTGCTACTCGGGCAATAATGGCAGAAATACAGTCGTTAAATTTTAATTAGGAAGAAAAGAGGTTCATTATAGTTGTCACTCCTCATTGTTTCCTAATTATGCTCATTGCATGATGAAATGAAAGACTGTGTCTCCCTTGCATGGTTCTTGCGTGGGACTGATGGAAAAGAAAGGCAGGTCCTGACTCCTACCCCCCCTCCCCCTGCCGCCCCTCGTCTGAGCGGACCCTTGATAGCTCCAAATGAATGGCCAGGAGGTCAAGAGGGGAGATTCTGGAATCAGAGCAGCCTGGGTTTGAACCCTGAGCCCAGCACTCTCTAGAGTCAGGCTACTTCCCACACTAGGGTTGTTCTTCCCTCTGTAAAACAGAGATCTTAAAACCTCCTTCCTGAGGTTGCAGTGCAGACAATAATGTCACATGAGATAATATTCCTAAAGTGCCTGGCGCATGGGCAATGCCTCAGCAAGTGCCAGCGGTTTTTATTATACTTTTAAGGTTTATTATCAACTAGAGACTCACATACCAAGCTAAGACGTCTAGACTGAGCTTCCAAGTAGTGGGAAATCCCTGAAGGCTTTTTCGGGAAGGAGTGTCAGGATGGAGGGCGGGTGCTCAGACCCATTCCTGGGAGACGGATCAGGAGGAAAGCCGCTGTAGGTGTAAGAGGGAGAAAATTCGCCACCAGTCCTACAAATGGTTTCACTTAACCGGGCTCCCCAAGAAAGATGTGACTTTGACCTGTTTCTCTTGTCCTGGGCATGGGTTTACCCTGAGCCCATTGGTGCCAGCGAGCCACTGGAAGCCTTGGCAGGAAAAGACAGGCTGGCTTTAGAGCGGCCTGTTGGATAGGAGCAAAGCAGACCCATATGGGGGAGCTTAGGCCTGTCCCTTGTGTCGCCTGCAGGCCTCTGCAACGCCCAGACTGACCAAAGACCGAATATGTGAGCGGTCAACTTCTCTCAATGTTAATACCTCCATTCATGTTTAATCACTTGAGGCCCCTAACATTAAATTCACCTGAAGTGTAGGGATTTGGGAGTTTTGCACTGAGCTGGTACCCTTTTTCTCTGTGTGAAGTTCATTTGCTCTGAGAAAGAAAAAAGGAACAGCTTAAAATGATTTTTTTTCATTTGATACTGAGCCAAATATATTTATTTGGGTTAAAATGTGTAACTCCCAGAACTGACAGAAAATCCGCAAGGCTGAGCACGCCTCATGTGTGGCTTGCTATGGAGTGCTAATGCTGAAGGAGAACTGTTATCTGGACGGATTCTCTTCCGAATTGGTTTTTCTGTCACATGAGAGGGGAGCAGTGGCTACGGAAGCACCAGGCAAGCGTCTTATGTCCCTTAGTGAAGCAGTGCCCGGAGTAAAAATAGTTCTTTCCCATTTAGCGAGAGGGACGGGGTAGGATTCAACTGATCAGGGAATAGAAGAGAGAGGAAGACAACAGCTATTTGGATAAAATGAAGGTATTTCAAAGCCCACTGATATGAATCTAGGGATGTTATAGAAGCTCCTGGCTGCCAAGCTGGGATGTGGCCAGGGTTGGGTGCGGGGGCATGCTGTTGGATCCCTGGTCCGTACAGATGGCAGCCAGTGATTTTAGGATCAGTAGAGGTGTGTTCAGCCTCTGCCTCTCGGGCATCAAGCAATGGGGGAGAGGGGCTGGCAGGGTGATTTCTCAAGATCTCAGGATCTGCCTTGCGTGCTGAGGACGCACTGGAGCTCCATGGCGTCTGAATCCCGCCCTTGTCTGTCCACCTGGTATGCCCATGCAGAGGAAACTCATGTAGCCAACGACCCCAGGGACAGAGCAGACACCCGGCCTTCCTGGTGGCAACACCGCTGCCTTCACAGGGCTTGTCCATGATGCCTCTGGCTTCTGCAGAGGTGGCTGGGCTCAGGTACCGGGCCCCTGTACCCACCTGACCCCCAATGGCTTTCCTTTGATCTGTTCTGCACACTGTGCTGCTGCATATGATTGTGTTAAGAAATCTTTGGAAATTATTCTCTTCACCCAAATGTATAAACATCTTTTATGAAAGTTTTCTTAATTCTAATTTAGTTATTAATTCTAATGATAAAGGTAATATATGTATGACATGGAATATTTGAAAAACACTGACAAGTAGGAAGAAGAAAAAAATTAATTACGCAACAACAGCTAACACTTTTCATGCTTTTATGGATTTTCTTCTGATCTTGTTCTTGCTCATATTTTTATATGGTTCAGATGGCATTGCATCAACCACTATTTTCATTCAAGATTATTTTTTCTTTAAAATGATTTCAAAAGCATCTATGCTATGGATGTTGTTACTTAACTATGGTTGTTACTATTATTACTCTTAGTTTTGCTATTATAAACAATTTAATACATAAAGCTTTCCCAAATTTAGGATTTTTTTCAAGTCTCAGCAGTAGAATTATAGGTGCAAAACATCCAGGTATTTTAACATTTTTTGGAGCATAACACAAAATTGTTTTGTGAAAGGGTCAAACTGACTCATTTATCCACAGCCATTATGAAACTGCAGTGGGCATATTTATTTTTAAAAACAGCGTCTTGTTTCTTTGATTATTGGTGGATTTGAATGTTTTCATCTTTGTTATCTGGTTGCATTTTAGGGTGTTTTTCTAAAATCCAAATCTGGTCTTTTGCTTTCCTACTTAGAAATCCCCCTTGCCCCTACCATGCCTACACATCAGATAAAGTTCTGTGGAGCATAATGGGTGTGAGCACATGTGACACACATGTCAACTCACATTTGAACCAGAGACATATTTTCTAGGCCTAGTTTTCCATGCACTATTTATGTGAGCTTGGGCAAGTCCCTTGATCTTAATTTTAATTCCCTCACTTACCAAAGTAAGAAAAGCGATGCCAACTTCCCACAGTCAACATGAAGATGAAACGGGATGCTCTTTATAAGGACTCCAATAGAGTATCTGCTCTATAATAGAGCTCTAGATTAGTAATTGTCATTTCTTTTATGATAATGTTCAAGGCCCTTTCAGAGAAGAATAGCCAATGTCTAATGACCACATTCTACTCGCCAGGCACTATGCTAAGCAAGCCCTTTACATGTATTAACTCATATTAGCCTCACAACAGCATGTTATGGAGACAATTGTATGTTTATTTAGTAGACAAGGAAACTGAGGCACAGGACGATTAAGATGTTATACCATTAGAAAGCAGCAAAGCCCTAGCCGGTTTGACTCAGTGGATAGAGCATTGGCCTGCGAACTGAAAGGTCCTGGCTTCAATTCTGGTCAAGGGCACATGCCCAGGTTGTGGGCTCGGTCCCCACGAGGGGACTTGCAGGAGGCAGCCG
>NW_006295062.1:448603-463954 GCF_000327345.1 Myotis davidii
ATCCATGATTCTCTCTCATCATGGATGTTTCTATCTCTCTCTCCCTCTTCCTTTCTCTCTGAAATCAATAAAAATATATTAAAAAAGAAAGAAAGCAGCAAAGCTGGGACTGGAACCTTTAACATTGGGTCCCATCCTTTCTCTCAGGCTTCCTCACTCCTGAGCCACATGGAACATACCATGCCCTCTCACCCCTCTCTGCACATGTGCTCCCCCCTCCTTGAATAGGCATCTCTGTTCTTCACCTCGAAAGCATGTTCATTTTTTCAGATCTGACTTAAATGCCCTCTGCTCTGTGTAGAATCAGGTCCCCTCACTTTGTGCTCTATAGTCACCTGTACTTTCCCCTTAAAACACTTAGCCCATTGTCCGTGTGTGTATATTTGTGTGAATGCAATGTGTGTATTAGCATTTTTGTTTACATATGTATCTCCCCTCTAGCCTCTGGACTTCTAGTAGACTTCAATTTATTTTCCTATTATCCCTAATTCCTCATCTGATGCCCAGAAGGTGCCAGACACTTCCTTGTTGTATGAATGAATGAACAGTGACATTTCAGGCACCATGAGAGGTTGACAGATGAGAGATCTGGAAATATTGGGCTTCACACAACCTCTCCCACTTGGCTGCTGTATAGGCTGGTGCTGATATAAGATAACCTCTTCCCTTTTTATTGGCTGTGGACGCCAGTTCACATTCTGCACAGAAATGCCTGTGGTCGCCAGCTGCACTCCCAGATCGCCGGGAGAGCCTCAGCCACACACTGTGAGGTGTGCATTTCTGCTGGCGGAGCAGCGCGCCAGCCGCCTCTCATCAGCCACTTGCACTTGGGCTGCACCGCAGGCCTGGAGGAGACACGTCAGCTCCTGTGTGGGCTCCGGAAAAGCAGCCTTTCAGAACTTGCTTGTTCTGCAGGGACCCAGGGCTGTACACACATGTACCAAAGGTGTCCCAGAAATGGCCATGAGTGCCTGTGTATACAAGAAAGAAGACTGAATGCAGCTCTTGGGGTTTTCAGGTAAGATGTAGGAGTGAACACAGCATGGTACAGAAGCCCAGAACTGACTGTGTGGGGTGCAATATTTTAAAATATTGCATTAGCTTCCTATTGCTGCTGCAACAAATTACCACAAACTTAGTGACCTAACACAGCACACACTTATTCTCTTGCAATACCGGAGACTGGAAATCTGCAATGTGTCTCCGTGGGCCAGGATGGAGGTGCCAGTCAGCAGGGTTGTGCTCCCTCTGAGGCTCCAGGCAGAACCTGTTTCCTTGACTTTCTGCATCTGGAGACTGTTCTCGTTCCTGGGCTCACCCAGCCTAGTGAGCAGGAGCCATGACGTGGTGTGTAAGCCGCAGGAGTGAGATGCAGGCCACATGCGTTACTTCGCTCCTTCGGTTGACACCTGTGCCATCAGCTGCTCTGTACCAGGCCCATGGCAGACCCAGAGAGACAGGGGCAGCATGAGTGGTGGCCGGTGAAGAGTAACTGGGATGTGAGCACAGAGTGGCAAATGCCACCAGAGAGGCCCACGAGGGACAGAGAGGGACCATCGCCTTTGGTGACAGGTGAGGGAAGGGATCGCAGGACAGTGAATCCCCTGAGTTGACTCTCTATTTTGAAAAATACATTTTTATTGATTTCAGAGAGGAAGAGAGAAGGAGAGAGAGCTAGAAACATCAATGATGAGAGAGAATCATTGATTGGCTGCCTCCTGCATGTCCCCTTTGGGGGATCGAGCCTGTGCCCTGACATGGAATTGAACGGTGACCTCCTAGTTCATAGGTCGGTGCTCAACCACAGAGCCACATCAGCAGGGCCCTGAATTGGCTGTTAATGGCTGAGGCATTTTCCAGGTGGACAGCCTGGGGGGCAGGGGAGACAGTAGCTGGAGCAAAGGAAACAGGAGGGAGTGACGTGCGAGCACCAGTCACTCGGGACCTCTGAAATGAGACAGGTGGGTGACATCTGCTTACCTGGTTATGGACTCTCTGATCCTTGGTTTTCTATGAGTCCACAGTAGGTTCTATCTGAATAATCAGACAGGGTGGGAAGTGTCTGAATTGTGGCAGATGCCAACTTGCACCAGGAGCCAGGATTTCCCCACCATTTTGCTGTGTCACCTCAGAAAAATCGAGTGGGACAGACAGGCTTCAGCCCTCGGCTTTGTGTGCTTGTGGGAGGGTCACTAAGGGGCACAGGTCCATTCACACCCTCTGGACCTTTGTGCTCATTGACTATCCTTCCTATATTGTGCCTTTATGCTGCCCAGTCCACGCCTTCCTCAGCTGCTCTCACTCCCCAATCTCTCTCTCAATCAGCACGGGCTGAGCATTTGAGGAGCGGGGCAGAGGCCATAGTCTCTGGAGCCAGACTGCCTGGAGCCCAAAGTCTCCTGACCTGTCCATACCTGTGTTTGCACATCTGTGAAAGGGGCCAGTGCAGAGAGCTCAGCCGGCAGGAGACACCCCCACATTTAAGGTGCTATCACCACACACTTAAGTACTGAGGGCCTCCACATCATCTCTAATGGTTGCTCTCTCTGTCTGCTCCCGAGCCACTGAGGGCAGGCTCCTAAGGCACAGTTAATTATTGGGAAAAGAAAATGGACATGTCAAAGATTCCATCCTCATCTGCAAGTTTGATGGGGATTGGGAAAGCTCTTGGCTTCAGGTTTAGTTTTAGTCTACCAGTGGTGGGATTGTTTTTTGAGAAGAACCTGCTAGAAAGGGTTTCCAATGCTTTCTACTTTGGAGGGCTAGTTAGCCCCGATTTATCTATGTGCATGCAATTTCTAATTCCACAAGGGGATCAGTGATGCAGGCGCCCCTTTCCCCAGGCCTCCAATAATTAGCCTTTAAGCTCTAGCATTGTTGACAGACAGCGGTCTGAGCTCTACCCCGTGCTTCTACCTGCAGAAGGCAGCCTCCCCGCTCCCCTCTTCGTGTTTCTGGGCACATCCACCACACACATGTGTTCATGAATGAGTCTCTGGTCATTTCCACAGGGGTCCAGTGCCTGTGTCACCCCTTCAGCATGGAGTCCTGCCTGTGGCACTGGTATTGGGGCCCTCCTGGGAACATTGACCTCCACCTAGGATGCTGTTACTTCCTGGGGCTCCCAAGCTGTAAAGTCTTCAAGGAGCCAGACTCTTCCACATTCCCTATGGTTGCTAATGTTCAGTTCCTATGGCCCATGAAGAGAATGCTCCCGTGTGCCCTCCTCTGGACCACCCTGGGCCCCATCCAGCCCTGTTGTGGCCTTGCTGCTCACAAGAGCATCTTTTCACTTCTGCCTCCAGCTCTCCTCCCATATGACTGCTCAGGATTGGGCACCACCTCTCTCCTTCCATCCTTCCAGGTGTGCCTGTGCCTCCTTGGTGCTCTCCCTCTGGGCATGCCTCCAGGTTCCCCATGTAGGCCGCTAATGCCTGACTCCCTGCAGATAACTCAGCCTGCATGCAGGTGAGAGCTCAGATCTGCAGGTTTTGGGGAATGATTCCATTGAAAAGCTCACAGGCAGAGATTATAAATATCTGACTGTGAGGCTAGAGGAAGCCAAGGCCAGAGTTGAAGCAAGTATGCGACACTGGGCTTGTGGACTGACACATCTCCTCCCTCCAGCATGATTCTGTCTGCTGAATTAATCGCACAGGGATTAGGAGCCCCCTGGAAATAACTTGGATCGTCTGCACATGTCAGAGAGGAGAGGTGAGGACACACCCGGAAGCTAGATTTCAGGGAGACTGCAGAGCCCACCACAGGGGATGGAGGAATATGATGCAGCAGCCTCAGAATCGGGGAGCTGGTGGAACTGAATGGTTCCCAGAACAGTGGGAATCTGTCTCTTGAACTCAACCTGGATCTATCCATCTTATCTTGTTAGTATGTGTTATGTAGAGGAACAAAAGCCCTATGAACAAAAATGAACACGTAAATAAAAATGTAGTTTCAAAGACCTGAATAACTAGGTGTGAGACCCCCTCCGAAAGTGCAGCATGCAGCATGCAGGGAGGAGAGGGAGGAGTGAGAGGGGAACCTGAGGGCTGGGGTGGAGGACACCAGCCAACAGGATGGTCCAATGCAGGTGGGGGTGGGAGAAGTGGGAATGGGGTGGGAGGAGTCCTGAGGGCAGACCACAGCTCCCAGAGGGGCAATAAGGAAGCAGCCTTTGTAATATCTGCCCATTGTCCCTCCCTGCACCCACTCCTCCCCAGGCAACGCTTATTTCTTAAATGGGCATTATTTGGTTCTACCTGTGTCAGGCAGGCTTGCTGTGAGATGCAAATGAAATAACAATCACAGTGCTTTGGAAATGTTGGGTGCTAAGCATAGGCAAAGCAAATGGGGATCCTTAAGGGATCATTCACCACCTTCTTGTTGCTTCTGCTGAGGGGCGGCCCTGAGCCAGGTGTGAAGCTTGGCAGTGAGGACACTGGGAGGCAGGGCCCTGGCCTGAGAGGGTCTCAGAGAAAGGACATCTCTTTCAGGCCCTGAAGCCTAGGGTTTTATTCCCTCTGCAGTGCTGCATGGTGCTGCACTGTGCTCTTTAAGGGCTGCTGACAGCCGTCATTAGCTGAGCATTGGAAAGGAGCTGTGATAATCACCACTGAGTGGCTGTAAACACCTGGAGTCCCCGAAGACAATCGGAGCATCAGGCACTTGTTAGCTTTTGTCTGGGCTGGAAACTTCCCTCAGGGAACGCATTTGCCATAGTGAAAACATAAAATCAATCGTATGGTTCTAATTTAATTTTAATTCACATTTTTATACGTGGAGTTCGTTAGAAGAGCTGACATTTCACTGTGAAAATCTATAAGGGCTGAATTGTCCTCGAATTAGAAGATTTTTAAAAGAAGTTCTTTACCACTGGGTTGCAATTTGTTAAAACAAACAATAGCATAACCACAGCGCAATCGGATGCCAAGATATTACTGGACTCAGCGAAAATCAAGTAATCTTTTTAGGTTCCATTCTCTCCCAACTAAGCTCTCTAGCAATGTCAGAAAATGACAAATTGCAGGATGAATCTAAAAGCAGTGCCTTCAAAAATACAATAGTTATACAAGCCATCTATTGTTAATGAAGAATATAATGCAATTTGCCTGTCTGTAATACAATTATGCAAATCAAAGGAGAAACTATCCCGAAATCTCTTTACATTCCGATTAAAATGAGATAATTTATCAAACAGAATATTACTGATTATGTTTATGTGTTGCACATTAATCCTGTTACAATAATGTATCCTTCTCCTAATGTAATGGATTTGTGCAATCTAACAGAAAATGACTTTTATACTATCCACAATTATAAAAATATTCAAAGCATATCCATCCCAGCCCAATAGCACATGTCTACAACTGTACAATAAACCTAT
Organism: Myotis davidii; assembly: GCF_000327345.1. Classification (NCBI taxonomy): domain Eukaryota; kingdom Metazoa; phylum Chordata; class Mammalia; order Chiroptera; family Vespertilionidae; genus Myotis; species Myotis davidii. The sequence continues at coordinate 453,987 of NW_006295062.1, forward strand.
TAAAACAAGCAGAGCTTATGAATGCAGCCTTTATCCCAATAAAGATGACAGTACATTCAATTTTATTGTACTCATTATGTGAGCAGCTCCATAGATGCTAAATACTAGGAGTAAATTAACTTAACCTTTTTCAACTTTTTTTTTCCTAAGAAAAATGAGTGGGCTTTAATCAGTGAAAGTACCCCCCTCCACTCCCCCCATCCCTGCATCTGGATCTTTTGGTTGGTCAAATAGGATACGATTTTATATATGAACGACTTCCAGGAAATCTTTCATAAATGAGTTGCTCTTATTCTAGGTAGCTAGGTGTTTGGACTTGTTCATTTCCACAGGGTCAGGAAGCTTCTGTGGAGTATCATGTCCTATGTTGTTGTCTTCATGTATGCTGGGAAATATGTATGCTTTGGATGGGAGCATGGCCCCAGCTGCAGTCATCGCAAGGGGCGCAGCGCGTGTATCTCTATCGTTACATGGTTGCATGTGCATCAGAGCCAAGAACTAATGAGGAGTATTGTCAAGAAAAACAAGAGCCCAGATAATTGGCCAAGATCTCACTTGTGCTTCTATTGCCAAGGATAATCATTTTTGCATTTAAACCAATCTTCTCTACCTTGACAACAGTCATTAGCATCTGACAGTGAGTGATAATGTGCTTAAATTTCACACCTCTTGGCCTTGTTTGTATTGTCAACATTTTCCATATGCATACCTCCACACTAGGCATCCTGTCTGACTTAAACAAATGTTTATCTTTTGTGGTAAAATTGTAAACCCCAGTATAATTGCAAGTTCTCAAATTGTTTTCCATGCCTTTAAATACCTGTAAACCAGTTTTGCTTCAGATTATGCCTAAAGTATTATTCGCTCTACAAATGCCAGGGGTTCTCTTCCCATCTTTCCACTTTGATTAGATTGACCTGCCAAGTCAAGAGAAGACAAAACCTCATGAAAAGCAGCCTTTGCCCGCCCTTTCTAAACAGCTCAATATACACTCTCACACACATATGAACACACGGCACAATGGACAAATCTATTAGCCCTCATCTCAACCAGCCAGCATCTGCTGCAACTGTAAGAGAGTACTTATTTGTTCTCTTGGAATTATGGCTGAAGAAGGAAAGGAAGGAAGGAAAAAAGGCAGGAAAGGAGGGATTTATTGTTTAATAAACACTTGTTTCATAGAAACTATTGTCACCTAGAATTTTTATGGGTTTCCATGCATATTATTTAGGAGTGAAACCTTGCTGCTACCCATCATTGATACCCATCACCTTTAACAGAAACGGAGTGGCAGAGTTGGAACATGGCGGATAGGTGTTCTCTTTTCATGGTTTTCTAGTTGGTTTCTTCCTCTCAAGGGTAGACTGTCCCAAGTAAAGACATGTAATGAGGGCTACCTGGGCAGAACTTACACCCCTGCTCAGGATGTAGCAAAGGCGCATCTTCTACTCAGTAAGATTTCCTAGGCAGAGCCAAACGATCTGGTAGCTTTGACAGATCAAACATGGGACATTAGGGATGTAGTCATAACAATGGGAGTCAGAAGTCTGAGGAGACAGCACATATGGAAGACATCAATCTCCCTGCTGCAGGCCCAGAAGGAGGCCACACCTCCCTTTCAGACCCTGATGTGGTTGAGAGTGTACTTAAGGCTCAGGGTCGAAAGGCAATGGCGCTGAGAGAACAGAATTTTGACTGATGGTCTGGGCACATCAGAGCTGTGCCAGGCTGTCTTAATATGTTGTAGGCATTGGGCCTGAAATTGCTGGACCCCTCTGCCATGAAGATGAGCTGGAGAAAATGAGATCAACTGTATCTTTCAGATCCAGTGAAACTGTGCTGAGGGTAAATACATGTCTGGTGGAAGATAGAACGATGACATCCTAAGCGGGACAAACAATTGCAAATAGTTTGTTTTTGTTTTCATTTTTGTATTCAGTAAATTTTAACTGAGGGTCAACTGCGTGTCCTTCAGTGAACAAATAGACACAAATCTCTACCTGGTGAAGCTTACAATTTTAGAGAAACAACACAGGCAATAAGTAAGTAAACAATGTACTATGTTAGTAGGTGATAAATGCTGAGTTAAAAACAGGAAAGAACAGGGTGAAAGAGATCAGTCAAGGGTGTGGGAGAACAGGATTTACAATCTTAAACAAAATTACACTTTTGTTGTTAAAACTTTAAAAAATATCTCGTTGCTTTGAATAAAGCACTTTGCCTAGTTAAGGCCTCTGTTGCCACGAGAATATGCAGCTAATTTGCGTTTCCATAAATAAGTGGAACTTTTGATGCACAGGTCCTTTAGGGGCTTCTCAACTGGTAACTTCTTGATGTTTACATCTATAAGAAAAAAGTCTTGATTCATTATTTTATCAGTTGTTCTCGTCTGCTTTGGACAATAATCAGTAGTCTTAATTGGAATACAATAATTCAGAATTGATTTTAGGTTGCTTATACTTAGCTGTGGCACTTTAGAGGAAAAATGGTTTAAGGATTCCTAAAAGATAGCATTAGAGACCATGCCTGCCCCCAAAGATACATGGAAGGTTCAGTTTCTTGGTGGAATTTCCCATTTGAGCTAAAGATGTCTACCTTTCCCTGTTCTCTGAACCAGACCCATCATCCAAATAGGCATGCCACTGCTGCTCAGTCAGACTTGGCCAGAGTGAAGCCCAGGACTCCCCAGTTAGCACGGAGGCACTCAGTTCTTCAGCTCCTGGGAACCTTGGCAGTGTTCGAGGTCACAGCACCTCCGGGGGCAGCCTGTCTAGGGATTGGTCAGTCAGTGGGGATTTTAAATGACTCAAGGAAGCACAGCTGGGAAGGCCCATATGAGCTCCTGAGCTCCCTTGGGACAGTTCCACCCCTCCCTCTGCCTAAGGCTGCCTCTGGCACTCCCTGGTAGGCTTCCTGCATGCAGATTACCTTTCAGTGTCTGTTTCCCAGGGAACTCCATCTAAGAAACTCTATTTAGCTCTGAAAGTAGAGATCAACTGCAGAATCAACCATTTACACTGATTATGCCCTTGTACTTACACTCAACTCCATTATCTTTCTGCCAATTTCTGAGTCTTTGGCTCTCCCTCCTATATCTAGTTTCACTCTCTCCATTTGGACTGCTTGATAGCTTCAGCTTCCCGGGTTTTAACCTCTGCTCCTACCAATTCTGGTCCCTCCCACCCCCTAAAAATCCCCTCCATTTTAGCCTCAGTTACCAGGACCTAAACCTAAAGGCTTGCCTTCCTCACTCCCTCCATCCTGAGCATCTTCAGAAGACCTCACCTCAGGAGTCACACCACACTCCCTCAGCCAGTGCTGAGGCTCTTGCAAGCTTTAGAAGGAAAACACTGAAGATTGGGACACCATAACCATGAAATTATGGGCAACCCAGAATAGTAATGGGGTCATTTCCCTACTGACGCTGGTTGAGTTTATGTGCACACACTGGTCTTCAAAGCATAGTACACTCTAAAGGAAAGTGCAACAATTGTGGTTTTTAATGATAATATTTTCATGATGATGGATTTAGATTTGAACCCTTAGCTTAGGGGGTTATAACTGACAAAAATATACTTTGATTTTTCCTTAAATAAGCTGCCTCTGCTATAATATTACCACAGGGTTTTGTAGGCACAGCTTTTCTTGTTGTGTTATTTATTCTAAATGAAACACCACCCCACTCTAAGTGACTTTCGGTGCCCCTTAATATCTCAGGAATTCTTTTCAGGGCCTGTCTGTCTAAAATTATCCACGGCTCCAGCACGGGTGGGTAAAGTTAGTGCCTCCAAAGAGTTATAAATCCAGTGTCCCCACTGAGCCCATTGTTTTAGGGCCAAAAGTGTATGAATTGCAGCCCCAAGATTTTTTCTTTATTCTTTGTTATGAAATAGGTAACCAGATCTCACTGAATGAAAATCCTCCTTCGAAGACTTTCTGGCATCCAACTCCACTTTCAGCTCTTGCAAACCTTATTTTGGAAAATGGTCATTTATAATATCAACATTTCTAGATCATGTTTTAAAGACGGTTACAGGCGTTTGGAGTAACCACATGCCAAAGCTGTCTACTTCCAATCTCAAAACCCCCTAGGTTGAAACCAGAGCGAAACTTCGAGACTGGCGGCCAAGAGCTGAAAAACCCTGGGGGGATATTTATAATCCCCAAATTCAACCAAAATTGTTTCCACTCAAAATTAATACTTGGAAACAGATTTTGAAGCCCAAATTTAGATTCTGCCTTCAGTTTCTTAGTTCGTCACAGAGCCAACTGTTTGAAATAAATGTCTTTGAAACTGATTGAACATTAAAATGATTGCCTGTTACACTGAAAAGATAAATAATACAAAATATTTAAAGAGATGACCCTCTTAATCCCAGAGCTCTCATAGCCAAGGACCAGGGGTTGGCTGATGTCCACAGCGAGAAAGGTCATTACCAAGCGTGTGGACTGGACGTCTGTTTACACATGTGATTACTCTGTAGCGCGACTGAGAGTCTCTGCTTGGCGAACGCAGTTGCAGTTCATATTTATGGGGGGAATGCGATCCGCTGGAAAGCATCGGGGCCTTGGAGTTAGAAAATCTCCTTTCAAAGTTCTGCTTTATCAGATCCAAGTTGTGTAATCTTCACAAATCATTTAGGGTCTTGGAATCTCCATTTCTTCATATGTAAGACGAGGCTAACCAGCCTTGCTGCCTCCCTCTAGAGCTGCTAGAGGCTCAGATGAAGGACTAGATGTCAAAATGCTTATCACTGTTCCAAATACATGCCCTCACTGTGTCATCCTGGTCGCTTTTTTTTTCTTACTTAATTTTCAAATACAGTGGGGCCTTGACTTAACAAGTTTAATTCGTTCGGAGATGGAGCTCCTTAAGGAGCTCGTTAACTCAAATTACTCTATCAACTCAATGCAAAAAATCAGCCGAGAGACAGCTGGTATCTCAAAAAACTCGTTAGTCCGGACACTCATAAGTCAAGGCCCCACTGTATCTATAATGCTTGCAATACCAGACCTTATTTAACTAGTTAATGTGTGAAAAGAGAAGTATAAATATAAAGGAAACTGGTTTCTCAACGATGACCCCCTGTACTGTGCACTAATTAGGGCAGAATCCTTGTCCTCAATATATATAGAGGCTTTTCTCATTCAGAGTTTGAAAGGTGTTTCCTGGTGACTACTCACCACAACCAATTTTAAAAGTTTTAGGTTTTGATTACTAATTTATCTCCTTAGTCATGCATTCCACAGAACTCTACTGACTGTTAAGATTCAGGCAAGTTCTATGTTAGGATTGCCAGATGCATTTGAATTTCAGATAAACAATGAAAAAAATTTAAAGTATAGTAGTTATACTTTAAATTTATACTCATACTTAAAATTACCCCTGAAGTATTGACAACCAAGCCAATGTTTTTAAATACTGTGTTTAAATACTGTGTTGGCTAAACCTAATATATATATATATATATATACTAGTGGCTCAGTGCATGAAATTCATGCATGGAGGGGAGGGGTTCCCTCAGCCCAGCCTGAACCCTCTCCAATTGGGGACCCCTTGGGGGGGTGCCCGACTGCCCCGTGGGATTGGGCCTAAACCAGCAGTTGGACATCCCTCTCGCCATCTGGGACCACTGGCTCCTAACCAGTCACCTGCCTGCCTGCCTGATTGCCCCTAACTGCCTCTGACTGCCTGCCTGATTGCCCCTAACTGCCCTTCTCTGCCAACCTAATCTTGCCCCCAACTGCCCTCCCCTGTAGGCCTGATTGCCCCTAACTGCCTCTGCCTCGGCCCCCACCACCACGGCTTTGTCTGGAAGGAAGTCGGATATCTGGAAGATGACTGGTCCATCCGGTTTAATTAGCATATTACCCTTTTATTAGTATAGATAGATTATATAGGATAGGATTGCTTAAATCGGAGGGGAAAGCCTTTTTAGCAGGAGGAGATGCTCTTGGCAGACAAAAACACATAATCCCTATATCTGAGCTGATAGCCAGCCATATGCACTATACTGCCAAACCAGTCATTAAAAAATTGAACCGCTTTCTTACACCTTACACCAAACAGCTGTTGCCTTTAAAACCCCTGCTCAGCCCCCACCTTAGGTTCTGCCTTCCCAGTTCACCCAGATTAGGGTCTGATTGGTTGGTTTCTATGCCAGTCAGCATTAAAAGCTCCACCTTCTAGACCAGCGATGGCAAACCTATGACACTCATTTTTTTGGTTGATTTTTCTTTGTTAAATGGCCTTTAAATATATAAAATAAATATCAAAAATATACATCTTTGTTTTACTATGGTTGCAAATATCAAAAAATGTCTATATGTGACATGGCACCAGAGTTAAGTTAGGGTTTTTCAAAATGCTGACACGCTGAGCTCAAAAGGTTTGCCATCACTGTCCTAGGCAGCCATTGGCTCCTCGCAGTTCACCCAGATTTGGTTCTGATTGGTTGATTTCTATGCCGGTCAGCATCTCTGGGCCTATCTCCAGGCCAATCAGAGAAGCGGGACTGGTCAGCAGCCACCCCAGGCTGCTGGAGAGCATGCTGAACTGCTGACCTCTTGCAGAGAGAGAGAGGAGTGGCTGCTGGTGAGGCCTCTCTAGGCAAGGGCTGCTCAGCAGCTGCCACGGAGGCTGTGGATGAGACCCTGCTTCTCTCTCTGGGCCTCCCCAGCAGCTGCAGCAGCTGCTGATCAGCCCTGCCTTTCTCTCTCTTTGAGAGGTCAGCAGTTCAGCCCGCTTGCTAGGCCCTGCCCACCTGAGCCTATGGCGTGTGCAGCCTGGCGTTAGGTCATCCCTTTGGTCATTTGGAGGTTACAGACCCTGGCTCTTTATATATATACTAGAGGCCCGGTGCACAAAAATTTGTGCACTCGTTGGGGGGTGTCCTCACAGCCCGGGCTGTGCCCTCTCACAGTCTGGGACCCCTCGAGGGATGTCCACCTGCTGGGTTAGGCCCCCTCCCCCGGGGGGGCGGGCCAGAAGGGCAGTCTGGGTGAGGGGCTGATGGCTGTTTGCAGGCTGGCCAAGCCCCCCAGTGGGGACCCTCACTCCATGAGGGTTTGGCCATCGTGAGTGAGGAGCTGATGGCTGTTTGCAGGCTGGCTACAGCCCACAGCCACCCAATCTCCCAGTGGAGGCTGGCTGGAAGCAGGTATCTGGGATTTATTTATCTTCCATAATTGAAACTTTGTTGCCTTGAGCGCAGGCTGCAGCCGGCCAGGGCAGGCGGGAAGCTTGGCTTCCTCCATCACTGGTGCAACCAAGCCTCCTCCTCGCTCCAGCTCTGTGGCTGCCAGCCACCATCTTGGTTGGGTTAATTTGCATATAGTTGCTCTGATTGGCTGGTGGGCGTGGCTTAAGGCATAGTGAAGGTATGGTCAATTTATATGTTTGTCTTTTATTAGTGTAGATATATATAGATTCTGGAGACCTGGTGCACAAAATTTGTGCATGGAGGGGGCATGTCCCTCAGCCCAGCCTGATCGCCCCCAACTGCCCTCCCTGCTGGCCTGGTCACCCCCAACTGACCTCCCCTGCCGGTCTGACCTTGCCCCCAACTGCCCTCCCCTGCTGGCTGTCTTGTGGTGGCCATCTTGTGATGACATTGCACGAGGGCGCCGTGCCACCTAGGCTTTTATTATATAGGATACATTGCATGGGACAGGCTTACACTAAAAAATTATTTGCTGATTATATGAAGTTCAAATCCTGTATTTGCATCCTAAATCTGGAAATCCTATCTATGTGCTGGGAATGTAATAGTCCCTGCCCCCAGGCAGCATTCATCCATGGAGTAAGACAGACAACAGAGACATGAACAGATAAATAAGGCATGTCTTATGAAAACGAACCAACCTAGCTAAAGAAGTAGTGATAAAGAGTTGGTCTTGTTTTTAAAAAGGTGGAAGGGATGGCCTCTTTGGGGAGATGACTGGAAGCAGACATCCAAAAGTAGTGAACTACTTGAAGCTACTGGGAAAGAGCACCCAAGTAGAGGGCATAGCAAGTGCAGCGATCCTGGGTGGGAATGAACTTGGCATATGTTGGGAAAAGGCGTGAGACCAGAGTCTGGTGTGGGAGGAAAGGGTGACCGGAAATGGTATCAAGGATGCAGGGTGAGGCCAGATCTTATAGCTAACAACTTGTAGGTAGAAGTTTGGTTTCAGTTTGGGTATGATGGGGAGCCATGGAGGGTTATAAGTAGGGAAATGCCTCATTCATATTAATAACAGAACTCCAGATGCTATGTGGGCAAGGCCAAGTGGAAGCGGGACCAGTTGGGAGCTTATTGCTGCAGCCTCAGTGAAAGGTAATAGAAGCTTGGACAGGATGGGAGCAGTGGAGGGTGGAGGAAATGCCCAAAGTGCTGACCTATTTTAAAGTTGAGCTAGCAGGACTTCCTGTTGGGTTTGGTACAGAGAATGAAGGCGTGTCAGTATCAACAATGGGCTGAGTGGAGGTATCATTTCCTGAGGTGGAGAAGAAGCGCATTTGGAAGAAAATGGAGCATCTGTTATGTATGAGATGCCCATTAGATCTTTGAGTGATGGCAGTAGATATGAGGGTGAGAATTGAATAGCATGAGATTGGAGAAATAGCAAAAGCTGTGACATCCAGGACTTCATTGCCCATCATAAAGAATATTTTAATGTTACAAAATATCAATAAAGTATTTTTTAAGATATGGAGTTATATCTGCTTCTCTCCATGCCCACCACTTTGAAGGTCCAAGCCACCATCATCTCTCACCAGTATTATTTAGAATAGTCTCCTAACACATTGCTACTCAAAATCTGATCTGCAACCAGCAGTATGTGTGTCATTGGGAAATTGTAGAAATTCAGAATCTTTTACTCCATACATTCTGAAAAATAATCTGAATTCTCACATTTGAGATATAATTTAGAGGTAGAATTGACAGGGTAGAGTATATGTGAGGGATAATGGGGAAAGAACAATAAAAGATGACAGACTGTGGGTTTGAACAACTGGGGGGTGTGAGTGTCACTTATTGAAGTGTAAAATACTGGGTGTACCAGATTTTTTGTTGGGGAGGGGGAATGAGGAGTTCTGCTTTGGACCTGTTGGCAATGAGATGCCTATGAGACTGTCAGATAAACATGCTAAGTAAGTAGTTGTACATACGAGTCTAGAGTTCAGAGTAGAACTCTAGGCTTGAGTATGAGTTGGAAACTTGAAGAGTATTGAAACTCATGGGACTGAATGTGCTAACCTAGAGAAAGAGACAAGAAAATAGCCAAGACTGAGCTGAATGCAATGTGGTGTGTGTATCATACCCAAAGAAACTCTAGATCAGGGGTCAAAATGTTAAAAAAGCTCGCCAACACCAGGCATGCCAGGTAAATGAGAGAAGAGGGCTGGCTGTGATACAATAGGGAGTGGTGAGGACCATGGATCTCAGAGTGTATGACTCACTTCAGTGGGTAGCTACCATCCCACTCCTCCAGCTGATTGGTGCCAAGCAGTAGGGCTGGATCCTTCGAATTTTCAAAAGAAGCCAGAAATCCAGGATACTTATGGGGACCCCTTTAAGTGTTGGCAACCAAGCATTATTTTAAAATACTATGTTGGCCAAATAAAACACGTCAGTGGGTGGACCTAGCCCATGAACTCCTAGTCTGCAGCCTCTGACATAGATAGACCCTTGAAGGTATCAGATTTAACATTAGTGGTTTGGATTATTAGTAAGAGAAGGGGGTGACCTGGGAGGTCTGTGACATGGAGAAATTTATAATTGTCCTGAGATGCAAGTGTTTGGAGAGTTAGTGACTGACTCCAACTAAGCACTAAGCATCGGCATTGCAACAGGTCTCTGTAGTTCTCTGCTCATCATGAAGTGTGACTTTTGTGAAGCACAAAAAGTAGATGCAGTGTTTTTGTGAGGAGTGGCTGCATGTAGTTTTAGTTCAAGTTGTAACGTGGTGAACATGGGGGCGGT
>NW_006295062.1:464060-466644 GCF_000327345.1 Myotis davidii
GGGGGGATTGGGGCGGGGGGCAGCGGGAACTCTGTATGGAAAACATGTGGTTCCATTTGGAAATGTGATTCAGGGGAAAGCCAGCAGCCTAGATAAAATTTTTACAGTCACAAATCCGGGGGTTTGGGACAGTCTCTAGCTGTTTCCCTGGAGCTCTGGAAGATTTCTGAGTATGAATGGGAGAAAATGTGTGGTCTAGTTGAATACCAGGACAAATTGAGGAACCAGACAAAAATCCCTTTGCTTCCTGATGGCAGCTCAGGCCCCCTTCAATCTGGGTGCTCAGGTGAAAAGAACAACATTCTTGGAAAGAAGAGACTTATATTTGCTAATGAGGTATATGCCTATTTGCTCCTCTAGGCCACAGCAGCCTTGGGACACAATTAAAGGTATCTTTACAGGATGCATACGCCCCTTTTTATTCCCTCCTCCAAATTTTCCAAGTATGTCACATCAGTACACAGATGGTTCCTCTAACTGGCATTGGTATTCCTGCTCCTTGCTTCTCATCATGAGGGTCCCCACTTGTGACTTAATGGCCAACACCACTGGCAAAAAGAAGAGACAGAGATGAGCTTGCCACTGGCAAGAAGAGGTCAGTGCAAACCACCACTTTCGCCCCTTCACTTAAGAGAGTTATTCTCTCAGCTTACTTTCTTTTATTTTTAATATATTTTTTATTGATTTCAGAGAGGAAGGGAGAGAAAGAGAGAGATAAAAACATCAATGATGAGAGAGATCATTGATGAGCTGCCTCCTGCACGCCCCCTACTGGGGATCAAGCCTGCAACAGGAGCATGTGCCCTGACAGGGAATCATACTGTGACCTCCTGGTTCATAGGTTGATGCTCAACCACTGAGCCACTCTGGCCGGTCTCAGCTTCATCTTCCTCATCTGTAAACGGAATTTTACGGGGACAATAGTGCCAGTGTAGTGACTGGTATTCACCAGGTGCTCAATCATTTTCCCTCCTTCCATTGCCCCCTCCTTATTTTCAAAGTCTTGGAATCAAATTGTGCATGCCCAAATCCTCCATTATTTCTTCCAGGAAGCCAAGGGTAGGATAGAGGAGGATGACCCTGGAGTTCTATCCCGATATCCCAGAATTCTCTAGATGGGCATGCATGTTGAGTGTTGTTTTTTCCCCCGGAAACCCTGACCCTTGCTACACTTAATAAATCAATTAGTAAGCATGGCCCATTTATTCTACAAACTTTACTTACTTACCACATGCTCAGGATAAGACATGATCTTGGCCCAGGAGGGAGTAGCCAGCCAATGGAATCGACCTGACTTGTAAACAAAAATGCCATAAAGCATTGCAAATATGTATTGGGTGGCAGATGTTGGAGCCAGATCACCCTCACATCTGGAAAAAATATGGATTGCAACATTTTCTGAGCAATGTCTTCCCCCTGTACTTACTCAGCATGCTGGGTACACAGGGCACGATATTCCCCCTCCGCCCCCCACCCCATTGCCCTCAGACATGTTAAGGCCCATCTTCCTTGAAGCTTGGTTGGTCCCTCTCCTAATGTAACAACAGAGCAGGAGATAGTGCAGATCACTAGGCCGTCTCTCCGTGTGTCACACAGGGGTACCAACCTATGTGTATCTGGTTATATCAAGGGACAGAGAAGAATGCACCAGCTGGTCTCAAAGAGGAAACCAGCCAACCCCCATCAGAAGGGATCAGAGCTGGAGACTTGGTGCCATTTGGTGAACTGAACATATGACTTCCCTCCTGATGGTTCCTGAGGGAAATGCACTCTCCGGCTGACAGGCTGGGAATGAATGGCCTGCATACTCCTGTTTTCACACAGTACATCAGATCTAAGTGAAAGGTTTGTGCTGCTGCCAAGAGCAGAAAATGATGGCTCGGCATCACTCTTGGAGGCGAGGATGCTTTAAAGTGGAGCCTGGCTCCCAGAGAGCTTTGGATCCCAGGACATCTGGTCCCCGAGGCCCACCCAGTGCCGCCCCTTCCAGGCAACTCTCAAGGCCAGGAGATGCCGTGCATGCTTCAGACATCTGGGATGTTACTCAGATCCTTGCTTTCCACCTCTTCTTGAAGAGAAATGTGCTCTATAAAGCAAGATTAAATAAAAACAAAAGCTGGTCATTTATCCGAGCAGGCATAGCATGGGCTGCTTTTCACCGGAGCTTTCAGGGTCTTAATACAATTGATCATTGTCTAGCCTGGCTATTAAGCAGGCTGCCCTGGCTTGTGCCAGGACACAGCATCAGGGCGAATGCTTGCGCTGTTTTCTGGACCACAACCTGCATCCTGAACACCTTTGCTCTGCCAAGCTTGAGCTCTCCTCCAGGCCTAGTGCGGGCTGTCTTGGATCCTCTGACCCACACTCAGCTCTTGTGCTTTATTCTCCATTCCGCTCCCTCTGGTGTGAACATTGTGTCCCTCCTCAGATGTACTCACCTTTGGGTCTCTTCTGTTCTTCAGTGTCTTTTTTTCCCCAGCCTCCTCCGAAGATACACACTTTCCTTTCTTGAAAGTGCTCTAGGATTTTCTTGTTATCTGTCCTACCTGCACTTCCTTGTTGAGGCTGCTCCATTCTTCCAGCT
>NW_006295062.1:466968-475906 GCF_000327345.1 Myotis davidii
CGCTTCCTTGAGTAATATTATAGATATATCCTCATACTTTATTTGAGCAGGCTCCAAATTAGACCACTAAGTGTCTGGATAGCAGCTAGGCACACACATGGGGGTGGTGAGGATTGGGGCAAACTTAAGGGCATATTAACTTCAGAAACTGTTGCCTGGTGAATGCAGGCCCTGTGATGTCAGTTCTTCTGATTTTCAAAAAGATGCCAGGAACCTGAATTTTTATATAATTTTTTCATTAAAATATTCTATTTAGTTAATATTTACATATGTTAAAAAACCCCTCTAATGTTATTAAAGTTTTATGACAGAGCACAGTACTATCCTGCCTTGCTCTTCTCTACCACCACTAGCTTTATTAGCTGTTTTGGTATTTAACCATATTTCTTAATTGATCAATTTTTAGCATTGTCTACCGACCTCTAACTTTCTGTAATGGTAGTTACATGAACTCTCTCTCCCACTTCCTCTTATCCTCTCAATACTATTATGTCATAATTATTGGTTAAATCAATACTCAAAACTTACATCATTGTCACTGTATAAAAACTAGTGGCTAAGTAGTTTACATTTTTTTTCAAACAACTTTTATTTTTTAATCTTTTTGGGGGTTAACTATTGCTTTGTGATTTAATTTTCTTGTATTTTAGGGATAATTTCATTGGTCATTTCCCCCGCAAATGTTCCTGCAGCTCTCTCAAATACCCATCACTTGCTTTATGCTGCCGGATGTGTTGATTCCACTTTTTCCTTGGATAACTATGAGTTCTCAAGCCCCTGTTTGAATGAGCCACTCCTCCAACTGCCGCCACATAACTGCCATGGTGAGAATGCCCTTTGTGACTTTAAAATATTACAGTCTTGCCGAAACCGGTTTGGCTCAGTGGATAGAGCGTCGGCCTGCAGACTGAAAGGTCCCAGGTTCGATTCCGGTGAAGGGCATGTACCTGGGTTGCGGGCACATCACCAGTAGGAGGTGTGCAGGAGGCAGCTGATCGATGTCTCTCTCTCATCGATGTTTCTAACTTCCTATCTCTCTCCCTTCCTCTCTGTAAAAAATCAATAAAATATATTTAAAAAAAAAATATTACAGTCTTGTATGCTTTCTTGATTTGTTCCCTATTTTGTTTTTCTGGAATACAGACTCCAGTAGCTGTCCCAGAAATGGTATATGAGAAGTAAAATTTTCACCCTGATGTGTCTAAAAATGCCTTTATTCTATTTACACACTTGATTATTTTGACGGGGCATAGAATTCTTGTTTGAAAAGTCAAAATAATTTTCTCAGAATATTGAAAGCATTGTTCCATTGTCTTTGAATCTTCAAAGTTGTCATTTTTGCTTCCCAGTCTTTACCCTGGGATCTGGTATTTTGTTTTCCTATGCACTTTCGGTATCTTATCTTTGCCCATGGTATTCTGAAATGTCAGTTATGAGCCCGGGTTCTCTCGCATTCATTGTACTTTGTACCAGATAAGCCCTTTCAATATGGAGACTATCTCTCTTCTCTGCTGGGGCGTTTTCTTAATTTCCTTAATAATTTTCTTTTCTCTAGTTTATTTGTTCTCTTTGTCAAGAATATCTATCATTTGAATACTGAAGTTCTTGGACTAAATCTCAAATTTTTTTTAGGTTTTCCTTTATCTTTTGTCCTACTTTCCGCACAATTCCCTCATTTCTATGCTGATTTTATCCTGTGTCAACTTGGCTAACCTGGCTTATGTTTCCTAGAATCCTCTAGCATGAGTGGTTCCACAATTTTGATTTTCTACTACGTCAACTTGGCTACCCTGGAACTACATTATCTCAAATCACCTTCTCTGCATGGTTTGGAGCTATCATTGGGCCAAAGAGATGTGTGTGTATGAAATGTTGGAGGTGGAAGTAGCAGTCGTCGCCTGCAGGAGCCAGGGTTAGATGTGGTGTGTGAGAAACAGACTGAGGTGCCAGCAGGTTCCAATTTGTCTCCTTCCCCACTTCATCACTCTCCGCCTTTCTTTGTCCAGCTCTTTTCCCCTAGTATTGGCTCTGCTGTCCAACAGAGACGCCAGGTCCACCACCAGGTGCTTGGATGCAAACTCACTAACACAGGAGTCATGAAGAAACCACAGCCTTCCATGGACTTCCACCCCAGCAAACCTTCAAGGCTCCCCTGCAGAAGCCAAATGTGCTGGTCTCCACTTGGTCCGCCTGCACCAGTGCGTCAGGAGGGCTGGTTAGGGGCTGTTCCTGGATCCCCTAACTTTCCTTCCAAGACTTTAATTCCCCAGCTCCTTCTGCAATGTGTGAAGTCAAAATTCCTATTTATTTTTTCCTCCCATAATATTCACAGTAGTTCTACTTTCCTCTGTGAACCCTGACTAATGGAATATTTTATTGAATCTTTCACTTTGGCGAGTTTAGGTTCAATTTCCAGGGGCACTTTCTTATGCTCTGATTGTTCTTTTGCTGTCTTCACTGTTTCTGTTAACAATGTCTTTACTGGGGTGAATAGTGTCCACACTAAGTTCAGGTCTGAAACCTCAGGATGTGAGCTTATTTGCAAATAGCATCTTTGCAGGTATAATTAGCTAGGTTAAGATGGGGTCATGCTGGACTAGAGTAGGCCCCCAAACCCAATGACTGGTGTTTTTATAAGGCTGTGTGAAGACGCAGAGAGAAATGCAGGGACAGAGGTCATATTACAATACAGGCAGTGACTGATGACACCTTGATTTCAGACTTCCGGTTCCTGAGCTCTGAGATAACAAATTTCGGTATTGCAAGCCACCCAGTTTGTGGTAGGAAACTAATGTCCTTTCTTGTTTCAGACCATTGAGTATCTTTTGAAAGTTTACTTCTGATTCCTGCCTTCTCTATTTCCGCCGGGTTCCCTTTCTTCTGCTTTCTTGTATGTTTTGTTCTTGAGGTCTTTTGTTTGTTTGCTGTGGTCTCTAACTTTTCTGTTGGTGATTTCCTGAAATGACTGGCGACACCTGTCTGGCTGTTCACAGTTAAGAGTAAGGCACTGAGAGTTCGTGGGAGGCTCTGTGCATTTGGAGGCTCCTTAGCTGGCGGGCTTCTCTGTAGAGCAGGTAAGCAGTGAGCCACTGTTTTCATTGAGGGGAACCTGCTAATGTCAGCCTACTAATGTGTCATTCCTGTGAGACCATTCATTTCATCTCAAGAATTATCCTCAAATCTCCTACCTTGTAATTATAAGTGAAGCCACTGAAGTTTATATTTTTTAATTTTTTAAAAATATAATATATTGATTTTTTACAGAGAGGAAGGGAGAGGGATAGAGAGTCAGAAACATCGATGAGAGAGAAACATGGATCAGCTGCCTCCTGCACACCTCCCACTGGGGATGTGCCCGCAACCAAGGTACACGGCCTTGACCAGAATCAAACCTGGGACCCTTCAGTCTGCAGGCCAACGCTCTATCCACTGAGCCAAAGTGGTTAGGGCAGCCACTGAAGTGTTTAAATGGGGCAGGGAAAAAGTACTGAGGCTACTTCCACCAGTGGGCAGATTCTCACTCAATTCCCTTATTCCAGCCTGTGTCCCAGTGTCTCTCACACCAAACTGTGTCCTCAAGTTTGAAGATTCTCAGATTCAGTTTCCCCAAAGAGGAAGCCACAGTCTCTGGCCAAGGGACTCGGCAAGGAAGAAGGGCTAGTTGCCCAGCTGCTCAGATGTCAGAGGCAGGAGCTCCAACTATCCGACACACAACTAGCCAATCAATTGCCCTGTGCCCAGCCTCACACCTCATGCCCTCATTCAGAAGCTCTGAGTCTTTCCAGGGCATTGAGGCAGGTTGGATCCATATCAGTAAGTGTAAACCTTAACGGTCCCTGAATTGAGCTTCATCTACCCAAAGTCCCTTATCACCCTGCCATCTATCTGCCTCTAACATCTGTCAAAATCTCTTGTCTGCCCTTGTCTTCTCTTCAGGCCTTTTACTGTTTGCGGGCCAAAATCTTTTTAATATTTTCTTTTGCTGTTATTTTTAGTGAGTGAGATAGAAATAATATGGGTCAGTCTATCCTGTTGAATCAAAAATGCCCTTTTGATTTTCAAATCATAGTTTATACTCAAAACAAAACAAAACAAAACAAAACAACACAAAACAAAAGGACAGGATTCTTGTGATGAAGAGTCCTCAAGTAAAACGCGTCTGAATAACTCTTGAATTCAAAACTGAATTAAGTGGAGAGAAAAGCAGTATACAAGGCATCAATTTGCCTATGTGCTAGACTGTGAGTGTGTGTGTGTGTGTGTGTGTGTGTGTGTTCATGCAGTGTAGCATAGGTACTGTGGTTATGAAGCAAGCAGCTTTAATAACGAATTCCTGATTTAACAGAAAGTTTCCTGATTATGGCGAGAAAAACAGTCCTCTTGAAAACCCAGTTCTATAGTTGGCTTGGAAGTTATTCTCGAGATCACAACCTAAAGGTTGTTTCTATTACCTGCCAATAATTCAGTAAGAAATTACATTCATTAAAATACATTCTTCTGTGTATGCTAGCTTGAATAGTTTCTGTCTTTGCTAATAAACCCAAACTGATACCACAATCTGTGAATGGTACTACCTCTAGAAGAAATGGGCATCTGCTATTGAGCACCTGACCTCGTTGTGTTCGAAGACAATGAGGACCCTGCTAACATCAGAGCCCAGAACACTATTATTTCATCATATGTTACATCAAAGCAACAGATTAAATGATAATCTGTCTCCTGGGTGAAAGTGTTTATTGAGGGAAGTATTTGGTGAGCTTATTAGCTGCTACAATACACCCAAAACAAAAGGTAAGTCAAATAAAGAACAGTTAGGGCCCTATCTGGCCTGTGGATATTTTGGTCTCTGCCAAGGGCTTACTGTGGAGGCAAAACCAGAGACAGGGGTCTAGAGGTACCATAGCAATGACACCTAGAGGTACCAGGAAAACCAGGAAATACCAGGAAAAGTCTGGACTGGGAGGGCGCATATGCCTCTGCAGGAGGAAGAGGATGGTGAGTGCTCCCCCGACCAGGTATCGACAGACCTAGGACTTAATCCGCCAGAGAAAGTGTGGGAGCTGGGAGTCCCAGAGTGCTCTTGGCATGAGGCTGAACAAGGTTGCACTGATTATCCATTTCTACATTACAGATTACCCCCAAGTTCAGTGGGTTAAAACAAATACTCATCATACAGTCTGGGGACCAGGGATTTGGAAGCAGTTTGGCGGAGTGGCTCTGGCTTAGGCCAGAGGTGAGCCCGCGCTGCAGCCTCAGCAGGCTTTCCCTGGGGCCGAGGGCCCTACTTCCGAGCACCCGCACATGGCTGCCTGCAGGAGAATTTAGCTCCTCTCCGGCTGTCGGGTGGAGGCCTCAGCTTCATGATGTGGAGCCTGCCCACGATGTGGCAGCTGTTCCTTCAGAGTAAGTGAGCCAGGATGGCAAGCAGCACGCCGCCGTAGGAATATAAAGGAATTTGGGGACATTTTATAACTACCAAGTGGGTTTACTTCGATAACTTTTTAAAAAGCTGTTGTCTTTCTCACACTGATCTTATCGCTCTGGGATGTGTGTTTTCTGCTTAGAGGCATCATTAATTTGGGGAGGTGGGAACACATTCATGCTACAGACTTTCTAATTTAATCCTCAAACAGTGATGCCTTCAAAACTCCACAAGGCAGGTACTCTTTTCAGTTACAAAGCTCGTTTGTTTACTCACAAATCTTTTTGAGTGCATGTGCTATTGCAGGTTCTGTGCTGGGTGCCAGGATACAGTGCTGAGCAAGGCTGATCTCATCTACCCTGTGTTGTCATGGGGTTTCTAGTTTTGTGGGGGTGGGGGGCTGGGAGGGAAGTCCCCCTGTACTGCCCTCATCAAAGGAGGAATGATGTGGATAAGGATTATGGGAAAGGGGGAACGGATTTCTTCTTAGCTGCCCAGTACTGCTCTGGGCCAAGGAGAGGACTCAGGGATCGGAGGAGGAGCCTCAATCCAGAGGGCGGTACATTTGTCCCAGTACACACTGGGCTGAGGCTCTGGGAAGCAGAGGGACAAGAGCTCTGACTGCTTTCAACTCAAGTAATCAGCACTCTTGGTCCCGGGAAGGAGTAAGGAACAGATGTCTGAGGACAAGGACCTTTGTCAGCCTTCCTCACATCATCTGGGCAGACAGCTGTCCCCTCTGCCTCTCGTTGGACTTGGTCAGGCCTTTTCTTTGCCGATGGGTCTAAGGACTGAGTATCTTGTGAGCTGGGCCTCAGACAGGGACCCGTGGTGGGTCCAGATGCTAACACGCACAGACATTCAGGGAGAAGTGTATGACAGGTTTGGAAACAACACTTGGATTGTTTCAGGGGGTTGGAGCAGGGACTCAAGCAGAAGTGAGCAATTTTGAAAGCCGGAGGCAAAAGGGAGAAAGGAACACTTGAATTTCCAGAGGGGGTGGGCTGATTCGGAGCTGCTGGAGCCTGGGTGGCTGTGGGGAGCTTTTCTGCTCTGTTGCGGTTGTAATTACAGTATCTGAAAGCTTGCGTGACATTGCTAATTTTAGAGAAAATGGGACACTGATATCTGAACGAACGCTGGGGCTCAGGTTGCTGATTAGTGCTTCCACATATCGCAGAATCAAACCCAGAAATAGCGCAGGCATTAGGAAATATTACTATTAGAAGAATGTTCGCAATGAAAATGAAAAATGTAAATGCCAACTCTTTAGAGAGGTTTAAAGAGATTAATTGGAATAATAAAACAACTAGAAGTCAAATTGGTTATGGAACTGTGCTTTGAAATGATGAATTCTATTTGAAGTCTGTTTTCCGTTGGCACATTCTTTTTGGGCTAAAATGTAAAAATAAATTAGTAAAACATAGTTCTGTAATTGAGCTTCTTAAATCCATGAAGGACTGTATTGTATGAGGTATTCTGATCAAGAATTTCCCATTTGTTGTAGGAAAATAATTTTTTTTTTAAAAGAAAGAAAGCTGTAATGGGGAGGGTATAGAACAGATGTGTAGGCAAACTTGTGAGCAGAGTCTGAGACGCAGAAATTGATCATCAGAGATCATTTAGGGGAAACTTCTACAGGAACCGAAGATGCTTTGTGTGAAATGGGAAGGGTGGGGTGGTTTTAAGAGCACAACTAAAAATAGTATCAGCAGGAGTAGGGTTGAGACCCCCACAATGAAACGGAGTTGGAGATAAAATAGTAAATAATGTTAGGCCCAGAGTACATAATGCAAAGTTTGTTTGTTTGTTTTGACTAAGAGAATAATTCACATGCAAAGAGCTGGAAGCAATCATTATTTTTAGAGAGAAGAGTCTGAAACCAATTTGACCCAATAAGTGTTACATCACATTGATGCAGGCTAAATTTTATCACCTTCTCTGACATTGCAGTGCTAATAATGCAGGTTTATAGTTTTAGAAGTTTCACTTCCAAGAGGGCTGGGAAGAATATGAACTGTGAAGCCAAGCAGAGCTGGGTTTGATCTGTGTGACTTTTTGTGCGTTTTATTTTGCCGCAGCCGTGGTTCCTCTGTGTAAAGAAAATAGCAGTGCTAACATTTCAGGATTGCCATGATTAATGAGGCCACGTGTGTACAACACCCTGCATACATTGCACACCTGCGAGTGCTCCTTTCTCTTTACTTGAAGGGAAAAGTACGTGTGAAAGGGTACTTACATGTGATATGTTACCGTCACTTACACTGCTGGCCACGAGCCGCAGTCTGACCGCTAAGGCTTATCAGAGCCTGTTTTATTGGACTGTCCATGGATTCAGGAAAAGTTTACAGGGAATCCTGCAAAGTGTTAGCATTCCATCTTTAAGAGAACATATTAAAGGAAAATTATTAGGCTAAAACACAAGTATGTGTTTTATGTCTGTGTGATTCTTAGACAATAAACCAGTTACTAATAAGACATTAATCATAGTTTATAAAATATTTGCAGACAAGCCCTTATTAGCTGTGTGACCTTGGGGAAGTCACTTAACTTCTCTCACCCTCTATCTCCTGAGCTCTAAAATGGGTATAAAAATAGTACCCACAACGAGGGTTGCCATGAGGACGCTAAAGGAGACGATGTGTATGACAGTGCTCAGTGAAGTGCCTGCCACAGATTGGGAACCCAATCAACATAAGATAAAAGTTAAACAATTAAACAAGTAATCAAATGAAATCCTTGTTCCTCTTAAAGTGTAAAGAGTAAACCCCTAGCATGCAGTGACTTTTGGCTCTCAGCCCTGGCCGTATAATTAATCACAGTATGGTGAAGTCCCAATTATCTGCACTGGTGAAGGGCACAGGTGTGGATAATACAAAACAAGGCACAATCTAAAAGTCATTTAGATCTTTGGCTTTGGAATAATGTCAGAGAAAGCCACACACACACACCTCATGTTCTGTCCTGGCAAAGGTTTCTCAACCGGAATCCCTGTCAGCCTTTCTAGGGATAGGGGGCTGGGGCACTTAACAAAGTACATAAGTGATACATAAAGCATGTTAAAACTTTAAAAAATACATCGTATACACAATTAATATTGTCAGCATTGTTATTAATAATAGTTTACTTGCAGATTGTTTGTCATTCGACTAAAGACAACTCCTGTGACTGGACCCTGACCATGTCCTGGTCCCTGCTCCACACCACCCACTAACAGAATTTTGAGCTGATTAAAGACAGAATATGATTCACTTTTTTATTTCTCTTTTTTAACTGACACAGTGCTTCCCACATAGTAAGAATGAGAAAGCATTCAAAGGGTGAATTGATGACTTTTAGGGACAGGACAAAGGTTATGTCTTTTGTCTCTATCTTTCTCTCACACACCCATCCATCCATCTATCCGTGATTAAGAAGGGCAGTCACAGAGACAACCTACTTTTATCTTCACCTGAGGGTACTTTTTCCATTGATTTTTTTGTTTTGTTTGATTTTTAAAGAGAGAGTGGAGGAGAG
>NW_006295062.1:476519-482062 GCF_000327345.1 Myotis davidii
AACCTGGGACCCTTCAGTCCCAGTCCGCAGGCCCGACGCTCTATCCACTGAGCCAAACCGGCTAGGGTGAGACAAACAACCTACTTTTAAAAAAACATATGGTCATTACTCAGTAGAGAAGCCAGCAGAGTCTGGGTCTTCTAAGACATGGCTTGCTTTGGCAGGTGCCACCTGTAAGGGTTTAGCTGCTTGATTTCTTTTCTTCATTGAGCCCCTTTGAATAAATAAAGATGTTGACATTCTTATATCAAGATACCGCTCACTCCCTGATGCTGGGTAGCTGAACTTTCCATTCAGAGATATCATCATCAACGGCAATAACCAGGGTGGGGAGAGGAAGAGGGTGTGAAAGAAATTGCCCTTTCTGTGTATCTGAGACTGGCTGGAAATCCCACACATCCCCTTGCCCTCAGGCAGGTCAGGAGGCTTTCTTAATATCCGCCCCACACTGAATGTTAACACTGGGCGAGAGGCAGGGGCGGGCAGGGAGTGAGAGCCATTCGGCTCCCTGTCGGAGTGTGTGCCTCCACAATGGCTGGGATAGGAACAGAAAGACCCAGGCGCGACATAAATATTTCCTATTATGGAGAAACTAAAGCCACAATGGAATCCGTCATGCCTGTGATATGAGAGATGGACAATATTTCGGGGCTGCTGCCATGCGGGCACCTGAATGGAGTTTATATTTTGTTTATGGAGCTGAATCCGAAGCCTTTTATTTTTTTGGCCAGCCTGTGTAATTCTTCTTCATGGGAGCTCGAAATGGCTGCGGAGCAGCTCAATATTCCATTTATTTTATTTATAAAAGAAATTCAAAGGCTGAAAAGATGAAGTAATTGACTTACTGGGATGACAGTTAAACCCACTAAATTTAATCTTATCCTCTCAAGTACAACATATCGCGCTTACAAATTATCACCCGGCCCCAGGCAGCCCCGCGCAGCTCACCTAATGCAAATGGAATGGAGGCCTCTGTTATTGTATTATCTGACTTTACTATCAGCATTAATCCGGCTTAGCTCACTTAATGATGCCACTTGTGGCACTCTGAAGGCGGCGGAGAAGTCTATAAACTACTTCCATTAAAATGCAAATCGGGCCCGCCGAGAAAATAAGTGACACAAAAAGTGGGGGAGCGGGGCGGCGGGCCGGCCGCGGGTGCGGGGTAATGACTGATGCTGTGATTACCCGCGCGCGGCCCAGAAGGGGAGCCAGCCGTGCGCGCGGCGCCACAAAAGTGCTCCAACAAGCCGGGGCATTTAATTTCTGGAGAGATTTATATTTTTTTGTTGTCAGGAAATGAACAAATACTTATCAATGTAGGAGCTGCTATCTCCGATCTGGCGGCCAGGTTTTTGGTGCTGATATTATTTGCGCCCCGTAACACAGGAAATGAAAACCTCGGCCTCTCCCCGCGCCGCTGTATCTGCGCGCCCTCCGCTCACACACTTGCCTGCCCCGCTCGCTCCCGCCCTGGTAAACAGAAAACTTTTGTGGGCGAAGGATCGAGAAATTCCAAGGCTTCGAATTTTCCAGCCCGACTTGGATTTCAGGGACAGCACGGAGGCTCCGGGCTCCCCGGGGCAGGGAGGGAGGAGGGCGAGCGGGGAGGGCTGGGAATGAGGCATCCCCAGTAACATCTGTTTTACTTAAGCGGCCCGAGTCCCTTTTAGGATGGAACCGTATTCCCTTCCAGCAGGAGGAGCATGGGCCCTGGCTCTTGTGTTGACTCAGAACGCGGCCTAATAAAACACGAGCAGGTGATTGGGTTTCATATTTTGATTCCGGTGTTTAAACCGTTTCTCTCAAGTTCTCCCGTGTCGGCTTGGGGATCGTCGCATCTCCCCTTCGATGTGGAGCAACTCAAGGGCCCGCCCCCTGGCCCCTCACCTCCCCCGGGTGAGGCTGGAGTCCCCGGGGCGCGCACTCTCGCAGGCTCTCGGCAGCCAGCCCATCCTCTGTGGTCAGGCTCTCAAATCCGCAAGGATTTATGGTCCTCGCAGAAGGATCAATACTGCATTTTAAATATTGCAGTACCTTTTATGGAGACGAAGTTATAACAAAAGATTTTATCCTGTCACGGGATCCCATTGAAATTGATTTCAGCCCTCTCATTGGTGGGCTCTGTGTTGGCGAATCTGAGGGCTGGTGACGCGCACCGAGCGGCTGGTCCTGCCCCAGGACTGGAATGGGCAGGGTGATGCCGCCTGTGGGGGAGTCAGGGGGCCCTGGGAGGGCTGCAGAAACGGGCTCTTGCCCAAGTGGCCTTCTCTGGGGGGCCTTGTTCTTAGCCACACTGACTCCTTCTGGCTGAGCAGTCATCTGAAGGGAAAGTGGGCTAGAGTGGGGAGGGAGAGTGGGCAGGAGAGGCTGTGGGGAGAGGGCGAGATTTATCGCTGAGCCTTTGAACAGACCGTCTTTCTGCATCCCTTAGTCCTCTCACCGCCTGGTGCGCATTTGCCACGTTGCCCTGTAACCCACCATGTCCACTTCCCTCCCTCCCTAGACAACGCACTCCCTGAGGACAAGGGCTGCTTTGTTTGGCTGGGCGTTGGCCTCTGCAGTGTAGATACCAGCATGTGCTCCATGAGGGTTTATTGCATGACTAAAGGAATGAAGGAAGGGACAGTATTATATTCTCACCTCCTGTCTCTGCATACGCTTAAGAATTGCCTATGAATGAATATATAAAGCACATCAGTGGACTACCCTCACACAGAGAGAAAGATCCCCTCACTCCCTTGGTCCACTTGAACTTGGCTAGCCCCACGTGGCGCCAGATTGGACTCACACCTGCGAGCACCCTGGCTTCTTCACTGCATAGCTGTGTATCTTGAGAGAATTACTGAGCTATTCTAAGACTCAGTTTCCTTATCCCTTAATTGGGAATGGGAATACCTGCCACATGGAGCTGCCAAGGGTCGGATGAGATGCTGTATGTTAATGGTTCTCAGAGGAAGCATCCAAGGCAATTTGCTTCTGTGAGGTGTGTGTAGTAACAGTGGGTTGCAGGCTGCCTGTTACCAACTCATTAAGAGAAAAAAATTAATTCAAAATATTTTTTGACTCAAAATCTTGAATTTCATATTTTGTCTTTACTTAAAAGTTTGGCACATGTCTTCTGTAAGTGGGTCAACTGCATAAAGAAATTGAGTGTGTTCAAGTTTTATGGGGTTGCTCTGCTCATTCATCATTCCACACATACTCAGAGTGTGCTCACCACGTGCCAGGCACTGAGCTAGGTGATGAGATAGATGCAGCAATAGCAAGAAAGACAAGATTTGGGTACTTAGGAAGCTTCGATTCTAGGAGGGGGGGAGGCAAGTAAGTGAGTAAATAAAAACTATAGTTGCAAATTGTGATAAATGTCTTGAAAGAAATGGAAAGGGGGATGTGATAGGGGCAGCGGTTCTCAACCTGTGGGTCGCGACCCCTTTGGTGGTTGAGCGACCCTTTCACAGGGGCACCCTAAGACCATCCTGCATATCAGATATTTACATTATGATTCATAACAGTAGCAACATTACAGTTATGAAGTAGCAACGAAAATAATTTTATGGTTGGGTCACAACATAAGGAACTGTATTTAAAGGGCCAGAAGGCTGAGAACCACTGTGATAGGGGATGTTCCACAGAACAAACAAAAAAATCCAAACACACACATACACACACGCACAACCACACACACACACACACACACACATACACACAACCCCCTATTTTTTCTGGATAATTGACCTTCTGAACGAATGTGAGAATTAGTGTCTGTGTGACAACTAGCCAGCACCTAACACAGCTGGTTCCAGTTATCTAGTGCAGCAAAACAAAACACCCTGAAACTTAGTGGCTTAAAGTATCAACATTTATTTTGCTCGCAGACCAGCAGTTTGGGAAGGGCTCAGGGGGATGGCTCATCCCTGTGTCAGCAACTGGGGATCAAGCCTGGGAGTGGGGTCATCTCCCCTTTGCACTTGAGAGGTTGCTTTTGAGGTCAGCTGGGACCTCAGCTGAGGTTGGAACTGGGACTGGGATGCCTGGTCTTTTTGAGGAGCTGCTTGTCCTCCTCATGGTCTGGGGCCTGGATTCCCAGGGCAAGCATCCTAAGGGAAGGAGAACCAGGTGGAAGCTGTATTGCCTCTTCTGAGTAGACTTTCAAGTCCTACACAGTCACTTTCACTGCATTCTATTGACCAGAGGGTAGTCACTGAGATGGACCCATATTCAAGGGAGTGGAAATAAACCCTATGTTTCCATAGGAGAGGTGCCAAAGAAGCTGTGGATTTAGTTCTAAACCATGCAACTCCTCAATCAAAGAGATAAGAAGCATTAGCTTGGAAGAGAATGTCAAGCTATCAAAGACACTTTACTCTGCCGTGGCCACTGGGCTAATCCTCCAAATCTTGCTGTTTTTCCTTTTGTCACTCTCTCCTTCATCCTCGGTTGTCTGCTAGAAAAAGACCAGTGTCTTCTTATCCAGACATTAAAAATCCATGCACAACTGGCCTCAGGCTCATCCCCTATTTTATTTCTTAAACCAGTGGAGAGAGGATGAAATTAAGGATGGAACCGTACATTAGGTTGAGCCAGTTATTTTCACCCAAAGAAGTCATATTGTGTTTTTTGTTGTCAACTACTTTCTTTAGCAGGTTGCTCCCAACACCCAAATTCTATTCATTCTTCAAATCTCAGACCAAACCTTCCTCTTCCTAGTCATCTTTCCTGACCAAACATGGTTACTAAGAATAGTAGCCAACATTTATTGAGCAACCACTGTATGTTAACAAGTTCATGAGAAGCTTTGCATTTATTTCCACTAATTCTCACAACAACCTGCAAGTTACTATTTCATTGAGCAGATGAGGAAACTGAGTAAAGAAATGCACTTTAGGCTACTCAGTTTGTTTAGGGTGCATTTAGAATCCAAATGTATCTGTCTGCCTGAGTCCAAGCTCCTTCTACTATGAAGTCTACAAAACTCAATGCTGCCTGTACAAGGTAGAAAGTGATAGGTAGATAAGTCACACTGGAAGAGTAGTGGGTGGCTCTGGGGTCACCTTAGCAATAAACAGACCTATTCAAATTGAAAGTGTTTGTCTTTAGCTGCATCAGGCTCAAGGCCAGCCATGCTTCTAGGAATTATGATCATGATTTCCTTAGGTCTCCCAGTTGGCAGCCGGCAAGTAATGCCTTAGGCCTGAGGGTATTAAATAGAACAATTGGCTCAGAGATAGGCAGTCTGGCTGTTGGTTCTACATCAATAATTTTGAAATAAAGTTTTGTTGGGTTGGATAAAGTGGTCCCAAATTCTCCCCTTTCCTGTAGATATGTCCCTTTGCATTGGGTCTTTGATTGCCTCCTCCACTCCCATAAGAAAAGACAGACCTTGAATATGGATGGGCCTCAAGAGGTCCTGCAGCATCTGCTTCCCTCTCTAATGAGTGACTCTTCTTGCCCCGCTGAGAAGTGGGGTGAAGGACCAAGCAGAAAGAGAGGCTTGGCCATCTCTGGTCTCCAAAAGGCCTGGGTTGAATCCAGCTCCTGCT
>NW_006295062.1:482079-488337 GCF_000327345.1 Myotis davidii
CAATAGTCAACCCACCTTAGGGAAAGGGAAATGGCTGTTTTAAAGCACTCGGTTTTGATGTGCTGGTTACACAGCAAAAGGTAACATACACAGAGGTGAGATTCCAGCGGGGAAAGAAAACTTGAAGATCCTTTGTCATAAAGGTGTGGAAATGGGCTTTGCTTGGAGGAATCAAATGGAATGGGATGAGAGAGAAGGCTCATTATCCCAGGAGTTCAATAAAGTTGGGGAAATCAGGCACGTGAAAGATGTTCATTCGAATCATGAGTAAAATGAGAATAATAGAATAAGAACATTTCAGGATTGGGAGGACCTTCTGGAACCTTGTGGTCCAGAGATGATAAGTAGGTTTCATTATTTTTCAGTTGATTAGTAGTGGCTGCCTGGAATGCTGTGTGGGGAATTCTGGGGCTTTGTCTATTTTCAACTAAAAAGAGGGCTGTGATTGATTAGTAATGTCTACCATAGGTGCAGATCTTACTCCAGTCACTCTATTGTGCAAGACTCTTTGCAGTCTCAGAACCTTTATCCATGCTGCAGTCTATTTGGAATGCCCCACCACCCCCCATTGCTTTTTTAGCTGACTTGTCTTTGTAGATTCACCTTTAATGCCCTTCCTTGCAGAGGCCTTTCCTGCCTAACATAGAACTCCTGCCACCCCCAATTAATGTCTCTACATTGCACTTGTCGTTATGTATGTATGTATGTATGTATGTATGTGTGTATTTGTTTTTAATTATCCCTTCTTACCCCCTTCTCACAATACATCATATAATGGCAAGCTTCCTGAAGGCAAGGCCATGTTTGTTTTTTTTTCCCAGCTGTTTACCCAGCATCTACCATAGTGTTGGGTCACAGTAGGTACTTAGTACTGTTTGTTGAAATGATGAGAGAGATGACACAGACATCAGATTTGGCTATCCTGAACTCATCCAATTTTGTCTTCTAACACGGAGTAGTTAGGCCACATTCTTTGCTCACATGGTCGGTCAAACGATAAAATCCTAGTTCGAAAGCCCCAGGGCTATGAAGCACACAGGTGGGTTTTGGGGGTTGTGAGCTACAGGAGGAAAGGAGCTGGGACTTTGCTGAGAGACTGATATGTGCTGGAGCAGCCAGGCAATTCAGATTCAGACACATACTCTACTGATGGGGAAAAGTAATGATCAGTCACATTTCCTTAAACTTCATCGCATTAAGCTGATATTTGGCAGGGCTGTCATAGGTGCTGTTGGGTGTAACAATTATGGGCATGCAAGGAGTATTCTCTGTTGGGCTTTGTCTCTGCCCCATCAACACTAATGGAATGTTCAAGAGTTGAATTGATGTGTGCTTGTAGCACCCCAGGGCAGGACATATACAATGTAATAAGAAATTTTCATGACCCCAAACATCTTCATTAATATTTTGAAAAGAACATAAGTAAAAGAAAAATAAAGACAGATAAATATATATTGTCTAACTCTCAAAATTAGAAGCAATAAAAATAATTAATTGACATATGGCCAAAGCAATTACCCCATTTGATGTAGGAAACCTGTGTTCACCCAGAACTTCGACAGCCAGCAGACACAGTTCATCCTTTATAGAACCTTTCCTTATTAGGAATGACCATGCTTCCCTGAGGTGTCGCCTGCTCCTTGGGCAACAGAAGAACCGGTTAAAGGAAGCACACCCTTACATGCACATCAGGCAGAAAATTACAACAGGCAACCCTTATTACAGCTGGATTGATATTCAAAAGTGGCAGGACACAATAAAAATAATTTTAGTATTTTCTCAGTTAAAACATTTATTCTTTCTTTAGGATAAGTATTGTCTCTCCAGCTTTACCTGCAGGACAAGGGTTGGCAAATTTTTTCTGAAAAGAGCTTAATTATAAATATTTTAAGCCTTAGGGCCACAAGATCTCTGCTGCAACTCTGCCATAGTCGTGTAAAAGCCGGCATAGACAATATGTAGATGAATGAGTGTGGTTGTGTTCCAATGAAACTTTATTTACAAAAACAGCCAAACTGAATTTGGTCTGTAGGCTGTAGTTTGCCAATGCCCCCTTTAGAAGAATGGAGTCAATGCCTTTTTTCTCTGCTCTAAAAGATGAAAACTTTAGCAGTTGATGTCCAAAAATTGCTTCTTGCCTCCTAATATACATTAACATAAGAAGCAAAGTATAGTTGAATTTCTATGATTTTAGAGTTATTAAAACAAAAGAACTAAGTTCATTGTGCCTGTAAAATGAAGGAACAGTGTCTAATATAAGAAACCATTAAAAAATTAAAACGATGAATAATTTCCAAATTCCGCTTTTATGCAGCAGCCCTTCTGCATTTGAAATTTTCAAGTAGAATAGCTATTATTTCCCACTGATGAACCACAAATGGGTTGAAGATATTTGCATACCTTTTTACACACAATATACACCAGTAGTCTAACCTCTGATTCTTCTTACCAAATTCCATTTAATTTGTCATTAATTAGTAAATTGTTATGTGAAATGCTGCAAAGCATCTTGGGTGAAACAGCCAGCATGATGATTATTCTTCTGGAAGCTATCTGAAATTGTTACTATTGAGCAATTTCCATAAAAATAGAAGGGTCTTTGGAGCTGTTCTTTTAAAATAAGAATAAAATGAACCAAATGGGGGAGAACAAATAAAGGCAATAATAAATCAAGGACAAAGACATGAAACTAGTCCCCAAAAAAGTATCTAGGAAGAAACTATATTAGCTTATTTTTGCAAAGAGTAGATGATTCTTTAACTTTTCTTTGAAGATGCAATAAAAACAAAAGAAACTAAAAATAAGTCCAAAACTAAACCTTCACATCTTAGAAAGACTTTAAGGTGGCAGATGGGTGGGGGCTAAAATCTTGTCCGAGTATAGGTGAGTTCAGGTTTCTCCCTTTTCCTCTTACACCCAACATATTTCGCACTTGCATATATTTTGTCAATTTCAGAATAATTGCTTCGAGTGACTAGCTTTGTTTCTCTCTCTCCTTCTCCCTCCCTCTCCTTTTCTTTCTCTTGTCTTGTTTGCTTACTTGTTTGCTTTCTTCTGTTTCCTTCTCGCCTCTTCTTTCCTTTAAAACCCTATGGGCACATCATCTTCGGGATAGATGGGGATAGATGGGATTTTGCCTTCAAGTATCTTCCAGTGTTTAATTCCTCCTTACTGCCACCTCCACAACCAAGTCCAAATGAAAGGCAAGCCTCTTTGACCCTTTGCCCTCTCTTTCTTGCCTTCTCTTCTCCTGGGTTTCAATGGCTGATTGAAGGGTGTGTTAGGTTCACTGAACTTGGTCTTGGCTTCAGTTCCACCCAGAGACAAAGTCGACTTCCAGGCCAATTTCCATATGAAAGCAGCTGAGAATTTCCCTCCCATTTTGGAATTCCAGGCAGCACCATGGGCTCTGACTTAGACTCACAGTTTTGGCCCAACTTTCTCCCACCCCCACATCCTAACTCACCCCTAGTCTCCTCCCACTCCCCTTTCTTGAGCCACTGGCTGGCTTTTCAGTTCTTGCAGCGCACTCCGTGAACTCAACTCGAGAACTACTCACTTCACGTCTCTCTGAGGCCCACAGTGTAAGAAAATGATTTATTAGGATTTGGGAAGGGCAGTGGGGAGGTGGGGAATCTCCTGTAGGATGGGGAGGAAGGGAAGAGTCACTGCTTGTTAGGGTTGAGTCTAAGAAAACTGTAAATCCCATTGCCAACTATTTGGAACAAATATAGCCCCATTAAAGAATTTATCCAGTTGTCTGTCAATCTGGTTTGGGGTTGTAGGCAAATTGCCTCCAAAGTTCAGTTTTACTTCCAAGATATGGTTTTGCCAACAACAAAAATGTTCCTTCCCCCATTACATTTGGCCTGTTTGGACCCTTAACGGCGCTGTTAGCAAAAATAATATCCGCAAACCGGAGGGAATGCAGGAAACCTGCCTCTATTTGAAAAACCCAGAAATGTGTGTGGGTTGACACATGAGAACATCACCCTCAGGTCCTCAGCCACCCAAATACGAGTGGTTTCAGAAGGTGCTGGAGGGCAAATCAGCTTTGATTCATTTACTGGCTTGTATTAATGTGGGCACCTTGATGTTTCCACTCCAAGGTCTGTCCAACATTAATACCTGGTCACAACTTGGGTATGTTCTGAACAATGCTTTGCCTCTTCTTTTTGTTGGGGGGCGGGCACAATGATTTATGGACTTCTGATGGTGGAGCAAACACTGGAACTCTTTTTATTATGTCTCCTAAAAACATCACTTCTATGTGGGGTGCAGTTGTCTGGAAGACTATAAATATGGCTATACTTTGGACACCACGAGCTCGTCATCCAATCCCTCCTGTGGCTATGAGGACCTACAGGTCTATGTGCATGAAGGGTGTGTGTGTGTGTGTGTACACATGTACATGGACACCTGTGGGTTTTCATGGGTGTGTATGTAGTATATTTTCAACCTTGTGTGGGCAAGGGCACATGTATAATGTCTAAGTGTGTGAGATATACGGACACATAGGATGTGCACATGGGTGTGCACCTATGTGTGGAC
Source organism: Myotis davidii (assembly GCF_000327345.1). Lineage (NCBI taxonomy): Eukaryota > Metazoa > Chordata > Mammalia > Chiroptera > Vespertilionidae > Myotis > Myotis davidii. The sequence continues at coordinate 486,631 of NW_006295062.1, forward strand.
TACATTTGTAGAAGTAAGTGTGTATGCATGCCAGGGAGCAAATGAGTGTGCACATCAGGCTGTGAGCCCATCCAACGGAACCCTGGCATCAGCGTCCCAGCAGCCCGGGGCTTGCAGGCTCTTTGTTACAGCTGCATTCCCGGCGGGCTCCAGACTCCAGCTCTGTCTCGAGGTACACTGTGCTCTCCTGAAAGGAGAAATTATTAAAATGCGAAATGTCTGCTGTTGTGAGTCCAAACTTCACTAAGTCGTGTTGGCCAGGTCCCCGGGAAACATCCTGGACATCACTGGAAAAGCAGGCCCTAAGCAGAAACATATGTGCCTGCCTCTGCCTGGGAATCCGATGGCCGTAGGAAATGGATCTATTGCTGTGGAAGAGGGAAGGAGGAAAGCCTGCATCGAACACCGTTTGCAGTGAAGGTGCCTGGTGCCATTTATTATGCTGACTGGTACCTTCTGTATGGATTATAATAACAGTCTGCCCTTGTTTTATCTTGTTGACCCTCTACTGTCCCTCATCTGGCTTTGCTAATGAATTCATACATAGATGGGTGACAAAAGGGAGAAAAGTTTAAGAATTGTGACTTCGTTAGCAAACCATGGAACAGATTAAGAGACAGCTAGGAGGGATTTCTTCATGGAATCAAATTCTCTTTCTTCCCCCAACCCCCTGAGACCGCTGGCAATAGTAGACACCAACGCTTGTCAGTGCAACAATTTCAACTCTTGAGCAGAAAACCTCCCATCTCAGAAATTTTGCATCTAACAAATGACTGCATTTTGTTTTTAAATTGATCCTGTGGCAACGTTTTGTTTGGCAGGATTGTTGGACTATGGGATAAGGAGACGGAGAATTTTCAAGAAAGGATTTCCCACCCCCAACTGCTGCACACAGAGCAGCACTGTCCAGGGAGAGGTGGGGATGATTAATCACGTCCAGTTCTCTAGGACCCGCTCTCCCCTCCCTCTTCCATCCCCTCCCTTCTCATAGGCTTCTATGACAGGGACAATGATTTACTAGTTGAGGATAGCAGATATCAAGTCTTAGGTTCAATCTAGTTTAGTGTCTTTTAAATAAACAGGCCTGGCCTTGCCTTGGGCCTGAACACCATTGGCTTTTCCATGGCCTTTATTCTGAGCAGTTTGTCTCAGCTCCCAGATTTTGTGTATTTGGTCCCTGACCCCTGGACTTACTCTGTGGCCAGACCCAGAGTCTCAGACTCTGCTGAGCCCCAGTTTGTGGACTTGAGTTCCCTGCACTGACCTCTGACTTCCCTTCTTGACTACAGTTCTCACTTGCCTTTCTAATTCTTCTGCTTGGGGTTTGCTTGGGGTTCTCTGTGGAAGTACTTTGCATGATCCCGCCTAGCACCCCTGCTACATTCTCATGGTGTGTTTTGAGATTTACTACCAGAATGAGATTTCATAGGAAATACAGAGGAAGAGGATGATGTTTTTTTTGAGGATCTATACCATGCCAAACACTGTTCAAAGGAGCTTTGTATATGTTACCTAACACAAAAGATATGCATCATTGCTCCCAATTAACCTTTGCAGAAGCTGACTCCAAGAGAGTTGGTATAACCTGCCCAGGGTCACTCAGCACAACCAGTGAGAAGAACCAGGGTTTAATTCCACATCCAACTTTTTTTGTTATCTTACTCTATCCAAGACTTCTTATCATAATAACATCAGGAAAGTGCAAGG
>NW_006295062.1:488437-489016 GCF_000327345.1 Myotis davidii
ATATAACTAGGTTGTTTTTTTTTTTGGTATATTCACAAGGTTGTACAGCCATCACCACTGTCTGATTCCACAATGGTTTCATCTCCCCTAAAAGTAACCCAACACTCATTAATAGTAACTCTTCATTCTTCCCTTTCCCTAGCCTTTGACAACCACTAATCTGCTTTTTGTCTCTATGGAGTTGCTCATTTTTGAACACTCCATTTAAATGGAATCATACAATATAGGCCTTTGCATCTGGCTTCTTTCATTGAGCATAATGTATTCAAGGTTCATTTATGTTGTAGCATGGATCAATACTTTATTCTTTGCATATATTCCATTGTATATATGTGATGTTCCATTGTATGGACATACCATGTTTTGTTTTTTTAAGATAACCTTCACAAATACCCTAAGAGGTGGGTGCAATTATCATCCCTACAGGTAAACTGAGCCATAGTTGCTTTAGGTCATATTCTAGGAAAGTTCTGCAATGTATAATTAATTCACACTTATATTTTCAATTTATTTATTTATTTATTTATTTATTTATTTATTATTTTAAATTCTCACTCGAGGATATTTGTCCATTGGTTT
>NW_006295062.1:508533-529712 GCF_000327345.1 Myotis davidii
GATGATGTTTTTTTGAGGATCTATACCATGCCAAACACTGTTCAAAGGAGCTTTGTATATGTTACCTAACACAAAAGATATGCATCATTGCTCCCAATTAACCTTTGCAGAAGCTGACTCCAAGAGAGTTGGTATAACCTGCCCAGGGTCACTCAGCACAACCAGTGAGAAGAACCAGGGTTTAATTCCACATCCAACTTTTTTTGTTATCTTACTCTATCCAAGACTTCTTATCCTAATCACATCAGAATTTGCTCAGCTCGTGTATCTGCCAAAATGTGTGCCAAAGAAGTTATCTGTAATGGATTTTATACTTAAAAATGAGATATAATTCACATACTATAAAATTATCCCTTTTAAAGTATATAACTCGGTTGTTTTTTTTTTTGGTATATTCACAAGGTTGTACAGCCATCACCACTGTCTGATTCCACAATGGTTTCATCTCCCCTAAAAGTAACCCAACACTCATTAATAGTAACTCTTCATTCTTCCCTTTCCCTAGCCTTTGACAACCACTAATCTGCTTTTTGTCTCTATGGAGCCTGCTATCCAGGCACGTGCCCTGACCAGGAGCCGAACCATGATCTCTTGGTTCATAGGTCGATGCTCAACTACTGAGCCACACCAGCTGGGCATAGAATAGGAATTTTGTGGCTTACTAGCAATTCAGATCAGTGATGAACTGTTGAGATGATGAGTTAAGCATTAGAGGGGAGGAAGTTAACTCCTAAAATACCTAGTTTCTGGCAACCTTGCCAATCTTGCGTATAGTTTTTATAGCTTGTATGAGGATTACATCAGATCTTCATCATAGGTGATCAGGTTGTCTGCAGATAAGGCAGTTTGAGATTATTTTGAATTGAGAAATTTTAAAAAAGAGGAAATGGATTAAAAAACACACAGAAAAACCAGGAAAGAGAAAGTTTCTATGTGAGAGAAACATATCGATTGGTTGCCTCCTGTGCACACCCTGGCCAGGGTCTGGGCAGGGGAGAAGCCTGTAACTGAGGTATATGCCCTTGACCAGAATCAAACCTGAACCTGGGACTCTTTGGTCTGCAGGCTGACGCTCTATCCATTGAGCCAAACTGGCTAGGGCTGTGTTTTCAATTTAAAATGCTTATTGTCCATCCCTAGCAGGTGATGGGCCAGGCTTAAACCCATGATGTAACAAGGATACAGGATGTAATACATGTTACAATGGGGCTTCAAATGTCCCTGCCCAGAGCCCTTCCTATACTCCATTGAGGATTGCCTCCACACTCTCCCTTCCTGGATCAACTCTTAGGTCCTGCCCTGCTGTGGCCTCTTGGGCCTCAGCAGCTTTGCAGTATGGCCTGGACCACAGCCTGGCAGGGAGAGGAGATGCAGAGGCACTTCTCTGATGCGACATTTAATCATGCTTCTCAATGGATGTGGTGTGTCCATTCAAGTCCTCCTCCTTGGTCAGAGCTGGGGAGTTGCAGTTTTCTTTTCCTAACAGGGATCCCAAGGGCCGAGTTGTTTGTCAAGAATAAAAGAACATATTATACATTATAACAGGAAGTAAACAAATTTTTCATCAACAAAATTATATTTTATGTTAACCTCTGACTGCTCCAGTCTGTCTTAATGACAATACAATATTGATTGACTGCCCATTGCGGAGCCTGTACAATAAGGCACAGTTCCTGCCCTCAAGGGCCTACATCCAGAGCGGGGGATAGAATGTGCCCAGGAACATCACTGGCCACAGCACCCTGGCCACACCAGCACAGGAAATGATGTGCTGTAGTGGCCGGAGGAAGGAAGTGGGGGCCTGTGGGTTGGAGGCAGCTGGGAAGGCTCCTTTTATTGGAGGGAGAGAAGATGGGGCTGGAGAAGTTGAGACCTTCAAGAAGGGCTGCAATTAGTCAAACATCCAGCAGAGGATGGAGGTGGAGAAAACAGGCCAAGGAAAGGCGTGGGGCTAGGTTGGAGCTGGGTGTGGCTGGAGAAAGAGGAGTAACCTTCCTGGCGGAGTTGAAAAGACCCTGGGAGGGGGCTGAGGAGGAAGGTGGGGATGAGCCTGTGGCAGGACAAGGAATTTGGATTTTCCTTGGTAAGCAAACAAAAATCAGGGCGAGGAGACTGAGGCAGGGTCAACCTGGGCATGGGTGGCCAGCTGGCAGGACAGGAAGTGTCCAGTAACTGGGGAAATGTTTTTCAACTTTTTTGCTTCTTGAGAAATAATGGCAGAGATACAGGGCTTGGGCCCAGCTGGGAGAGTGTGCTTAGGGTGGTGTGTTCACAGGCAGCTGGAGCAAAATGCAGAAGAAAAGCGAGGTGCTGGGAGCTGGCCTAACGTAGGCTGGTGTGATAGGAGACACCAGAGGGAGCGTTCAGATGTGTCTGGGACACTGGACATCACTACTTCAATTGCCCAATGTACTGACCAAACCAAGATGGTGGGCTCAGAGACAGAGAATGAAAAATCAAGCTAGCATCGGAGATGAATTGTGTCTACACTTGAGCTTAAGAAATGTGTCAATAATTCAGCTCAAAATCTGGATGGTTAAGAAGGTTCAGTTTGAAAATATAAATGAGGAACTTTCTATTCTGATGATAGCGATCATTAATTGGACTGAGCCTGGGCCTCCCTCTTTGGGGCGATCGCAGAACCCTCCCCCTAATTGCTCGCCCTGCCAGCCAGTGGTCTGAGCCTCCGTCTTTGGGGCGATTGTGGGGTGATGATGCCCTCCTCTCTCCCCCCCACCCAACCCAATTGCATCACACCTGCCTTGGCTGGCCTGGCACCAGTGCATGTCATAGCAGAGACCAGGTGGTCGTTCTGCTGTTCGGTTGTTTGGTCGATTTGCATATTACGCTTTGTCTTCATAGATAAGGAAACCACTCAGAGATGTTGAGTGACTTGCCCTGTGTCACACAGCTAGCAAGTGGCACGGCTAGGCTACATCCCCTTTGCAGCTTGCATCAAAGCTCACACTTACCTACTAACTCAGGTTCTAACCGGACAGATGTTCAGATGTTGTGTTGCCACAGAAGCCTCTGTGCATCTTTCTCTCCCAGTCACCTTCACTTCTGACTTCTTAATCCATATGTGAGAAGTACAGCACAGCCTGCTTGTGTTTCCTTGCTCTAGCCTAAAATGTAGATGTTGAACACAAAGCCAGACTTAAAAATTTTGGAGATTGGTGTCTTTTTTCAGGGTTTAGAGTCTAAACTTTAGACAATGCTTTCATATCCATTTATTTTTATGCCACAATTATGTGGCTGAATTTTTCTGCAGTTGTCTAACTATCTAGTGCTAGCATTTATCTTTCTTTTAATCTTCACCTGGGATATTTTCATTACTGATTTTCAGAGAGAAAAGAAGGGAGAGAGAGAGAAAAAAATTCATTGGTTGCCTCCCATATGCACCCAGACTGGTGGTGGTTGTGGGGATTGAACCCACAACCTAGGTATGTGCCCTGATCACAGCCTTTTGGTGTATGGGGCCACACTCCAAACAACTGAGCCACCTGGCCAGGATGGCATTTATCTTTATATTTAAGAAGTTACTCTTCCCGAGAAAGATTTCATCATTTAAATGGAAATAGGCATTGCATCTTGGCCTCTTAGTTTATGATATTTTGGGGGGAGTGCAAACATGTGTGTGCATGTGCTTGTGTGTCTATGTGCACATGTGTGTATGTGCACAATAGCCTTTGTTGCTGGAAGGGAACAGCACGTTAGTGGTCTGGCACGAGGAAATCTCCCGTGGGTCTGGTGAGGTCCAGGTGGAGGCCGGCTGCAGGGGTCTGTGGTGCAGGGGTGCGGTGGGGGGTGGGGAGGGGTCCTGGCCTGACCTTTCCACTTGGGATTCTGGCACCAACACTGACATTCCAAGCATCCTCTCTGAGGGCACTGCTTGGGGTATGAGGCCACTCACATCAAACCAGGAAATTTCATCCATATGTTTCTGATTCATTTACACTCATAAAAATGTGATTTTTCAAGAGCAACGTGAGATGCAATAAGCTTTCAAGACTTTCTCTTCTGCTCTGTTTCTCTGCTAAGGGGAGTGGACAGAGCCCTCTTGCCAAGAGGAAACAAATTCGGATGGCAGGATCCTGGACCGCAGAGGCAGGAACACCAGCGAGGCTCAAGCAGATGGTCCCTGCAGCAGAGGGTGACTGCGACAGGACGCCATCAGGCTGAAACTGTGCCGGGACCTGGCTTCTGCCCTTCCCCGAGGAGCACTGGCGCAATAACCTGAGGAGATGATGGCTTTTTTTCTTGCTATTTTTATTTTTTCTATTTCTCATCTTTTCATTTGCTCTCATTACCCTGAGAACACAGATTCTCTGCTCTGTTTACTGCTCAAAATATTTGCAGCTCCTATTGTGTCTTAGTTCCTCAGATTAGCTCATCATGAGCCAATTCATTTACTCTCTTTGTTTTTTGTTTTTATTAACTGAGATTTTTCAAATTGCCTAAAAAAAGAGGATCTCTGTTTTAGTCTCAAATCCATTCTGCCTTGGAGGCGATTTGCTCCAAAAATGGTGTCTCTTGGCCTCTAATGCGTTTACCTAGTTTTGCCATCATACTCTACCCAGTCTATTCTTGGTTTTTGTTTGACTGGCCAGCCCTGGGTTTCCTCTGTGCTGCTCCTGGGGCTGGTGGAAGAGGTCTGCTCCTGTTATGGCATCATTTTCAGTGATGGGAAACAATGCTGCTACCAACTGAGGGAAGGATGGGAGCTTTGGGGGCCTAACCCTACCACTTCCTAGTTGGATGACCTTAGGCCCCAGTTTCCTCCTCCACATAGCACACAGATACCAAAATCCACTGCACAGCATTGCTGTCAAGATTTAATAAGGCTGTGATGTATTTGTCCCTGTATCCACATGGCCTGGTACAGTGCCAAACATAAAAGAAGGACTATTTCATATTAATGTCAATGTTCTTCAGCAAAAGGCCATCCAGAACAAAACTATAGTTAAGAAAGTTGGATTTACTATTCTTTGCAGAGAGAGAGAGAGAGAGAGAGAGAGAGCATAAGTCGAGGGTGATCACGGAGCATCTCAGCAAGAGGGTGTTTGAAGGAATCTATGTTAGGATTTGGACTTTAGTTGAGTGATTTGGGAGGAGGGACTAAGGAAGCTGGGGTTTGCTGCTGTCAGAAAGTGAGGGTCATTCTATAATAGTGTGTCTCAGTAAATCTGACCTCTAGGGAGAAGAGACTAGATGGAGGATAAAGCTGGAATCAATCAGTAAAGAAGTGGCAGTCACTCCTTCTGGCCCAGAGATGGGGTGTTCACTGTGTTGTGTGGCACAGTGACCTTGTTTTTGTCACTGCTTAGACACAACAATGATGTGGCTTTTCATTGTCGCATTTAGCCATGATCTCAGGGTAGTCTTGTCTGAGGTTGGTATTTTGTTAACTGTTTATGTCTCAGATGAGAAATAACAATGTTTAGTGGAGCACCACACCAACTTCTGAATGTCAGGAGCTGCTCTTCTTCTTTCTTTCTTGCTAGCTTTCTCCTTTTCTCTCTCCCAGAGGGACAGCAGGCAGTCTGTGAAATTAAGGATGTGTTGCTATAACATAAAATGCCCTCATGGAACCCAAGTCTGTGACAAAGTGACTGCTTTGAATGGAGAACAGTTTGGGCAGAAGACAGAGAAAAAGGAAGGCATTAGGAGGGGTTGAATATTAACTGAATTATCCTCTGAGATCAGAGAGGAATTAGCCCCCCCCCCCCCCCCCCGAGCTGAGTTTGGGCATACAGGGGAGTGGTCTGGTGGCTGGACAAAGCCAAACATGGTGCCCACACAATGAATCTAAGCTGAATGGAGAGGGCACACAATGAAAACTTGTGCAGGCAATCAGGGAAAGTCTAAAGTAGCAAGTTAAAGTAAGATGCATTGGAAACTTTGAAGAGGTTTAGAAAGCACCATAGTGGAGAGGCAAGGAGTTTATTAGATGTCTTGGTCCTCACCTATCCATGGGATGAAACTCTTGAAGATGCCAGATCCATTTGCATAGGGCACATAGGAAACCATGGGGGAAAATGTTTACCTGGAAGTTGAACGGTGGGAAGTGACAAGATTATCGATATTTTAAAATAGCCTACCTGTCCTCTATTCCACACATTTACCTGTAAGGATTAATAAATGACAATGGTTATAGTTCTCGGAAACAATACTGAGGTCACTGAAAGATTGGTGTTGCCTAGAAATCTCTCTACCTGGGTCACAAAGATGATTCACCTCAAAGACGATTTTACAAGTCTTAGATCTCCACAAAAACTGCTATAAACCAAATGTTTGTGCTCTATCCCCTCAATTCAAATGTTGAAATGGTATCCCCAGTGTGATGCTATCTGGAGGTGGGGCCTTTGGGAGGTCAGTAGGTCATGAGGGGAGAGTTCTCATGAATGAGACCAGTTCCTCATAAAAATAAACCTAGAGAGCTCCCTGGCCTTTCTGGGAGAAGATGGACATCTACGAACCAAGAAGAGAGTTCTCACCAGACATGGCATCTGCAGGCCTCCTGCTCTTGGACTCCCAGCCTCCAGAACTGGGAAAGCAAGTTTCCGTTGTTTATAAGCCATTCATCTATGGTGTTTTGTTACAGTAGCTAGAACAGACTTAGAAACAAACTTCACACATTTGTCAAGGATGGTGTTCTTTCTTCTCCACAGGTCTCATAATGTACCACCTGGCCAGTATATTGCAATGGGGACTTTTCCTTCCCAAGATCAATGCCAAGCACTGTCCTGTACTTGGTCCCCCTCTAGCCAATGTTCACCATTGGCTGTGGGAAGAAAGGGCAATAAATAGGCAACTTTTCTGGGGGAGGGGTCTATGATCCAATGTCCCTCATAATTCCTTGACTGGTCCTCTAGACTCTTTTCTAGATTCTTTGTCTTGTTACTGACACTCTTATTCATGCTTTTAATCTCTCCCTCTCAATTATCCTTCTTATCAACATTTAAGCAAACTCTTTCATTTTACAAAATACAACCACTCTCCCTGAACCCCATGCTCCCTCCAGGTATAGCTCTAACTTTTTCTGTTTCTTTACAGTCATACTTTTTCTCAGACTGTTGTCTAACCTATAACATCACCCCATTTACCTTCCACTTCCTGCATTCTGGCCACCCCTCCACCGTAGAAATTCTCTTGCTCCATGCACTTAGGATCTTTGCTCCCAGAAGACATAGAGTCCCCAGATCTCAGCCTAAGCAGGTACCTCCTCTGAGCTCCAGAGCCATGTACCTACCTCCAACAATCAATTTCCACCTGCTTCCTCAAAGGTTGCACATAGGGCTTAAGATATTCCCTTTCCTTTATTAACCTGCTTTTCCTCCCGTGTTCCCCAACTCAGCAAATGATATTGCCATGCATCCAGTTGTTCAAAGAACAGAGACAAAACATCACCAATAGTTCCTGCTTCCTCACCCTCGAATTTCCAACATGCAGCAAGTCACTGAGCACTCCCTAAACATATGTGCAGATGATTCTCTTGCTAGTTCAGGCCACAGTCTCTATTTGCCTGGAAGACCACAGTGGCCTCCGGTCTATGTTTGCATTCTTTCTTCCCTGAGACTCATTCTCCGTTCTACAACCAGAGTGAGGCTTTGAGGTAAAACCCCACTCCACAACTCCCACTTTAAATCTGTCACTGGCCCTCACTGACTATGGCACGAAGCTCAAACTCTGAAACATGAGTTCATATGCCTAATCTACTCTGTAATAGCTACCCAAATATATACCAGTACAAGTCAGTCTGAGACTTAGTTGCTTCCTCTGTAAAATGGGAACAATAACATTTGCTCTTATTTGGTAGCGAGGATGAAATGTCATCAAATATATAAAATATAAAGTGCTTTATGAAGTAAGGAATGGTGATCCACTGCTCAACACATATCTGTTGAGTACATGAATGAATTGCTTCTGTCGCTCTGCTCTCCTATTGAAGCCCTCCAGATGGGAGGGGAACAGAGCTGTTGGGGAGACAATTTCTAGCCCCTTAAATTCGAGGGGCTGCTTCACAATCTGGGGCCAGCATGTTCAGTGCTGCCTTCCCTTCTCTTCAGTGTCTTTATTGTATCCATTCGTAAATCCAGCTGTGGAGGAAGAACCACTTCAAATAAACTCTCCTCAGCATATATCACCACCCCCTGAGGAGCATATGTTCTGTGAAGTTAAGGGAATAAATATAGATCTTTCTAGAAGGGGAGAAAAAGGAAGGACTTTCGCTTTTATTCAATTATCACTTCAGCAGCTGTCTACATGACTTGGAAAATTCCCCTCACATCTCTCGATGGATTCTCCATTGTCAAAATCCCCGTTCGCCGGCTGACAGAGACTGGTCTTTAGTGCCAACAATATTTGATGTCGAAAAGCAGAAGGAGGTGACACGGGGATCTCTTACTCCACATTAATCTCTTCATTATTTCTGACAGAGATATTATAACGTTGTCACAGATTTAATAGAGGATAATGGTAATACAATTCCAATGCATTAGGTGTGATCTGGGGTGACTGTAGTCTAAACTTTTAATATAAAATAGATATTCTGCATGTGAAGGTAAATGAGCTTGAACACAGACTCACACAAAAGCATTGCCTTCACAATAGGGAGTGAGAAATGAGCTTTTCATTACTGGATATGATTGACATCTTTTTGTGTCCATTCATGGCTGCAAAACTCCGGTGTCAGAGCAGAGAACATGAAAAATTTCTCCAACAGCTGCGATGGAGACTTTCAGGCACTGAGTTATGGAAGCTTGAAGTCAATTGTTTCCAAAAATGCAGAGCAAAATGAAATAATTTTGCACTCTGCTGTTAGTCAAGATGTTTCCTTCTAAGGCATTTCTTTTTTCACCCAGTGGTATCTACATGATATACAGCTTTCCAATAGCCACAGGTGGTAGGTGTCTGTTCCAAGGATTTCCCTTCAGATGTTTCAGCAGGCCCCCATGGAGCTGAAGGAATGGGCGGAAATCACTGCCCAGTTCTTCTTTAGCTCTAAGCCACTTTAGTTTCCTAAAACTAACTTATCTTTCTTTTCTATTATTACTTTTTTTTTATTCCTTGTTGTCTTTCATGTGGGTTTTGCATCTGGACTTCCCCTCTTTTCCCCATCTTCAAGGATTAGCAATTCAATTCGGTCTTTTAAATTCTAACTTACTCCCTTGAGTTCACTTTTTTCAAAACCAGCCTCTCTGACCACAGTTAAAAGAGACACAGCACCTTCTTTCCATGACTGGGTCTGTAAAGAGCCCCCATGGTGGGCCTAGACCTTCTCCCAGGCCCTGCTTGCCCTGCAAGGGAGATTAAGTGACAGGACAGGCCATGCGGATAGGATTGTGAGGCCCATTTTATGGATGGGAAATGGGGGTTTGGAAAGGTCATGAGAATGGACCATCCTAACTCCTCAAGTCAATACTCTGATTCACAGGAGATCAGGAAAAATAATTGGAATAGAGATAGTTTTCCTGTATGTTTCATAACCAAAACATTTCAGAACACAGTAAAATGAATTCACACAGGTGGTGGGCATTTCCTTAAATGTTGGCTAGAAGAATTTCTTCCTTTAGAGATGTTTCTTGAGAGCTTCTCCTGACTGTAACAAGGGTAAACCACAGAGGCTTTACAGGACACTTTTAAAAAAATATATTTTATGATTTTTTACAGAGAGGAAGGGAGGTGCCTGCAACCAAGGTACATGCCCTTGACCGGAATTGAACCCGGGACTCTTCAGTCCCCAGGCCGATGCTCTATCCAGTGAGCCAAACCGGCCAGGGCACAGACATTTTATTACTATAATGAAAAAAAAGTAGCAAAAATCTCATAATATCTCATAATCGTGAAATATAATAACATAGCTTGTAAAACTATGAGCTCTTTAGCAACTTTATAATGGATCAATTGTCCACTTAACATTTATAAGAAAAAAAAAAGACCATTCTAGTTTGTAAATTAGTGTGTTCCAGGATGATGGTGAATTTGATTTGTCTTTCTGTGAAAATACTGAATTTAAATAGGAAGTCATGAGAAGAATCGCCTAATTTCATAAAATGAAACTGGCAAATCCAAGCTGCAAAAACACATTTTATCTTAGAAATTGCCCTATCACACTGGTCACTTGAGGCATGTTACTAATTAGATATTGGGGAGGGAAAGAAGTGAAGATATTTAAGTTCTAAGGGACAGAAAAAGCTGGGTGAAGGCTGGGTAGAGAAGATAGAAAAGTTGTGGCTGGCCAGACAGCAATATTAATGTTGTAATGATTACCATATATTGAATTCTTACTAGTGCAAAATGATTTACATGTATTATTTTTAATTTTTCACAATAATACTGCAACATTGCTATTATTATTCACACTAGAGGCCTGGTGCATGAATTCGTGCATGGGTGGGGCCCAGTCAGCCCTCCCTGATGGGGGCCAATCGGGGGGGGGGCTGGCTGGGGGGAAGGGGCCATGGAAGGTTGGCTAGCTGGCCCCACCCTCAATTGGGGTTGGGAGGGCCAATCGGGGGCAGGGCCGGCCAGGGGTAAGGGCTGCCCCCCATCAGGCTGGTTGGCTGGCCTCAGTGCATGTCATAGTGACTGTTTGGGTAATTCCAGTTGTTCTGGCATTCTGGTTGCTTGGCTTTTATATAGAGAGATATTGCAAGTGAAGAAAGAGAGCTGGGATTATTTGCCTAAGGTTGAAAAGTTTCTGTGGTAAGCAGTTTCCATAATTTACTAGTGGCCCGGTGCACAAAATTTGTGCACGGGGAGGGGAGTTCCCTCAGCCCAGCCTGCACCCTCTCCAATCAGGGACCACTTAGGGGATATCTGACTGCCCACAGGGATTGGGCCGAAACCGGCAGTCGGACATCCCTCTTGCAATCTGGGACTGCTGGCTCCTATCTGCTTACCTGCCTGTGTGCCTGATCACCTCTAACCTCTCTGTCTGCCTGCCTGATCTCCTCTAACTGCCTCTGCCTACCCACTTGATTGCCCCTAACTGTCCTCTCCTGCTGGCCTGATCTCACCCCCAACTGCTCTCCCCTACAGGCTTGATCTCACCCCCAACTACCCTCTCTGCTTCAGCCCCCACCACTATGGCTTTGTCTAGAAGGAAGTTGGACGTCTGGAAGATGGCCAGTTGACCCAGTCTAATTAGCATATTACCCTTTTATTAGTATAGACTAGAGGCCCAGTGCATGAAATTCGTGCATGGGAGGAGTTTGTCTCTCAACCCAGCTTGCACTCTCTCTAATACAGGACTCCTCGGAGGATGTCCGACTGCCAGTTTAGGCCCAATCCCACAGGGCCTGATCCCTCTAACTGACCTCCCCTGCTAGCCTGATCTCCCTAATGGCTCTCCCCCGCAGGCTTGATCCCCCTAACCACTCTCCCCTGCTGGCCTGATCACCCCTAACTGCCTCTGCGTTGGTCCCACCACCATGGCTTTGTCCGGAAGGACGTCTGGTCTAATTAGCATATTATCCTTTTATTAGTATAGATAGAGACCTAGTGCATGGGTGGGGGCCAGCTGGTCTGCTCTGAATGGAGTCCTGGATCAGGGTGGGGGTCCCCACTGGGGGTGGTGCCAACCTGGGCGAAGTGCTGGGGCAGTTTTCAGGCTGGCTATGCCTCCATCGGGGTGGGGTGGGGGTCTCTGCTGGGGGTGGGGCCAGCCTGAGGGGCTGAGGAGTCCCTGCTGAGGGGTATTTGTGGGTGGTTTACAGGCCGGCCAAGCCCCTGACTTTGTCTGGAAGGATGTCCAGAAGGTCTCTGGAAGGTCTCCTGGTCTAATTAGCATATTACTCTTTTATTAGTATAGATGGATCATATAGGATAGTAATTCACACAATGGTAGACACTGCCAATAACCAGCTGTGGGTGCCTGCTGTGTGGGCTGGGTGGGTGCATTTTCATAAGTGTGGAGTAACAAGGGATCTTAAAACTTGGCAATCTTAAAATGCCTTATCCTGTTTCCTCCCCAGTATAGAAATCTAGCTGCAATTTTCCTGGTCAGACACCTTACACCAAACAGCTGTTGCCCTTAAAACCCCTCTTCAGCCCCCACCTTAGATTCTGCCTTCGCAGATCACCCAGATTAGGTTCTGATTAGTCTGTTTCTATGCCAGTCAGAGTCTCTGGGCCTATCTCTGGGCCTGATCAGAGAGTTGGTGCTGATCATCAGCCCCTGCAGAGGCCCGGAGAGAAACAGAGGTATGGCTGCTGGCTAAGCCTAGAGATAAAGAGAGAGGCAACAGCTGATCAACAGCTGCCACAGAGGCTGTGGATCAGACCCTGCCTCTCTCTTAGGCCTCTCTCTGGGCCTGATCAGCAGCCCCCTCAGCAGTCAGTGCTGGGTTGTGTGCCCACAGCAGTAGCAGTCAGTGCTTGATCACCATGGCAACCCAGCACTGACTGCAGGACTGACTTCTGGTTGGTTAAGTCTTCAGTTGTTACGGACCCTGGGTTTTTATATATTAAGGTATCTTCTCTCTCTGGTCCTTCCTTTTGCCTTCTTATTTGCTCACTCTGATGAAGTAACTGCCATGTTGTGAAATGCTCTGTGGAAAAGCCCATGTGACAAGGAGCTGAGGGAAGTCTTTAGCTAACAGCTCATGAGAAATTGAGTCCAACAACCACAGGAACTGAAATCATCCCACAACCACATTAGTGAACTTGGAAGTTGGGTTTCTATGTTGAGCCTTCAGATGAGACCATAGCCCAGTCAACACCTTTATTTTATCCTGTGAGAGATGCTGAACCAGAGGCATCCTGCTAAGCTGTGCCAGATTTCTGACCCACAAATCTATGAGATAATAAATATGTGCCCTTTTAATCTGCTATATTTAGGGGCAATTTGTTAACACAGCAATATATAACTAATGCAGTTGCAAAGTAGCTAAGCTTATATTTCAACAAAGCGCTTATTGCATTCCCAAACCTATCTGTTTTTTACATTTCCTTTACATTATCTTCAACACTTACTGAACATTTTCTACATGTTGGCCATCATGTTAGACACTGGGAATGGCAAAAGCATAGGGCCTTTGGAGGAAAAAAATCCAGGAGGAAAAAAATTTTCATGAGGAATTAAGATTTAAATTTAGTTTTGTTTCAAATGTAGGTTAAATGAATAAGAAGGAGGATCATATTCCAAACTTGGGGAATGTTGTGAGCACAGATATGGAGAATGAGATCAGCTTAGCCTATAATGAATGGACCATATGGGACAAAGTAGAGGGTTCTCATCTGTGGTTTGAGAAAAAAAAAAATGACTCCAGTGAAAACCTTATGTGCCCTTGGGATACAACTAAAAAGGGCCTAGGCAATTTTGTTATATATATATTTATATTAGCATTTAAAAATTAAATTAATGTTACTATAGAAGACCTCTTTGAATTGTTGACCTCCATGATATATTACTGAGTAAATAAAGCAAAGTGTGGGATGATAGTTATTCTAGCTATCTAATAAGAAACACTGATTAGCAATTCAACTTTTGGGAATATATTCAAAGAAACCTGAAGCACTAATTTAAAAGAATGTATGCACCTCTATGTTCATTGTAACATTATTTAAATAACCAAGATTTGAAAGCAGCCCAAGTGCCCATCAGTAGATGAGTGGATAAAAAAAGCTGTTGTACATTTACACAATAGAATACTACTTGTTCATAAAAAAAGGAGGAAATCTTACCTTTTGTGACAGCATGGATGGACCTAGAGGGTATTATGCCAAGTGAAATAAGCCTGTCAAGAAAAGACAAATGCCATAGAATACCACCATAGGATGTGGAATCTAATGGACAGAATAAACTAACAAAATATAAATTGACTCATAGATGTAGAGAACAGACTGACAGCTGTCAGAGGGGAGGGGCTTGGTGCAAATGGTGAAGGGATTAAGAAAAAAACACACACCTCATAGATATAAACAACAGTATGGTCATCAACAGCGGGAAAGGGAGTTGGGGGGAGGTAGAAGAGGATAAAGGGAGGATAAATGGGAATGGAAGGAGACTTGGCTTTGGATGGTAAACACAAATACAATATACAGACGATGTATTAGAGAATTGTACTCTTGAAGCCTATATAATTTTATTAACCAATGTCACCCTCAAAAAGTCAATAAAAATTAAAAGAAAGAAACATTGAAAGGAGAAAACAGAAAGCAACAACAGGTTATCTTTGGAACAGAGTAGAGGAAAGATGTGGGGGTGCAAGAAGGGAGCTAGACTACTATGAATATATTTTTTGTATAGTTTTTTACTTTTGAATTTTGTAAATGTTTTAATCAAATTATAAAAGGTAATCATTAAAGTTAAAAATAAAGTAAAATAAGTTAATCTTTTGTACCTAAAACTAAAGAATAGAATTATTACCTAAGGAATGTTTGAATACAGTCCTATTACTGAGCATGAGTAGGGTATATATGCTTCTTTTTTTAATCCTTAACAGAGGATATGATTAGAGAAAGGAAGAGAGAGAGAGAAACATTGATGTAAGAGAGAAACATTAATTGGTTGCCATCTATATGTGCCCCAACCAGGGATCAAACCTGCAACCTACGTGTGTGCCCTGACCAGGAATCGAACCTTTTGGTGTGTGGGACAATGCTCTAACCAACTGAGCCACTTGGCCAGGGCCATAGGGTCTATATTCTAAGAACAAATAGAATTAACTCTGCTCGGTATTTTCATGTAAGAAGTAATATTGGTGTTATATTTTTGAAAACTATTTAATGGATATCATAGGTTAAACCAAATAAGTTATGCCAATGTTATTAGGGACCAAGAGAAAATAAATGTGGTATGATAAGATGTGCCTGGCTCACTTTTCACATTATCTTCCCTAAACCTGGAATCAGCCATTTCTCCAAGAAACACTGGTTCCTTTTAGGGGGAAGTGGTATTTTAAAAACATAATCTGGGCACTAGAGAATACTAAGAAGAATGTCTCACTTGTGTCCTTTTATTGCCCATGACTCTGGATGCAGCTGTTTTGGTTTAGTTTTACCTTCAGCTCACACTGGGAGTTGTAGGAGATGAGTTTGGAGGGGGCGATTGCTGTCAGATGGTAAAGGGCATTACATGCCTATTATATAAATCTGGATGTTAGCTGACCAGGGGAGGGGAACAGTTGAAGGTTACTGGGACGAAGGTGCCTGCCGTTGATGGCAACAAAGAATAATGCTTAGTCTGATTCACATTATGTACTTAAGTTATGTCATCTGGATCTAACACTGGGTTTCATAATTTCTTGTTTGCCAGTGTCCCATAACCCAGTTATAATATGAATACAAAACCTCTTATATAATTTTGCAAATGCTGGTTTTATTGCTAGCTGTGTCACTGGCCCCACTTGAGCTCCTGGGCTTAGCCCAGAAGGACTATAGTTTTGTCTTGTTTGTTATCATGTTACTACAACAATTTTAGTTGAATATATATTGTACTTTAAATATGTGAGTTAAAGCTATGCTAGGCAACCCAACACTCCGTGCTAAACCAGAAGTGTCTCCAAATTTACTTCTTAGGAAATGCACTTACTTTGTTGTCACTCTTTAAATAAATTTTAGAAATAATACACCTAGGAAAAGGGATAATTGATATATATATAAAACACTAATAATTGTGATAATAATGATCTTCCTACCACACTCTCATTTCCTAGATGCTTTTGATTTTTCCATTCGTTACCACCATAATTCTAACAACAGTAGATTCCCTCATTTGGAAGGTGAAGACTTTAACTCCTCTAAACGTACTAACTTTACCTTCCTTTCTGTTCTCCTCTAAATTTGTTGGTTAAATTGTTACCTTCAGTTATATTGATAATCTTTAAAATGTTAATGAATATACCCAAACCTCTACTTTTGGCTTTGTTTTAGACACTATCCTTTGATTTATCATTATTTAGAGATACCTCTATGCTACTTTCCATATTCTTTCCCCCTGCTCCACTTTCCATCTTCCATTTACTTTTATTTTGGCCAACGTTTTGCATTGATATTCTGTTCTGTAATTATAATTGTGTATTAAATTCCTTTCCAATAGCTTTATTCCAAATATTAAAAATAAATACATTTATATCATGATTATAAATATTGTTTACTACAGAACTAAAGGGCAGATGATATCCATGGAGAAATAAATGTAATGTGATCTCATCAAATGTGTGCTACTTACACAAGAGAATGTTCCAAGTGTCAAGGTCAATGGGAATCTCTTTTTAAAAATATACCTTATATTGCTTAAATTAATGTCATAATTTAGTGTACTTTGCTTTTCATTCATGATTGTTTTATGCTTTTAAATTTTTACTGGAGTTCATATTTGTATTTTCTTCTTTTTTTGTAATATATATTTTTATTGTGTATTTTTTTTCTTCTTTGAGAAAAAGACTGTACCATATTAGCATGGTACTTGGATCTTTTAGCTTCTACTTAAACCATAATACTTGTTGAATAAAATGTATTATTTTTAAAAGAAATTTTCTTTGGGATCCTCCAACTGCTGGCTCTAATTTATGTCAAGCTGATATTACATTAATTGCACTTTGTAGTAGTTTCCTTGCTTCTTAGAGCCTGTCTTCCTATTTACTAGATTCCTTTTCATGTATTAAAGTATATACTATTTTTTTTTCATAAATAGTGTATGGTAAGTAAACCTATGGCCTTACATGCATGAGCATATCTGTTTTCACTCTTCATGGATAGTTTTTTGGGTATAGAATTTACCTGGGGCATCTACTAGGTAGATATTGAGTTTCTGGATTATTTCTCTACTAGAGGCCTAGTGCATAAATTCATGCACCCTGAAAGGAACTGTGGGCTGTGAGGCTGTGGTGGGCACAGGGGTGGGTCTTGGCCCATCCTCCGTGCCTCCGTCAGGCCCCTCCCGCCATGGCCCTTGGTCCCCTGTCTGCCAGCAGCTCCGTTCCTGCTGCTGCAGCTCACACCCACTGACGGTGTGGAGCTATTGGGGCTGGTGCCAGCAGTGGGTGTGAACGGTGCTGGTGCCGTCAGTGAATGTGAGTGGTGGCTGCTGCCTTGATCACCCCTCAGGAGCAGGGGGAGGTGGAGAAGCTCTCAGGGGCGATCAGGGCTGCCAGCCACTGCTTGCACCCGCTGATGGCGCTGAACAATCAGGATCAGCACCAGGCGCCCGCAGCAGGTGCAAGTGGCAGCACTGGCTGCAGGTGCGAACAGGGCCAGCGCCGGCAGCAGGTGCGAGCACCAGGCGGGAACACAGTGCATGGGAGCAAAGAATTTTCCCTGACCACCAGAGGCTCGTCCCAATGACAGTGACCAGTGGCCCACCTTGGTCTGGCGCCCCTGCTCACCTGCTCCACCATCCTGCTGCAGCTGACACCCGCCATGTTCCACACATGCCACCTGGTGGTCAGTGCACATCATAGCAACCGGTTGTTTGGTTGTTCTGGTGGTCCCGCTGTTCGGTCTATTTGCATATTAGCCTTTTATTCTATAGGATATTGCTTACTTAAAAAATCATATTTCCATTTTTTGTTCTTTTGCTGTACTTTCTCATAGCTTTCTCTAATATTTTCTTTTAACACCTGGATTTGTTTTTTAGATGATCTTTTATTTTATTTTTCAATTACAGTTGACATTCCGTATTATGTTCGTTTTGGTATACAGCATAATATAGGCCATCTAATTTTTTATTTGTAATATTTATTTTAAAATTTACTTTATTGAACTCCAATTTAGTAGTAGCCTATTCTTGCTTTGTAAGTTACATTGAGCATATTTTTATTATTATTATTTTTTTTAAAATATATTTTATTGATTTTTTACAGAGAGGAAGGGAGAGAGATAGAGAGTCAGAAACATCAATGAGAGAGAAACATCGATCAGCTGCCTCCTGCACACCCCCCACTGGGGATGTGCCCTCAACCCAGGCACACGCCCCTAACCGGAACCGAACCCGGGACCCTTCAGTCCGCAGGCCGACGCTCCATCCACTGAGCCAAACCGGTTTCGGCTGAGCATATTTTTATTATTAACAGTAAAATCTGCCTTTCTCTGAAGTCAGGTACTCTCTGGTCCTTCCCTTTGTACTGCTGCTTTCCTCAAACATCTGTTGATCCTTGGGTGTCTTTTCATATTTGTGAATTAAGCACAGAGGTGTGTAGCAGAAGACCAGACAATTCTGGTGAAGGTGAGCTAAGAAGGGAGCATCAGAGAGGGGAGACTTGAGGAGGAGAACAGAGTGGAACTGAGGAGGAAGGCTCTAGTAGATTCTTTTTCCCCAAGCTCTGGCCGGGTTGGGATGCTTGAATTATCCCAGGGCCAAAGCTGTTCTGTTTTCCTAGAAATAATATAGCCACTGCAATAGACTTAACTTTGTCAAGTGTCAAGCCTTGAGGCCAAAACAGAAAAAAAAAGACAAAGAAATAAAAAAGGCAAAGCCCACTGGTTAAGGCCTGGGGAGAGCGCCTTGTTTGTGTCTCTGAAGTTCCGATTCTAGAGCAGTTGCCTCCCCATCTCCACTACCTCGTGCCTTTCTGCCTTAGCGCTCAAAATGTGAAGCTGTGTTCTCCTGTCGGAATAAAACCTTTCTGGAAGTTGCAATGCTCTGCAGGAGTGTCTGGAGAGGGCTGTGCGGGCGCTGGAGCAGGCCCTGGGCCTGACTGGCTGAGAGCCTCACTCCTGGGTTAATCCAGCCCCAGCAGCTCTGTAGGAGGAAGCTGGCTGGACCGACAGAGAAAGGCCCTTGGAGGAGGCAGCCCAACTCACTACAGAGCCTGCTTTAAGAGGGGGTCCTGCCATTGGGGAAGAGGCCACATTCCCCACGGGGCTGACATGATGGAGAAAATCATGTTTTGGAAGAGAAATGAGACTTTTTTCAATTTCAGCACTCGTAATTTTAGCATGTGGCTGGATGAGGTGGTTTCTAGATGAAAATGAAGTAATTGGAGCTAGAATTTAGGTTGTATGCACTGTTACAGGCTGCTTCAGTACCTACGCCCTCCACTCTTCGTGGCCTCCTCCACAGAAACTGTGTCTGCATTTCACATGTCACAGCCACTGTCTGAATGCTGGCCTGGCTGGCTTCAGAATGCTTTCCCATGAACATCCACATTTGTCAAAGTACAGAGCACTTGTCAGCACTGCCTTAAAATACCCCGTCACTATAATTAGATGGTTTCAGGTAAATTAGCCTCTTTGGGCATTAGATTTCTGATCTGTAAAGTGGGGATGATAATATCAATAGTATCAACTTCATGATACTATTGGGTTAAATATATCTGTACAGCTCAGTACATGCCTGGTCAATAAATATTTGTTTAATAAATTAATAAAAAGCAATAATAGTTTATAGAACATCTGTTTCCATATAGGAGGGATTCTCAACATTGGCACTGCTTACATTTTGGATTGGACAGGTCTTTAGGTGGGGTGCTGGTCTGTACATCATAAGATGTTTAGCAGCATCCCAGACCACTACTCACTAGATGTGAGTAGCGATCCTCCCACCCCTACAATTATTTTAACCAAAAATGTCTCCAGACATTGCCAAATGTTCCCTAGGAGGAAAAATTGCCCAACTGAGA
This sequence comes from Myotis davidii, assembly GCF_000327345.1. Classification (NCBI taxonomy): domain Eukaryota; kingdom Metazoa; phylum Chordata; class Mammalia; order Chiroptera; family Vespertilionidae; genus Myotis; species Myotis davidii. The sequence goes on from NW_006295062.1 coordinate 528,102, forward strand.
ACCCAGCCTTACAGGGAACGTGTTCTGCCTTGGACAACGTGGAACTAGTGGAGATGGTCAACAGTAAAATGGCCAATAGACTTTGTGGGCACATGGTCTCTGTTGCAATGACTCACCTCTGCCAGTGGAGCACAAAAGATACATGAACTGCTGAGTTTTACTGTGTTCCAGTTAAACTTTCTTTACAGAACCAGCTGGCCCATGGACTGTCATTTGCTCTCCCTGCAAATGCAGAATGAGCAGCAATGCAGCACTCCTGTTAGATGTGTCCCACTGTTACTGTGCCATGCAGCCTGGGTCTGGCCTTCTGTGCAGGCAGAGGGACATTTTCTACCTCTTGGCTGGGAGGGGACCCTGGGAAGCCCTCTGCCTCCTAGACTAGGTATGGTCCCTGCAACACCACTGTGGAAGGGTCATCTGTGGGGAGTTGAGCATGGCTTTGACCAATATCTTCTTCATGAGAGCACATTCCTAGGAGAAGCCTAGAAGATAAAGCTGTTTTCAGTGTGGACCACCTACATGTGAGGGAGCTTTCCCATTCAGAGGAATTCTTTTTTTTTTTTTTAAATTTATCTATATTGTTGAAAGTATTATAGATGTTTCTTTAACCCTTCCCTGCCTTGACCTCCACGCCACTCATGTCCTCTCCCCAGGCCTTCACCACACTATTGTCTGTCCATGGGCTATGCCTATGTGCATATGAGCTCATTGGTTAATCCTCTATAGTCACTGAACTTAGAAGGGTATGGGAATGAGGCAGGAGAACAGACAGGTCAATAAAAATGCACATTAGAGCCTCTGAACACAAACTCGGCTGACTTCTCAAATCTACCTGTAAAGAACATATCCAGTGTAGACTGAAGAGGAAGTGGCACAGAAGCCAACTCTATTATTTGGCAAGGGTGTAATTAGGCTTACAAATGGAACTTTATTAATAAGGAGCACTGAGAGCCTTTTCTAAATAGTACCCTACAACCATCGGCTCAACTGCCTGCAGGTTAAAGCATGTCCCTTGTTATTAAGATAATGTTCTACACATCTATAGAACACAACAGAACACGAACACTGACCTGCCACAAACACTCCCATGGTGCACAGTTAGAATCCTTGCTAAGTGCAAGCAAGAACGTGGTAGATGGAAAGTAAGGAGTCAGAATTAGGTTTGGGATCCCACTGCCTTCGTTTATTTAACTCAAATCTGCCTCTGACAGGGGGTATGTTTTAGTTGTGACCTCACTGTTCTAGCTTCCATAACATATTGGGAAGTCAATGAGGTGCAAGCAGCAGTCATGGGAGGACTCAAGGATAGTTCTATAAAGGGGCCAGCTTAGCTGTTAGATTCATTTTGTCTGTTTGCTCTACCCCTTATATTTTTCTGAAACTCGGTTGTGATGGCTAGAGTTTTTGCAAGCACTCTGTAATCAGAAGTCTGGAGTGCTGGCAACACTATAAAACTGCTGCTAAGTCCTGGATAGTCTATCCTTGGACCTATCATTATAGGAATGAAAAACAGACATCCTTAAGGACTATTTTGAAAGTCTTTGCTATAACAACTGCCATAACTTACAGATAATCACAAATTCTTTTTCACTCTTTCGATAGAGAGGTAGA